>NC_064808.1:54777878-55085555 GCF_023721935.1 Panthera uncia | reverse complement strand
GAAAGAAAGAAAGAAAGAAAGAAAGAAAGAAAGAAAGAAAGAAAGAAAGAAAAGGAAAGAAGAAAGAAAGAAAGAAAAGGAAAGAAGAAAGAAAGAAAGAAAGAAAGAAAAAGAAAAAGAAAGAAGAGGGGCGCCTGGGTGGCTCAGTTGGTTAAGAGTCCGACTTCGGCTCAGGTCATGATCTCTCAATTTGTGAGTTCATGCCCCGCATCGGGCTCTGTGCTGACAGCTCAGAGCCTGGAGCCTGCTTCGGATTCTGTGTCTCCTTTCTCTCTGCCCCTCCCCTGCTCATACTCTGTCTCTCTCTGTCTCTCAATAATAAATAAATGTTAAAAAAATTAAAAAAAAAGAAAAAGAAAGAAGAAAATGTATAAGGTAAACTAATGAATATATTGCCACAAATTAGTGTGAAACATGAATAGGTCCAGGTTGAAAAGAGCAAGGCAGTAAAACAGTATATTAATTCCTCAAGTAAGGATAATTTATAGGAACAAGTGAAAATGTTAGCATTTTACAGTTTATAAAATACTTTCAAGTCCAACATCTTCTTTGATGTTTAAAACAATCCTGTGTAGTAGGTAGGGTGGTTTGTTTTATTCCTTTCTTTGTATCTATTTTACCTTATTCCAACGGGAAGTTAGGACAATTACAAATACATGTTAACGACAGAAAGATTTTTTTTAATACATAAGAAAATATTTACATTTTAAATCATTAAAAACTTTTTGTTTAAGGTAAATGAAAATACAGTAGGAGGAATGAGAGGAAGCCCCTGGGATTTACTACTATGCAGGCAGTGGGTATTCTCATTTTCTGATGAATTTGGGTTTCAGAGTTTAAAAGTGACATACCCAGGGTCACCCTAATGCCAACCCTGATAGTAGGTGCATGTTTTATTTGAAAATAAAATAATTTAAGTAAAAAAGTTTTCTCATACATACCCACCTCCAAAGAAAAAAGAAAGTAAATGAAAAATATCTGTGTATGTTATAATTGTTTCTGATTAGATATGGCTGTGCTGGTGCTGGAAGTAATCACCAAGCTTGATCATCTTCCAATTGGTAGAGTTCAGATCAGTGGACTAGCTCAGCTTTCTCCAACCCATCACATCAATGGATTTTTTACCATTGTTTCACCAACATCTAAGAAACTTGGAGAACTCCAGGTAAAAATATTTTAATTCTTTGCTGCGTAGAATAAAATTTTTTCAGTACAAGTAGTTGAGTCTGTTTGTAGAATGGATAGGTACATGACTCCCATTTATCATGGTAATTCCCACTTCATGCCTTTGTTCGTGTTTTTACCCAGTCTTTTTTTTTTTTTTAATATAATTTATTGTCAAATTGGCTTACATATAACACCCAGGGCTCATCCCAACAAGTGCCCTCCTTAATGCCCATCACCCATTTTCTCCTCTTCCCCACCCCCCCATCCACCCTTAGTTTGTTCTCTGTATTTAAGAGTCTCTTGTGGTTTGTCTCCCTCCCTCTCTGTTTGTAACTATTTTTTTCCCCTTCCCCCCCCACCCATGGACTTCTGTTAAGTTTGTCAAGATCTACATATGAGTGAAAACATGATACCTGTCCTTCTCTGACTGACTTATTTCACTCAGCATAATACCTTCCAGTTCCATCCACGTTGCTGCAAATGGCACCGTCTTTATAATGTATCTTATCCAAATCCTCTTAGTGCTTTACTACCCATCTGAAGTGCCAAGAGTCCTTCACAGCTCCTACTGCATTCATTCTTCTCTGTACTCTTTATTAAATTTATGACATTAATTGTATAATCATTGTTTGGTTACAATCCTACACAATCTCTAAAATTATGTACTAGTCATTTCCCTTTAATTCCCTTTCTTTTTAGTTTCTAGATTCCCTGGGAGGCAGGACATTGTTTTCTACTTTCTGTGTTTTTCCCACAGCTCCTAACATAATGCCAAGCAATAATTGCTTGTTTGACTCATGTAAGTGGCATCTTTGATGTGTTCATTCGTGCCTACAACCTTTTTATACAGTATTATGTGCCACTAAGGATACAGAGATAAGAGATGATTCTTTCATATAGTTTTCCGAAGTCACACAGGAGGAAATAGAAGAATAATAAGTAGAATGCTGTGTGATAGATGTTATGCTACATACGTGTACAGGATGGTGGAAAGAACATGGAAGGGTCCTTTTCTGAGCGAGACTTTTTGGGAGTGCTTCCTAGAAAGTTCTGAGTATTCAAATCACTTAGGAATTTCATGAGTTTTACCTTTTCAAATGTATTCTAAAATACAGAAGTTTAAACAGGTAGAGAAAAGATATACAGCATTATCAAATGTGAGAACTTCTTCCAAAACTATGAGCACAGGAGTGCCTAGCTGGCTCAGTCGGGAGAGCAGGAGACTCTCGATCTCTGGGTCCTGAGTTGGAGCCCCACATTGGGTTTAGAGATTGCTAAAAAAAAAAAGCCAAAAAAAACCAAAAAACGACAACAAGCGCATAAATGTGTTAGCGGAACAGAATAGAGTCCAGAAATAATTCTGGGGCGCCTGGGTGGCTCAGTCTAAGTGTCTGACTTTGGCTCAGGTCATGATCTCATGGTTCATGAGTTCAAGCCCCATATCAGGCTCTGTGCTGACAGTTGGGAGCCTGGAGCCTGCTTCAAATTCTGTTGTCTCCCTCTCTCTCTGCCCCTCCCTCAGTTGCGCTCTGTCTCTCAAAAATAAACATTTAAAAAAAAAGAATTCCAACTGAATGAAAGAATGTAACATTTTATTTCTCATATTTTTATATATAATAAATTAAAAAATAGTGGCACCTTATGGTAGTAACTTCATAGTGAAGTGAGTATGGTTACTTTTCTGATAATGGTACAGATTTACCTTAGATCTGCAAGACAATTTGGCATTGTGTTTCAAGAGCCCTAAAATTGCCATATATCATTTACCTAAGTAATTCTACCCTTAGGAACTTATCTTAAGGAAATACCATAAAAAGAGAGGGAAGCTATATGCTTATGTCTAGTCATGGAAATACACTTTAAAAAAATTTTTTTTAATGTTTATTTATTTTTGAGAGAGAAAGAGACAGAGCCTGAGCAGGGGAGGGGCAGAGAGAAAGGGAAACACAGAATCCAAAGCAGGCTCCAGGTTCTGAGCGGTCAGCACAGAGCCCAATGCAGGGCTCAAACTCATGAACCACAAGATCATGACCTGAGCCGAAGTTGAATGCTTAACTGACTGAGCCACCTATGCACCCCAGAAATACACTTTTAATGTTGAAAAAATGAAAACAATGTATTCAAAAATATTAAAATTATAGTCTATTAGTAGAATATTTTGTTTCTGTAAAAGACAAAATTACATAATTGTATAGCCTCATGGAAAAATGGATTTTGGATTGATAACAAACAAGAATTAAAATTAAATACACATACATACATGTATTCGGCTCAGGTCATAATCTCACGTTTTGTGGGTTCAGTCCCCGCATCTGACAGCTCGGAGCCTAGAGCCTGCTTCAGATTCTGTCTCCCTCTTTCTCTGCCACCACCCTGCTCATGCTCTGTCTCTCTCTCTCAAAAATAAAAATAAAAATAAAAAATTTGAAGTGTAGGATTCTAGGTGGGGTTTTTTCCTATTTTTAAAATTGAGATATAATTTGGGGTGCCTGGTGGCTTAGTTGGTTAAGTGTCCAACTCTTGATTTCACCTTAGTCACAATGTGAAGATTCGGTTTGTGGGATCGAGCCCCAGGTCGGGCTCTGTCCTCACAGCATGGAGCCTGCTTGGGATTCTCTCTCCTCCTCTCTCTCTCTCTGCCCCTGGCGTTCTCATTTTTAAAAAATAAAATAAAATTGAGATATAATTCCCATGTCATAAGATTCACCCTTTTAAACAATTCAGTGTTTTTTAATATGTCCACAAGATTTTATAACCATCACCACTATCTAATTCCAAAAAGGAGCACTGTGCCCATTAGCAGTCATACCCCTTTTCACCCTTTACCAGTCCCTGGCAACCACTAATTTAACTTCTGTTTTTAATGTATTTGCTTATTCAGGACGGTTCATATAAATGAAATAATATATTATGTAGCCTTTTGTAACTGACTTCTTTCATGTAGCATGATGTTTTCAAAGTTCATCTTTGTTGTGGCATGTATCGGTACTTCATTCCTTATGATGCCTGGATAATATTCCATTGTATGGATAGGCCACATGTTTATCCATTCTTCAGTTGATGAACATTTGGTTTATTTCCACTTCTTGACCACTGTGAATAATGGCAGCCGCCATAAACATTCACTTACAAGGTTTTTTGTGAACATGTTTTCATTTCTTTTGGGTATATACCTAGGAGTAGAATTTCAGCCATAGGGTAGGTATGTTTAACTTTGAAGAACTGCCAGACTGTTTTCTAAGGTGCCTGCATCATTTTTTCCCTATATTTAAATATCAGTTGCTGCAATAATACTTGTGTGAGTGTTTATTTAAATGTCATTGGAATTTTTGGAAAATTGTATATAGAGCTTTACAGACAGAAGTCAGATTTTAAAAGATTATGGAATAAGGAAATAAGTAGCAATTAGAGATTTCTGTTTCCCAAGTAAATGTCAGTGAAAAGAGGGAGAGGTAGTGTGATCTAGTGGAAATAGCACTAGAGTTGGACATGAGAAATTGGTTAAAAAGCAATTCTGGTGTTCACTTGTCCTCTCTGAGCTTCCATATCCTATTTTATAAATTGAATATACTAAAACATTTCCCTCACAGCATTGTTGCAGGGATTGAGATTTAAAAAGTTTGGAAACACTTAACATAGTGTTTAGGCATGTGATGGGGACATGGCAAATTTATTTGAATTTGAGAGGACACTAACTGTGGGTAGCAGAATTCAGAAGTTTGATCATTACTGTTTTAGAACAGGGGTTGACACACTTTGCCTGGTGTTCCATATCTGGCCTTCTAACTGAACGTGGTTTTTGCATTTTTAAAATGGTTATTTGAAAACTAACATCCAATAAATAAAGCCTAAAATATTTATTCTCTGCCCCTTTACGGAATGCGCTTGCTGGCCCCTTTTTAGAGCATGATTTGTTTGTAGACCAAAGAGAAGCAAGTGAAGAAAGAAATTGAAAATAAGAGGATAACTGAGCCAGTATCATGAAGGTCATGAAGAGAATTAAATGGGAATGAGTTTTTATCATGAACTCAGCTAATAGGGTTACGTTGGGAATAGAGGAATTATAACCAGTAGGAAAAGAGGAAGAACATTTTGAAATAGACAAAATTGAAGTTCATTCTGATAGTTTTCTCATCAGCATTTATTGTATGCCTATCTACCATATGTTAGGCACTATATATTTTGTTAACTTTTTTTTTGTTTTTCTTAGAGATATGCAAAACAATATCTTATATGTATAAAATATAAAAACAACATATAGTGGAATGCCCATTGTCTCCTCACCCAGGCTAAGAATTTTTTTTTTTTACGTTTATTTATTTTGAGAGAGCGAGAAAGAACGCAAGCAGGGGAGGGGTAGAGAGAGGGGGAGAGAGAATCCCAAGCAGGCTCCTCACTGTCAGCACAGAGCCCAATGTGGGGCTTGACCTGAGCTGAAATCAAGAGTCCAAAGCTTAACTGACTGAGCTACCCAGGTGCCCCCAGACTAAGAAATATTAATAGAATAAGTAAAAGGAGCCGGTTTTAGAGATTCATCCGTATTGTTTTGTATATCAGTAGTTCCCTTTTGCAGAGGTATGTTCTATTGCATTGATAATTTCACAGTTGTGGTTTTGTTTTGTTTTGTTTTTTATCTATTTACCAGTTGGTGGACATTTGGGTTTTCTTTTTTTGTTTGTTTTTTGTTTTGTTTTGTTTTTTATTTTTTTTTTTTTACTACTTTTTGCTTGTTATGAATAAAGCAACGCTTTGTGTGGACACATGTTTTTATTTTCTTCGGAAAATACCCAAAAATGGAATTGCTGAGTCATGGTTAACTTTTTAAGAAACTACCAGACCATTTCCAAAGTGGTTGCATAACTTTACATTCCCATCAGTAGTATATAAACATTCTCCGTATAAACATCTACTTGGTATGTAGTTGCTCCACGTCCTTGCCATTACTTGGTTCGGATAGTCTTTTTAATTTTTGTCATTCTAGTGTTCTACTGAGTAGGTACTGATATCTCACTGTGGTTTTAGTTTGTATTTCCTGATGATTAATATATTGAGTATTTTTTCATAGGCTTTTGGGCCATCTTTTTCAGGGATTCACAGGCTATATAACCCCCAAGGCAAGTCTGACTCACTCACCACCTATATTTGTAGGTAATTTTGTTAGAACACAGCCATACTCACTTATTTGCGTGTGGTCTGTTGCACCTTCCACGCTGTAACAGCAATGTAGAGTAGTCCCCCTGCCCACATCTGCAGTTTCTTTTTTGGTGATTTTAATGTAGTTGGGAAGCCGATGATCCTCCTTCTGACTTATCCTCAGAAATCAGTATCAGCCTGTCGCCATGTCACAATGCTTAGGTCGTTCACCACACTTAATGTCATCACGTGTGCATTTTATCATCTTATCACTAGAATAAAGGTGAATACAGTACAATGAGATATTTTGAACAAGACCACATTCACATAATTTATTTTATTTTATTACTAGCTATTGTAAATCTCTTACTGTACCTAACTTTTAAGTTAAACTTTGTCATAGTTATGTAAGTATATAAGAAAAAAGCATATGTATCGGTTCAGTACTATCTGCAGTTTGAGGCATCCACTGGGGATCTTGGAACATATCCCCCGTGGATAAGGAGGGACTACTGTAATTATGACAGAAACTGTATGGCATGCAAAGCCTAAAATATTAATTCTCTGGCTCCTTCACAGGAAAGAAAAAGTAATCAGTATATCTTATGGTTCAGCTTTAAAGAGGGATTCCATATGTAGTCAATTCAAGACTGTTTTGGGGACCAGCAAAGCAGTGATATGACAAGAACTCCCATCACTCACTGCATACTCATTTTTTAAAAAGTTTTTTAATATTTATTTATTTTTGAGAGAGAGAGAGAGAGACAGAACGTGATCAGGGGAGGGGCAGAGAGAGAGGGAGACAGAATCCAAAGCAGGCTCCAGGCTCTGAGCTGTTAGCATAGAGCCTGATGCAGGGCTTGAATTCACAAACCATGAGATCATGACCTGAGTCGAAGTCCGATGCTCAGTCGACTGAGCCACCCAGGTGCCCCTGATACTCAGTTTTAAAAGTCATTTTTAAATTAATATTTTACCGTCACATAAAGAGTCAAATAACTCTGTTACAAAAATGAGTCCCTCACACAGACCCATACTTTTCCCAGAGGCAACTACTTTCAACTCCTGCCCCTGATTCTTATGGTATTTACCTCTATAGTTCCAATTAATATGCTTATATTTATGTCACATCTTTATCTCCTCCCCCACCCTCTCAGTTTTCAGGCACTGTCTTCTGACTTCCTAATACAGAAGATGCAAATTTAGCTCAATCCCACATCCTTCTACCTCCCCATCTCCCAACCTGCCCACTCAGTTATACTATAAACATTGATTGTTGATCTAACCAAAATTACTGAGCAACTTTCATGCCACAACAACAAAGTACAGTAGTCTCCCCTATCCGCAATTTCTCTTTCGGTGGTTTTAGTGTAGTTGGGAAGCATGTGATCCTCCTTCTGACTTATCCTCAGAAGATCAGTAGTAGCCGATCTCCATGTCACAATGCTTATGTTGTTCATCAAACTTAATGTCACCGTGTATGCATTTTATCATCTTATCACTAGAATAAAGTTAAGTACAGTACAATAAGATATTTTGAGCAAGACCACATTCACATAATTTATTATATAAGCAGGTAACATAATATATACATACATATGATTCTTTTACATTGTAATTGAAGAACAAGTAAATTATAAATTCTTTCATTTTGAAATCAGTTCCTTTGATCTGACTAAAAATTTTATACCTTTACTTCTCTACCAAGTTATCAATATCAGACGTTTTACATTTGGTGGACACTACAGCATTGATTTTTTTAATTTTTTTTTTTAACGTTTTATTTATTTTTGAGACAGGGAGAGATAGAGCATGAACAGGGGAGGGGCAGAGAGAGGGAGACACAGAATCTGAAACAGGCTCCAGGCTCTGAGCTGTCAGCACAGAGCCCGATGCGGGGCTCGAACTCACGGACCGCGAGATCATGACCTGAGCCGAAGTCGGCCGCTTAACCGACTGAGCCACCCAGGCACCCCCAGCATTGATTTTTTTAAACCATTTAAGAATAAAATTTAGTTTTTCTTCAGTTTAACAACAAAATAACTATTTACAAACATGAGTGTTTCCAATCAAGGGCAGAATCTTAGCACAATAATTTTTGAAGTTAGGATATTATTACTAAGACATTCTTTTTTAAAATTTATTTTTATTTTAAGGATAGAGAGAGCACGAGTGGGGGAGAGGGATGGGGGGGCGGTGCAGAGAATCCCAAGCAGGCTCCACGCTCAGTGAGGAACTCGATGCTGGGCTCAATCCCACGATCCTGAGATCGTGACCTGAGTTGAAATCAAGAGCCAGATGCTTAACTGACTGAGCCACCCAAGCACCCTGAGACTTTGATACCTTAAAGTTCTTATCTTAATACATAATTTCACGTCATAGGAGTATCACTTATTTTATTTGCATTTTAAAAACAAACCTTATTTAAAATCAGTACTTTTCTGTTTATTCCATTTTGTCCTGCATCTTTTTTACATACTAATTATAATTCTACTATAGGTTGTTTCATAATGCTGTCTTTTGACAGTCACATTTTACCCTCTAACAGTCACTTTTTGTGTTTTTTTTTTTTTTTTGCCTTATTTTATCATTAGGAATATTCTCTTCCACACAGAAATATGCCTTCTCACATTTCTTTTGAAAATCATGGGTGTCTAATTCTCTCTGGGACAGGAGAAATATTTCACTTTCCTCTTGATTCTGCTGTAAGAAAGACCATAGTCTACAGAACCCAGAGATGGTACAGGAATAGTATAAACTCTATACACCTAAATTTGACAATTTACATGAATTCTTCGAAAACCACAAACTACCAAAAATCATTCAAAATGAAATACCTGGGGCACCTGTGTGGCTCAGTTGGTTGAGCTCTGAGTCTTGATTTCAGCTCAGGTCATGATCCCAGGGTTGTGGGAGTGAGTCCCACATTGGGCTCTGTGCTGAGCATGAGGCCTGTTAAAGATTCTCTCTCTCCCTTTGCCCCCCCCCCCCATGTGTGTGTGTGTGCATGCTCTCTCTCTCTCTCAAATAAAAAAAGAAATACATAACCTGAATAGACCTGTAACTATTAAATTGCGTTTGCATTTTAAACCCTTTTACAAAAAAACCCCTCCAGGCCAAGTTAATTTTACTGGCAAATTCTTCCAAACATTTAAAAAAAATGGAAGGGGCACCTGGGTGGCACCATCAGTTAAGCATCCAACTCTTGATCTCGGCTCAGGTCATGATATATCACAGTTCATGAGTTCAAGTCTTGCATTGGGCTCTGTGCTGCTGGCCTGGAACTTGCTTGGGATTCTGTCTGTCCAAATAAAGAAAGGAAGGGGGGTGGGAGTGGGAGGAAGTGCACCAATTTTGCACAATCTTTTCCAGAAAATAGGAGAAAATACTTTTCAGTTTATTTTATGAGTCTTGCACCACCTTGATAGCAAAACTAGAGAAGGACAGTTTAAGATCTAGACCTAAAAATAAACCTAAAAATCCTCAAGAAAATATTAGCGAGTTGGGCCCAGCACTATATAAAAAGGATAATAAGACCATGTCCAGGCAGGGTCTATCCCAGGAATGCAAGACTGTCTCAGTTTTTGAAAATCAACCAGTGTGACAAGCCACGTTAATAATAGAATACTACTAAGTCTGTAAAAAAGGCATGAACTATTGATACACGACATAGAGGAACCTGAGAGGCATTACTCTGAGTGAAAGAAGCCTGTCTCAAAAGGTTACATACCATATGTTTTCCATTTATATGACATTCTCAAAAAGCCAGAACCATAATAGTCGAGAATAGATCAGCTGTTGCTAGGGATTAGGGGTGAAGAGAGCGTGTGACTACAGAGGGATAGCTTCAGGGAGCTTTTTGAGATGATGGAAGTGTTCTCTATCTCAGTTGTGGTGGTGGTTACATGCATCTATTCATAGGTTAAAATTTATAGGAGTGTATTTACACACAAAAATGTCCATTTTATTGTAAGAAAGTAAAATTTTTAAAAGCCCCCACAGACCAAATGTGATGATGAACAACAGTTATCAGTCTGCCTCATTGAAATATGGCTGGGGACTTTTCAAATTGGAGCATGTACCCTGACTAAAGCCACTAGTCTACTTCATCTAATTTTTGCCACATTGGAATGGAGACCCAGCATTGTTGGATTTTCTGATTTTCCAAGAGAAGCCAGAATTACTAAATTTTACACAAAATCTGGTATTGTAAAGCATTGTTACATAATTAAAAAAAATTTTTTTAAGTGCTGTGTTGACCAGCATAGGTCTGAAAAATAGGCATACTAATAGGCTGTCACTGATGCTGATGTTGTAGTAGATCATCGTGGGCAGCTTAGTGTTAAAGACAGCCTTGAGTCATTGAGAGAAGACTGATGAATGTCCCTAGGGTTGCTCTGTTATGGATGTGAGACTTTTATGGTAGACTTATGGTATTTGTGGGTGGCATGGGCTTCTGAAGAGATGTGATATATTTAGGTGACAGAATGATGGTCTGGGGATGGTACCAGAACGGAGTAAGTCAACTTCCCTCATCCCGGCTAGTAAAAGCAGTAGTTTCCATTGGAGAAGACTTCAGAGAAATTGGGGCGTTTGAAGAAAGGGAATGTTCAGTTGAAGTGGTAAGGAAGTTTGTATGAAATAGAAATCCTACAGGGCTCTGTGAGGGGATTGGCAGAGGAGTGAACACAAGGATGAACCGTGATTGAGGAGGAGTATGACTGAGGTGGACAGGAATGCTAATCTAGGAGGTGAATGTAGGAGTGTATTGGGTACATTATATGGAAGCAGAGGAGTTAAGAGTAGCAATCTCTTGGATTTGTAGGAATTGCTGAAACATTTTATACCTCTAAAGCTTGACTCATGCTCTTCCCTCTACCTGGAATGTTGTGCCTCAACCTCCCTCAGCCTTATCTGTATCATTCCTATACAAAATTCTAAATCCAGGGGCAGCTGGGTGGCTCAGTCGGTTAAGCAGCCGACTTCGGCTCAGGTCATGATCTCGCGGTCCGTGAGTTCAAGCCCCGTGTTGGGCTCTGTGCTGACATCTCAGAGCCTGGAGCCTGTTTCAGATTCTGTGTCTCCCTCTCTCTGCCCCTCCCCCATTCATGCTCTGTCTCTCTCTGTCTCAAAAATAAATAAATGTTAAAAAAATTTTTTTTAATAAATAAAATTCTAAATCCAGATGTTTATGTTTCACTTCTGGAAACCATCCCTGGCACTCCTTCCTCACCTCTTCCCCAAGCTCAGACCTCTCTTTCTCATACCATCCAGTATACATCCCTATCTCAGAGCTCACCATCTTATATTAAAATTACTTTTTTTAAAGTTCCCGTATAAAATACCATGGTCCTCTGTGGGTCAGTTTCCATATTTTATTCATCTCTTTGCCTTAGACAGGTAGCACACAGCCTGGCATTGAGCTAGTACCAACAAATATTTCTTGAACAGAGAAGTTAGGTTAGCACATGTTTTAATTATAAGATTGGGATAGCAGGTACCTGGACTTTCTTCTTTCATTAAGAGCCACTGGTAGTATAGGCCTATGAGCTGTTTTGTGATTGGCTCAGATCTGCTTAGAGAAAAAGCAAAACTCAGTGCCAGATAGCAAGTCATGGTTAAGGCCAGGGACATCGCCTTTATTCTCAGTGTCTTCTTTGTTTCTAAAATACAGTGGCAGCCTTTTGGGAAATGATGAATGGTAAGGGAACGCTTTCTGACATTTACATTTGGGCAGCCAGGATTTTATGTGATGCTATTACAGTGATCACTGCACAGAGTATTTATCCTACTGCATTCCTGTCATTTGTCTTTGTAGAAAATCTTGATGGTGAACAGGTTTAAAAGACTTTATGTTACCTGGTTCATGAAAAGAATTCTCCTCATCAGGAACCAGGTGTATTTTATTGAGTCTGTGCCTTTGCAGTTTCTCTGCCCAAATTATTCCATTGACCTTTCCAGAGACATCTTAAAATAATCTAACTGCAACCTTCCCTTATTGTGTTAGGCCATTTATCATTATTTAACTCTGGCTGCTCGAACAATTCCTTCTGCTTTCTCTGTCATTGCAACTGAACTTTCAACATCATTCTTTTATTTTGTGGTATATTCTTCCATTTCTTTCCTAAAGTTTTGCTTTAGGCTGTATTTTTTAGACTCTGTTCCTCCATTAGGCTTTTCAGGGGCTGGAGAGCCATTTAGTAGAGAACCTGAACTCACAGGAATGAGATGATGAAAGAAACTTCAAGTGATTACTTTTCATGTTAGTGTTTTCCCCTCTTCCCCCTGCCTAATCTCCAGCATAGAATTAAGGTCTTATTTTTCTCAAATAACCAACAATAGGGATGTGGAAGGTGTTACTATTCTTTTATTCATCAGACATAATAATTAGACATTGTTAGGCATAATAGACTTGCACACTAAGTGTGTCTTATGCTATTCAGTCCAGACAAAAATGAAAAGAACAAGTCCATGCCTTCAAGGAATTCAGAATCTAATCAGGATAATGAATGAACTAAAAGTTACAAAATACCTCCTGTAAGCCTCTGCTTTTTTTTTTTTTTTCCTTCAAATAGAACAGCATACTTTCCTGACAGAGTTATATCATTCATTACATGAGCTTCTCGGGGTGACAAACTTAGCACACCTTACGGCCTGTAGTAAGTTCAATGAATGGGGCTTATATTGATGGATAGATAAAGAATAAGTGGAAACATGAAGGAAATGGCCATGACATCTCTATCTAGACACAAAGAAGTTTTCACAGAGAAAGTAATACTGCAAGAAATTGCATATACAAAGACATAAGGGAATGAAACATAAGGTACATTTAGAGAACCCTAAATAATCGCTATATCTGGGAGAAAGGGATGGACGAGGGGAGGAAAGTGAGAGGTAAGGCTTCTGAGGTAGGCAGGAATTTGAACTTGATCCTATAAGGAGTGGGGGCCATATTAATCAGGGAGTCTTAAAATTAGTCAATACCAAAGAGAATTTATGATATATTACATGTCTCTTTCAGGTCTCACTTGCTCTGGAGCCTCTGTCAGAAACTTATGACAGCTACAATCCTCTTCCTACCACTGACATGACAGAAAATGTGGTTTTATCTGAGCAGGAATTCAGAGAATATACTGAACCCAACAATACTCAGTTTCTGGTTCCATCAAGGCCTCGTAGGATACCTACCACCAAAATGGACGGAAAAGAGTTAACAGCTAACAGTAGTAGATCAACCACTCCGAGGTAATTACCACAGTCTGTCAGCTAAGTCCCACTGTACTGATCATTTCTTTTATTTGTGTTTGGATTAAAGACTGAATGTAGTCATTCATTCAGCAAATAAATATGAAGTACCTACTGTGTGCCTAGGCCAGTACCAATTACTAGGCATAGAAATTAATGAGACAATTCTTTGAGGATTGCTCACAATCTATTAGGGAGACCAATGTACAGATAAATAAGTAAGATTAAGTCATACACAGATGCCATGATAGATGTCCATGAGGGAAAGGAGGGAAAGGGTGGTATTTCGTGAAACAGAATGGAGTAAGAGAAATAGATTTTTTTATTTTCTAATTTAAGAGAGATAGTGAGCATGAGTGGAGTAGAGGGGCAGAGGTGGGGAGAGAGACAGAATCCCAAGCAGACTCCATCTTCATTGCAGAGCCCAATGTGGGGCTTGATCCCACGACCCTGGGATCATGACCTGAGCCAAAATCAAGAGTCAGATGCTCAACCAGCTGAGCCACCCAGGCGCCCCAAAATAGATTTGTCTTTTAAATAATTACGAGGCATTTGTTTTGTGTCTGGCTCTGTGCTGAGCTCTTTATTTTATTGTCTCACTTGAGCCGCAACCATACAACTGTAGGTGAAGCATCTATTATTTATTTCATTTGGGAGATCAAAAATGAATTTACAAAGTCTAAACTACACTGCTATAAACCACTCATGCACTTTCTGTCTCCGACAAAGTGAAATGTTACCGTAATGGGTAATATATTGCTAAAATTCTCCTTTATTTTAAAACAGGGGAAAGGACCACTTGTACTTTGCAGAGAACTCTGATACCATAAAGGATTCTTCCTTTGGACTACAACACCATCTTAATTCAGGACAGAGTTTAGAGTGTATGACTCTGAAAGGCAGAGCCCCACGGAAGCAGATGTCCCTTCTTAACAGTTCTGAATCCCAGCCTCAAATTACGACAGTGGCCAAGAGTCACAGTGACTCATGCATTGTTTCTTCAAACAACCCCCCTACCAAGGACCTTCTTTCAGGTATGTATGTATTTATGAACAAAGACTAAGCTATATTTATTAGAATTACTCTGCCTGTTAGTCAGTCTTCAAAGAGAACCAAGACTTCTGCTTGAACTAAATAGCCAAATAAAAGTGAGTAATCTCACTGACATTCAGAATCTCTCATCATTTAAAGGCAGCTCCATTAAACCAGTAAGTTACTTCTAAATAATTATTGGTGCTTACAACTGTAGGTTTAGGGAAGGAGCCATTTAAAATGAACCTGGATATGGGGGGAAAGCATTTATCATATCATATTATTCCTTATTTTTCCACAAATAATTTAAAGCAAATATGCTTTTTGTCTCATCAGCAGTATTTAATTGTACCACTGTGGAGAGGCTAGTACTAAATCTGTCTCACATTCTGAAAATTGTTGGTCTCAGTGGAAATATTCAGTGCACAACAACTGCTAATCTTAAGCCTAGGAATTGAATATGACTTGCAGCCAAACAGAAGTAGAAGGAAGTCAGTTTACCTATATAAGGGCTTAAATTGAAATTTAAAAGTCCAAATAGGATTATTTGGGAGTGGTATTATAAAAGCAACTGAGGTCCTTACATTACAATATAATGCTTCAACCATATATCTCTATAACATTAGTAGCATGACAGGAATTTGTTTCCATGCTCACAAGTAAATTTCCAAAGTAGAATATCTGCAGCATTAGTAGAAAAGTCTTTAAAATAACTATTTGGGTACATAATTTACATTAGTCAGGGTATTTTTATCATGAAGAAAGATATTTCATTCATATTTTTTCAACTGAAATGTCTGTGATCCCCTATTTTAAAAAATATACTCTGATTATAATCTATTAATGTTAATCTTCAGTGCAATCCTAGGCTACATTAACAAGAATGAATTATCCCAATATACTATACTATACTATCTACACCTGTCAGCTCACACCTGGAATATTTTGTATAGTCACCAGACTTGGAGAAAGATATTTTTTGCTCATTAAGCAGTTACTTACTTAGTACCTATCATATGTCTGGCATTCTTCTACATGTCAGAATACAGCAATTTAAATTAAAACAAAAACAAAATTCTGCGTCATGGACCTTGTATTCTAGATGGAAAGACCAATGATAAACCAGGTAAATAAGTAAGTATGTAGTGTTAGATGATGATAATGGCAATGGGAAAAAAACAAAGGAAGGCAGATGAGAGAAGGGGATTTTAGTTTTACATAAGTTGGCAAAGGAAGGCCTCATTAAAAAAGTAACATGAGTAAAGATCTAAAGAAGATGAGTTCCTTCTAAAGAGAGTAACCAGGTTGAGGAAGGGACCACCAAGAGCTATTTAGCCTCACAAAAACAGCTATCATTTATTGAGCATTCATTATGTGCTAGATACTATGCCAAGTACCTTATCCACATAATCTTACAAAAACCAAGTGAGGTAGGGATTGTTATCCCCATTTAAAAACGAAAACATGGGGCGCCTGGGTGGCTCAGTCGGTTGAGCCTCCGACTTCAGCTCAGGTCACGATCTCACGGTCTGTGAGTTCGAGCCCCGAGTCAGGCTCTGGGCTGATGGCTCAGAGCCTGGAGCCTGCTTCCAATTCTGTGTCTCCCTCTCTCTCTGCCCCTCCCCCGTTCATGCTCTGTCTCTCTCTGTCTCAAAAATAAATAAGCGTTAAAAAAAATTTTTTTTAATAAATAAATAAATAAATAAATAAAAACGAAAACACAGGCTCAGAATTAGGGAGCTCCTGTCCTGTCAAAGGGGGCAGCTGCTCCTCAGCTCTAGTTCATTATTGCCTTTAGACTCTAAGGCAAGGTCCTCTGCTTTATCCTACTGTAGGTTCATTGTTTACCTAGGCCTGCCTTTTTTTTGCATTTTTCCTTAAATCAGGACTTTTCTGGGGTGCCTGGGTGGCTCAGTTGGTTAAGCGTCTGACATTGGCTCAGGTCATGATCTCACAGTTCATGGATTCGAGCCCAGCATCGGTCTCTGTGCTGACAGCTCAGAACCTGGAACCGGCTTCTGCTTCTGTTTCCCTCTCTCTGTGCCCCTCCCCACTCATGCTCTGTCTCACTCTCTCAAAAGTAAATAAACATTAAAAAAATGAAGGAAAAAAAAAGACCTTTCTGCTCTACTGTCCAAGCCAAGCAAAATATGACAGGTACAGCACATGGACTGCCAATGTGTAGTCTCTTCCATGAGATTTAATGAGGATCAGTTGTCTTAAAGATGAAACAAGACAGATTGTGACTCAGCCTGAGTTAATAGTATGACCTGTACAGGGGCGCCTGGGTGGCTCAGTCGGTTGGGCGTCTGACTTTGGCTCAGGTCATGATCTCACGGTTCATGAGCTCAAGCCTCATGTTGGGCTCTGTACTGATAGCTCAGAGCCAGGAGCCTGCTTTGGATCTGTGTCTCCTTCTCTCTCTGCCCCTCTCCCTCTCACACTCTGTCTGTCTCTCTCTCTTAAAAATAAACATCACACACACAAAAAATAGTATGACCTACAGACAATAGGAAAGGACAGTTTCAAGAGGTAGTGAATTCTCTATCACTGGAAATGGTCAAGCATGAGCTAGTTCACCTTCTGGTGGGACTTTTTCAGATTGTATTGAATTTTCAAGTGGACAGATAGGATGTTTTAAGGCCCCTTCCAACCACAAGATTCTGGAGAACTAAGGTTAAGTGGCCCACTCTAGTCTAAAGTAGGTCTAGAGCTGGGATTCTGAGAGGGATGTAACAAATACTGTAAATATAAATGTCTTTACTGTATTCTACAGTAAATATAATGTAGGTACAAGCTTCCCCTTGAGAAGGGGAGATCAGATGTTTTTTAGTTGCCATGTCTTTGACTTTAGAAAAGCTTTTCCAAGAATGGCTGTTTCAACAACAAAACCACACGGAGGCCAATAAATGGACCATCTGTGCTCAGACTTGTCTTACTTGTTTTCCTCAAGGTTTATTTCCTTTTTAAAACCTGCTTTTGGAAAATATCTTAAGTACCTATTCCCATTTAGATATAAATTACTGATTAAGTCACTTTTAAATTATTCCATTCTCTGAGGAATTTTTATTTAACAGGGATAAAAACTTTTTTTTTTTTAGTTTATTTATTCTGAGAGTACATGTCTGCGCGCACAAGCAAGAGAGGGGCAGACAGAGAGAGAGGAAGAAAGAGAATCCCAAGCAGACTCCAAGTATCTTTTGAGTGATTGTTTTAGATCAATCATTGTTTTGAGTATTGGGGGTACAATGATAAATAATGTATAGTCTTTGACCTTAAGGAATTCAGTCTAATAAAGGAAACAGACTCCAAAGCAGATGTAGTACAATTACGTATGATATAAACAACAGTGGAAGTATTTATTAAAACGTTTTATCAAATGCCTGATATATACTAGGCACTGTATCAGACACTGAGAATATAAAAATCAGCAAGAGCCAATCCCTGGTCTCAAAGTTGATTGGGTGAGATAGACAATTATAATACTGTATGATAAATTCTTTGATGGAATTAAATACCCAGAGCTTTGAGAACATGAAGTATTGTATTTATGGAATTGAAAATAGTTGGGTATGGTTAGATCATAAAGTACCAAGGCTATTATTTCTCCAGAAACATTTTGGGTATCAGTAGAAAAACTATTTTTCTACATGGCCCTGAAATTGAAGTTTACTATCAACACAGCTTGTTATTATCCACTTTATTCATAGTACATTTGAGTATGCCCACCTCATTGAAGAACTTTAAACTGTACTGAGTAAAGCCAAGTACCAACTAGAAACTAAAAGAATTTTCTGTCACATAGCAATCTTTAGCCAAATTTCCAATGCCAGAAAGTCCATGTTTTCCTCACCCTTTCCCATTGAATAAACAAGACAATAATTTTTTTTGGCTGAGTCTTAAAGAAATTAAAAAAAAAAAACCACAACAATACTGAACAATTATTGTGCTACCATTATTTACATTAAAAATGTTAATGTATATTAAGTGAAAAGCAATTTCAAAACAGTATATGTATGTTTACAAAAGAGGAAATATATAAATACGTGTGTGTATACATAATTTTAAAACCTATAAGAAATATATCACAATATTAACGATAAGTATTCCTGGGTAGTGACATTAATGGGCATATTAGAGGCTGCCTACATTTCTTGACCTTTGGCTCCCTCCACCTTAAAGTCAGCAAGGATACGTTAAGTCTTTCTCCTGCTTCAAATCTCGGACATCATAACCTGCAAAAAGGCAGGGAAAACTCTGCTTTTAAAAGGTTTGGGCAGGGGCTCCTGGGTGACTCAGTCAGTTGAGCATCTGACTTTGGCCCAGGTCATAATCTCTCGGCTTGTAGGTTTGAGCCCCACGTTGGACTCTGTGCTGACAGCTCAGAACCTGGAGCCTGCTTCAGATTCTGTGTCTCCCTCTCCCTCTGCATCTCCCCTGCTTGTGCTCTGTCTCTTTCTCTCTCTCTCAAAAATAAATAAACAAGACAAAAAAAAAAAAAAAAAAAGGTTTGGGCAACCAAGAAGATCTATCTTAAGGTTGACTGATTTGGAACATAATTACAAAATCTCTTCACAGCACTTAGATGAATGTTTGAATCAGAGAGAAGATATGTGTACACCAGAGTTGGGAATCCTGGGGGGAATTATCTTAGAATTCTGAATGGTCGATCTTTATTTTCTTTTAGTTTAGTTGTGTTTTCATTGAACATATGATATTTCAGGTTTTGATTTGTTTTTTTACTTTTTAAGCTATATTTTGAATTCTTTATACTAACAAATGTTAGATGTTTATGGATCTTTTTTCCCCCCCCTTGGCCTGACTACCATATCTTCTTTCTTTTTGGAAGCTTTAAAACTCTAGACTAAGAGAGATGGGCACTTGGTGTCTAGTCTCAGTTAACCTCCAAAGCAACTCTGGAACCTCAAGAAAATAATACTTTCCACTGTTCCTTGGAATAATGCCACTGGTCCTAAGCTTTAAAAAGATGTCTAAGGACTAAAGTAGGGTCATATCTAGTATAGTAATTAAAATCATAGGATGTAGGCACGCCTGTCCAGCTCAGTTGGTGGAGTGTGCAACTCTTGATCCCAGGGTTCTGAGTCTGAGCGCCATGTTGGGTGTGGAGATTATTTAAAAACATAAAATCTTAAAAAAAATAATAATAATAAAAAATAAAAATCATAGGATGTGAAGTCATACTAGTTATACTGTGTGTATTTCTTGGGCAAGTTACTTATCTTCTGTGCCTCAATTTTCTTCATCTGTAAAATGAAGAAAATAATAGTACCTATCTCAGAGAGTTCTTAGGAGGATTAAATGAGTTAATATATAAAATATGTAGAGTAGTGTCCAGCACATGGTTAAGAGTTCAGTAAATTATCATTGCTATTATTGTTGTTGTTGCCTAAGGATAGTAAATTTACTTAGGTAGGTTTTTCTTTTTTTTTTTTAATGTTTATTTTATTTTTGAGAGAGATGGTGTGAGTGGGGGAGGGGTAGAGGATCTGAACCAGAATCTGTGCTGACAGCAGACAGCCCAGTGTGGGTCTCAAACTCACAAACCACACAATCATGACCTGAGCTGAAGTCAGGTACTTAACCGACTGAGCCACCAGGCGCCCCACTTAGGTAAATTTTTCTTATCAGAAACTCTGAAGCCTTCATCTTGACTTTTCTATTAACCTGTTGTATGATCTTAGACAAGTCATGGGAATTTTTTGGCATTCTTTTCTTCATTCGTAAAGTATAAATTTGGAATAGATTATCACTATGGCTTATAAATTTTAGCTGGTGTAGTTAGTGTTTTTTGGATAATAGTGACATTATTATAAATAATAAATTCAGTAAGATATCTAGATACAAAAATAATATGTAAACATTATTAACTTTATTATGTACAAATACCAGTTGGAAGAGTCCATGCATTCATATAATGACCCACCACCATATAATGACCCTAGACACACTGACCTCCCTCCAGAATAGACTTCATTTACTGCTGTAATGCCAGCATCTAAAACAGTCCCCATAATAGCTCAGTAAACATTTCTTGTAAAGGGAGTATCCTCAAGAAATTCTCAAGCTGGTGGGGAAGGCAGACAATTCTCAAGCTAGTGGGGTAAGCCATTACAATATACTAGGTTAAGTCTGGTCATAGAAGGAGAGATGCCGAATATTGCAAGTATTACTATTGGATTTTAGATTTTCCATGTTCTGCTTTTGCCCTCTTCAGCTCTGTTAGAACAAGGCAATAAACTGCGTAATGCCATGGTGATTTCTGCAATGAAATCGAGCCCAGATACTAGCATGCTGTTGGATGAAGTTCATCCTCCCATGAAGGAAGATTTCCTCAGAGCCTCAACACAGTAAGTTACAGGGTAAACATGATTCTTAACAGTTCATTTCTTAATTGCTGCTAATGTGTGTTTTTGTTAAGTTATAGACTAAATAATCTTAGAAATGCTCAGCAAATAATTCTTAATGTAGTGGAAGGAAGGAAGGAAGGAAGGAAGCCTAAATAAGGAGTTAAGACACTCAACATCTAGACCTAGCACTGGCATTTGCTAATTTATGTAAATGGCTAAATTCTTTTCTCCCTATAAACTGGCATGCTTATATGTATAATGGGGATACTTTCTCCTTCTCTGACAAAAATCAAATTACATTCTAAGGTAGAAAAGGGTTTTGTAAATTGTGAAGTTTTATATATATTTAAGGTAGTTAAGTCTAAAGTGTGTTCAATTTTATATATTGAACCATCTCCATGTACTATCTCTTAGCTCAGTTAATTCTGATTTAGATTTCTCCTCTACGTTAGCCACTCAGAAAGTACTTTTCCATACCATAGAATCAAAGCCTTGTCTAAGAACCAATTTAAAGACCACATAGAAGATCACCTCCTCCCTCCAACTAAGAATACATTTTGGAAACATGACACAAAAGCTGACACCAGAGCCATACAGCTGCTCTTGGGCAGGTAAGGGCTTTTAACTATCTTTCTTCCTTTTAAATTCTTCCTTCAATTCATTGTGTATATTGTTAACAGATTTATCTTCTGAAAGCAACACTTCCTTAGTCAATTGACTTCCAAGTCAATCTCTTGATTATTTGCATACTAAATAACAATCATTACTTATTACCTACTAAGTAAAAATCCAGTCTTTAGCCTTTTATTCTTAGCTTCACTTACAGAATGGTCTTCCACCTTTCTATTGTTATCTCCCAGTTCTCTCCCCAATACCACTGTTAGGGTATAATTTTCAAAACTCAGATTTTATTTTTTTATTTATGTATATTTTTTTTAATGTTTATTTTTGGTAAAGAATAAGAGAGAGCACAAGCGGGGAATGGCAGAGAGAGAGAGGAAGACACAGAATCCAAAACAGGTTCCAGACTTCAAGCTGGTTCCAGACTCCACAGTGCCTGACACGGGGCTCAAACCCATAAACCGCAAGATCATGACCTGAGCTGAAGTTGGACACTCAGCCAACTGAGCCACCTAGGCACCCCTCAGAACTCAGATTTTAAACAGATACAGCTTAATTCAGGGTCTTATTGTGCCTCTTATTACCTATGTGGTCGACGTAATTAGGCATGAAAAAAAATAAAAGGGATACAAATTGGAAAGGAAGAAGTAAAACTATCTCTATTCACAGATGACACGATCTGATCTGTGCAAAATCCTAAAGAATCCACTAAAAAAATAAAACCAGGAAGATTGCAGAATATAAGATCAATATACAAAATCAGTCATACTTCTGTATCCTTGTAATGAACAATCCAAAAATGAAATTAAGAAACAATTCCATTTATAATAACATTGATAAGAATAAAATACTTAGGAATAAATTTAACAAGAGAAGTGCAAAACATAAACTCTGAAAACTGCAAAACATTATCAAAAAAAGTTTTAAAAAATTTAAATAAGTGGAAAAAATTCCCATGTTCATGATTCAGTGCAGTCTTTCTCAGAATTTCAGTTGACTTCTTTGTAGAAATTGACAACCTGATTCTAAACTTCCTATGAAATTGCAGGGGACCCAGAATAGCGAAAACAGTCTTGAAAAAGAAAAAAGTGGGAGGATTCACACTACTTCTCATTTTAAAACTTAGTGCAAAGAAGTAGTAATCAAATCAGTTTGGTACTGACATTAGGGCAGATATATAAATCAAGGGAATAAAAATGAGTTTAGAAATAAACCTGTGTTTATGGTCAGCTAATACTCAACAGGATGTTCAGTCAGTGGGAAATAGTCTTTTCAACAAATGCTACTGGGACAACTGGCTAGCCACATGCCAAAAAATGAAGTTGGACCTTTATCTCAAGCCATATTTTAAAAAAAATCTCAAAATAGATGAAATAGCTAAATGGAAGAGCTAAAACTATAAAGGTCTTAACAAAAATTGAGGTAAATCTTTTTGACCTTGGATTCAGAAAAGGTTTCTTCAATATGACATCAAAATCAAGCAACAAAAAAATAGATAAATCAGACTTAATGAAAATTAAAAGTGTGCTTCAAAGAACATTATTAAGAAAGTGAAAAGACCACAAAATGGAGAAAATATTTTCAAATCTGATAAAGGACTTATATCTAGAATATATAAAGAACTCATACAACTTAATAATTAAAGGGCAAATCATTCAGTTAAAAATATGCCCCCCCACCTCCCCAGGGTGCCTGGGTGGCTCAGTAAGTTAAGCATCCAACTTCAGCTCAGGTCATGATCTCACAGTCCATGGCTTCGAGCCCTGAGTCAGGCTCTGTTCTGACACCTCAGAGCCTGGAGCCTGCTTCAGTTTCTGTGTCTCCCTCTCTCTCTGCCCCTCCTTGACTCACAGTCTGTCTCTTTCTCTCTCTCTTTTTTCTGTCTGTCTCTCGCAAAAATAAACAAACATTAAAAAACACTTTTTTTAAATATGAGCAAAGGATCTTAATAGAAATTTCTCCGAAGAAGATAGTGAAATGGCTAATATACACAAGAAAAGATGCCAACACCATTAGTTGTCAGAGAAATACATATCAAAATCACAGTGAGATACCATTCATATGCTCTGGGATGGCTAGAATCAAAAAGTCAGATAGTGTTGGTGAGGATGTGGAGAATTGGGAACCCTCATACACTGCTTACAGCAGTGTAAAATGGTATAGCTACTTTGGAAAATAATCACTTCCTCAAACTGTTAACGGGTAGAGTTACCATTGACCCAGCAATTCAGCTCCTAGGTATACACCCAAGGGAAATGAAAACATAAGTCCATGCAAAAACATGTACATGAATTTGCATAGCAGCATTATTCATAATAGTTAAAAATGTTCATGAGATGATACATAGGGAAGAAAAAAGTGGGGTATTCATAAATTGTAATATTATTTGGCCAGAAAATGGAATAAGGTACCGATAACATACTGTAGCTTAGATGAACCTTGAAAACATGCTGAATGAAAGAAGGTTGTCACAAAAGAGAACATATTTTATGAGTCCATTTATATGAAGCATACAAAAGAGACAAATCTGGAGAAACAAAAAGTAGATTCAGGAGCTTTTTAGGGCTGGGTATGATGGGGGGTAAGTCATAATAGCTAATGGATACATAGTTTCTCTTTGAGGTGATGAAAATATTTTTAAAGTGTGGTGATGGTTCATATCTGTAAATATACTAAAAACGACTGAACTTCTCACTATAAATGAATGAATTGTATGTTATGTGAATTATGTCTAAATGAAACTTTTTTTTAAAAGAATCTAGCATAAGGTCTGAAAAATGACACATCAAGATATACAATCATGAATTTTCAAAATACTGGGTAAAAGGAGGCGACCTTAAAAACTTCTAGAAAGAAAAAAAGAAAGGTCATATAAACAGTATCAGAATTGGAATGACATCAGCTACTCCGGAGAACTGACCAAGATGGTGACATAGGAGGCTTCTGAACTCCTGTTCTCCCATGGACACATTGAATGTAAAGCTACACACAGAGCAGTTCCCTCTGAAAAAGATCCAGAGACTGAGCAATTCCTACATATTGTATGAATGAGAAAATACCATTGAAATGGGTAGGAAAGGCAGGTGACTGTTTTGTGTAATATATAGAATTCAATACAAGAAGTCAAGGAAAATGAAGAAACAATATGTAAAGCAAATAGTAAATCTGAAGGGATAAATAACAGCAATACAATAATAGCAGAGAACTTTAATACCACATGTTCCACAATGGATAGATCATTCAGACAGAAAACCAATAAGGAAATACTGGACTTAAATGACACAGACCAGATGGAGCTAATACACATATATAGAACATTCCATCTAACAGCTGCAAAATACATACTTTTTTCAAGCACACATGGAACATTATCTGTGATCATATATGGGGCCACAGAACAGTTCTTAATATATTTAAAGAGATGAAAATATCAGGCATTTTTTTCTGACCACAATAGTATGAAACTAAAAATCTCAAGAAGAAAACTAGAAAATTTACAAATATGTGGAATTTAAATGACAGGCTCCTGAACAACTAGTGAGTCAAAGAAATCAAAAGGGAAATCAAAGTAACTTGAGACAGAGGAAATTGGAAACACAAGCAGATCTAAGAGGAAAGTTTATTGTATGAACATGTACATTAAAAAACAGTAGGGTGGCTGGGTGTCTCATTTGGTTGAGTCTCTCACTCTTGGTTTCAGATTGGGTCATGATCTCATGCTTCTTAAGATGAAGCCCTGAGTCTCATGTTCATGAGATCAATCCCAAGCTTGCTTGGGATTTTCTCCCACTCTCTCTGCCTCTTCCCTATTAATGCATTCATGTACTCTCTCTGTCTCTCTTTCAAAATAAATAAACTTTAAAAAATAAAATAAAAAATGAGAAAGGTCTCAAATAAAATAACTAAATTTATACCTCAAAAAACTAGAGAAAAAACAATCTAAGCCCAAAGTTAGCAGAGGGAAGCAAACAAAGATCAGAGTAGAATATGAAATAGACTACAAAGGCAATATAAAAGATCAATGAAACTAAGAGCTGGGGGGTTTTTGAATACATGAACTGGTAGCAGACTGATGCCTTATGATTCCTTATGACTGATGCCACAGAAATACAATCATAAGAGACTACCATGAAAAGCGATATGCCAACAAATTGGAAGAGCTATAAGAAATGGGTAAATTCCAGGTTATGGGTTTTAATTAAGGAGGGCACTTGTGCCTGGGTAGCTCATTCAGTTAATAAAATGTCCGACTTCAGTTCAGGTCATGGTCTTGTGGTTTGTGGGTTCGAGCCCCATGTCAGAGTCTGTGCTGACAATTCAAGAGTCTGGAGCCTGCTTGGGATCCTATTTCTCCCTCTCTCTCTGCCCCTCCCCTGCTCTCATGCTCTGTCTCTCTCAAAAATAAATAAGCATTAAACAATATTTTTTAAAAAATAAAGGTACTTGTTATGATGAGAACTGGGTGTTATATGTGATGAATCACTAAATTCTTTTTTTTTTTAATGTTTTTATTCATTTTTGAGAGACAAAGCATGAGGGGGCACGGAGGGGGATGCAGAGAGAGAGAGGGAGACACAAAATCTGAAGCAAGCTCCAGGCTCTGAGCTATCAGCGCAGAGCCTGACGCAGGGCTCGAACCACAAAATCATGACCTGAGCTGAAATCAGATCCTTAACTGACTGAGCCACCCAGGGCCCCATGAATGACTAAATTCTACTCCTGAAACCAATATTACACTATATGTTAACTAACTGGAATTTAAATAAAAATTTGAAAAAAAAAAATGGATAAATTTCTGGAAATATGCAACCTACCCAATCTGAATCATAAAGAAACAGAAAACTTGAACAGACTGATTACAGTAAGGAGATTAACAAAATCTAACCTTAGAGTAAACCAAAACCTCCCAAGAAAAAAAATGTCCAGAACCAGATGGCCCCACTAATGAATTCTACCAAATATTTAAAGAGCTAGTACCAATCCTTCTCAAACTCTACCAAAACACAGAAGAGGAGGGAGCACATCCAAACTCATTTTACAAGGCTAGCAGTACTCTGATACTAAAGCCAGACAAGGATACTACAAGAAAATAAAAGTATAGGTTTATATCCCTGATGAACAGTTGCAAAAATTCTCGACAAAATAGCAAATTGAATTCAACAGTACATTAAAAGGATTATACACCATAATCAAGTGGAATTTGTTCCAGGGATACGGGGATGGTTCAACATCCATAGATCAATAAATATGGTATGCCATATTAACAAAATGAAAGGTGAAAATCATATGATGATCCCAGTAAATGCAGAAAAAGCATTTGACAACATTCAACACCCATTCATGATGAAACCTCTCAACAAACTGGGCATAGAAGCAAGGTACGTCAGTATAACAAAGGCCATGAACAACAAGCCCACAACCAACATCATAGTTAATAATGAAACACTGAATGCTTTTCCTGTAAAATGAGAAACAAAAGATGCCTGCTCTCACCACTCCAACATGCCTGTTTAATGGGTCATAGACAGTAGAATATATTCAAAGAAATGTTAATTGTAAAAAAGTATTAAAAGGAGAGGACTGCATTCTAAACAGTGGAGATCTTAACTTTAAGGGTGTGTGATGCAGGAGGGAAAAAAGCAAGTAACTGAGTGACGGGAACCTCAGTAAATGATTGCTATGTAAGATACCAAAAAGTAGAACTTCAAAAGGGAGCAGTGTTCTGGTGCTGCAGAGAAGCCATGTGGATTGGGAAGTTGTTAGTTGGGTTTTGGCAGTTAGGGAGTTCTCACCTTTGAGAGAGATTATTAGATTACTATAGATCAGTGGTTCTCAACTGGGGAACTATTCTCCCCTACTTCCAGCCCCATGAGACATTTGGTGATGTCTGGACACATTTTGGATTATCAAAACTGGGGGAGTACTACAGAGATATGGTGAGTAGAATTCAGGGATCCAAAATGCACAGAACAGCTCCCAATGACCAAGAATTATCTGACCCATCATATCAGTAGTGCTAAGTTTGAGAAACCCTGCTGTAGATTTAAAAAAGGTGAGGAAAGGAGCAGATATCTATTGAGCATCTGTTTGTTCCAAGAACTATAGGAAAATGATCTAACTTGAAGGTAGTAATTATGTGCTGGTTTGGTTTTTGGTTTTTTTTTTTTGGAAATTAAGAGGATGGGGAACCTGTCTAGCTCAGTTGGAAGAGCATTTGAATCTTGGTGTTGGGGTCTTCAGTTTGAGGCCCATTTTGAGTGTAGAGATGACTTAAATAAACTTAAAAAAAAGGAGGGGGGGGTAAAATTATAGCAACTAACATGAATGGGAAGCAAAGTTGAAAGAATTAATAATAAATCAAATGCTTAGCATGTTACCTGGTACATATTAAGTATTTACTAAATATTATTGCTTTTATTATTAATAACCGGTTCATTACCTGGGTGGCTCAGTCATTTGAGCGTCCAACTTTGGCTCAGGTCATGACCCCGCAGTTTGTGAGTTCGAGCCCTGCATTGGGCTCTGTGCTAATAGCTCAGAGCCTGGAGCCTGCTTCAGATTCTGGCTCCCTCGCTCTCTGCCCCTCCTCCACTCACACTCTATCTCTCTAAAAAATAAATAAACGTTAAAAAAATTTTTTTAAATAAATTCAATAAATCCATTTACAGATGTTCATTCAGTGCTAGTTACTACACGAGAAAAAAACAAATGAAATATATACATACTTGTATGCTTATATTCCTTATTAATTTACAAACTTTTTGTAAGTAGGGTTTCTGTTTTACTTATTTCTATATCACACATAGAATTAATCTTGCATAAGTAACCCAAAATACACATATTTTTGCTTAATGGAAAAAGGCTTATTTATGAATTCTTCACAAAAACAGCATAAGCATTTAACTCATTAAATTATAGTTGATTCTTTACCTTCTTCTCCCTGTTAGGTCATAAGCAGTGCAAGAATATACAGCAAGTTAGTTAGCCATCTCTGTATCATTCAAGACCTAACAAACACCTTGCCTGGCACATAATAGATGCCCAGAAAAATGTTTGTTAAATAAATGAGATCACAATCAGTGTCAGTAGTGTATTTTTTAAATACTAGCTGTTATCATCCCAGAGGAGGGGGAATACAATATGAAAATACTTATCAGATAGTCCTTCTGTTTAATGTGAGTCTTCTGCTTAACACATTTCTTCTATGTTTAAAACTTAAAAGTTTTTAATTAAAAAAATACAGTTGAACTGAAGCTTCTTTTAAAGTTCTTCTGCTTTGTTTTTCTTATCTCTACAGTGCTGAATTATCCCAAGGTCATTACTGGAATGGGCTAGGCTCTCCTCCAGATTCCCCATCTCCTGGGAGTGATGTGTATTGTAGCAGTGAGCTGAATGACCCTCAGTATGACCAGAGTCTCTTGGAGAGCTTATTTTACACGGCACCTGTAAGTCATTAAACCTGTTGCTTTGGGAATTGAACATGAGTATTAATATTATTAGGTGCAGGCATGTTGCCAGACAGAAAGCTATCCATTTTACATATCTCATTTTACAGATGAGGAGACAGGCCTAGTAAAGTTAAGAATTTAGGGGCAACTGGCTGGCTTAGTTGATAGAGCATGCGACTCTTGATCTCAGAGCTGTGAGTTCAAGCCCCGCGTTGGGTATAGGGCTTAGTTAAAAAAAAAAAAAGATGGGGGTGCCCTGGGTGGCTCAGTCAGTTAAGTATCCAGCTCTTGATCTCAAGCCCCATGGAACCTACTTAAAAAAAAAAAAAAAAAACCAGATTTAAGAATTTTGTCCAAGGACACATGTTAGAGCCAAGGTTAAAATTCAAGTTTACCTGAGTTCAAAGCCTATGGTTTTAGTATGTGGCTTCCTTAGACCTCTTCTAAGGAAGAGCTAATGCAGGCATACCCTCAAAATCAACCTCAACTGGTATCTTTTCAAAATATACCAGAAACACTTCTACTCACAGGTGTCAAATACCTCTACTGACCCTTAAGACATGACATTCTCAGGGCGCCTGGTGGCTCAGTCAGTTAAGCGTCTGACTTCACCTCAGGTCATGGTTTCATGGATCGTGGGTTTGAGCCTCATATCGGGCTCTGTGCTGACAGCCTAGAATCTGGAGCCTGCTTTGGATTCTGTGTCTCCCTCCCTCTCTGCCCCTCCCCCACGTGTGCTCTGTCTCTCTCAAAAATAAATAAATATTTTAAAAAAAGATAAGACATTCTCTTTTCCAGGTAGTTCTAGCATTTTCAAAGTTCTTTGTTATGTCAAGCTATATGTTCTATTCATTGATGTGCCCTCTTATAGAGTCTATATGTAATAAGTCCAATCCCTGTTCCATAAGTAAACATTTATATTTATGAAGATTGCTGTCATACTCCTGATTGTTCTTTTCTCCAGGTCAAAGATAACTGAAAATAGAAGGTAGTTTATATCAGCTCAGTGGTAAGACAAGAGTTACCAAGGTCAGAGGAAACAGGGAGAACTTTAACATGAGATTCTCAGGAAAGGACATTACGCGGATTAGGGGGTTTTAACTGAGACTTGCAAAATAGTGTCTAGAGAAGTAGAGAAAAGATATGAAATGGGAATAGAAAGAATGACCTGTCTAGAGAAGAAATTTGTGCATTGCAAGGGATCTAATTTGAATTGATGAGAAATTTTGTGGGAAAGCCATCATCAATAAGGCAGGCTAGCCTATTGCTTTCTGTGACAGCCTTTGAATGTCAGGTGAGGAGGAAATGACATGATCAAGATGGTGGTTTAGGAATGTTAATGTAGGGAGCTAACTTGGGGGAGAATATGTGGAAGCGAACAGGAAACCACAGACTGGAAACCATTGGGTTATTGGAGGTGTGTATTAGAGGTAGAGCTTGAAAGAGAGTGGCAGCAATGGGGCTGGAAAGGAAGAGATGGATTTCAAAGGCATTATAAATTATTAGGATTTCGTGACTTTTTATATTAAAAATCATCACTGATGCTATGTTACTTATGGGATAAGAAGGAAAGGGAATTTATCTTTATTACACATTTTTTAAGGCTTATTTATTTTTTAAAATTTATTTTGAGAAAGATACAGAGAGCAAGTGGGGGAGGGGCAGAGAGAGAGGGGGAGAGAGAGAGAGAGAGAAATAGAGAGAGAGAGAATCCCTAGCAGGCTCCATGCTCAGCACAGAGCCCAACTTGAGGCAGGAACTCACAAACTGCAAGATCATGACCTGAACCAAAATCAAGAGTCGGACACTTAGCCAGCTGAGCCACCCAGGCACCCCTTTATTATACATTTTTGATGTGGTGGGGAATTTACAAGTTATCTATTATTTTTGAGTATTGTGCCAAATGTTTTAAATTCATTATTTCTTTTACTGGCCCTGTAAGATAGTGTTGTCTTGTACCTATCATGATATAAACGCTTAGAGATGTTAATTACTAGTAATTAAGTGACAGAAATAGAATTCTTACCCTGGTCTATCTGGGGAAAAGCCTGTATTTTTCCCACTGGACCACATCATCTCATAAGCCATAAGCATGGCATTATTATCTGATCTTGACTTACCTCCCTAACCTCATTTCCAACTTTTGCCCTTTACCCTGTAGTCACACTGATTGTCTCATCACTCCTCAGACATTCTAGCTTTTTTTTTTTTTTATCTCTATTTCTTGCTCATACTGATCCTTCTCCTTTGAATGTTGAAATGCTTCTACACATCTGGTTACTTCTCTTTATTCTTTGAAAATAACTGATCACCTCTCTGAAGAAACCATCCTAGATTTCCCCACACAGAATTTATTACCTGAATGTCCACAGGATCTTGCACATACCTCTATCACAGCCCGTGTTATATGAGACAGTTCTTCATGAGCAAGAACATACCTGCATTATTTTTGTATTACCAGTACACAAAAGCCTGATGAATTTTGAGTACTCAGTACTTAGTGAATAAATAAGTGCATGAATGGCACTAAGTAATCCCCATGCTATTTGAACAAAATAATTTAGAAAAGATTTGTTGATGGAAAGGAGTGAACCAGTAATGCAGTGGAAAAACAAAGGAGTAAGAATGCTCATGTCCTTCCCCAGGGTCAGTGTTTGATGGTCTTAATAGTGAATAATATCCACAGCTTAGAATTCAGCATTATTCACCTGTGTTTTTGGTTCCTAAAATTCTTAGTTTTTAAACAACCTAGTTTATATTTACTCTCTTTTCCTTCAGGCTGTTAGACACTTTTAAATTTTGAATGTCTTGTCTATAACCATTTTTAAAAGCTGGCACTTAATAAAGACAAACCTAAGAATAAAAAGCTTTGTAATTTCCTCTTGAAAAAGTTGTTCTTTTTCCTTGAAGGACATTCTTATCATGCTTATTTAACTACTGTTACCCTTGTCACAGGTCAATATAATATACACCCTGAGATGCTGAAAAAAGTGAGGTGGAGGTGATAAACTTAAAATGACATTGGATCTATTCTGCATGTATTTTAACAAAAAAAAAAATTTTGTTAATTTGGATTTTTTTTAAATTTTTTTTAAATTTAAATTGTCTTCTCTCTTTATTTTGCATTTTGTGATAGAAAGGGCTGATCAGTAAATTGTGGTAGCTCCTTTTTCTCCAAATAAAATTTAATTACAGGGGGCTTAGCAACTGGTTCCTCCATTAATAGAATTTGTGATATAATAAACAGTTCATCTTAGCAAGATTAAGAGTAGAATGAATTACTAGTAGTATGGAGTGGTGAAAAAAGGTTGAGTCTTTGCATTCATATAGGTACATGACATTGTACCATTTTGCCTCAAATTGTGGTAGAAATACAGGCTTTGGAATCTGCCTTTGGTACTAGATGCATAGTCGGCAGTAAATAAGTAATGATATTATTGAGAATTTGAAAGAAGAATCTGTTTTCATTTATTTTCTTTGAACTGAACTTGTAGGTTATTTTTAAATACCAAGAGAAATGTGGGATTATCTCCCTGGCATTAGTTATCTCTTTAAAAGACTTATATATGTGCAGAGAAGATTTTGATTACTTTTAGAGAAATGTTTTCATTACCAGTTTTTTTTTTTAGTGCCTCTCTTTTTGCTTCTTCTCCCCCATAGAAATCGGATACCAGCATCAGTGATTCCTTCAGTGAAGACGATATTGTCTCTTCTAAAAAAATGAACCAGTCAGAAGCTCTTGCCATATCTCCCAAGGTTCTGGAGTCAAATGATAAGTTGAAAAAGAGGGCAGCGGGGAAGAAAAATAGGTGAGCCTCTCCATTAATGTTTATCTAGAGGCAAAAGCAAAGTCAGATTATTTTCACAAGATGTCTTAAAGTAAGTGACTTGTATTTCCCCAACACTATCATATTGGTTAAGTGAGTTACAATAATTCATTAAGTATTACCATCCTTAAAAGTGTAATAATATATGGGAGCCTAGGTGGCTCAGTCAGTTGAGTGTCCAACTCTTGATTTTGGCTCAGATCATGATCCCAGGGTCATGGGCTCGAGCCCACATAGGGCTCCATGCTGAGTGTGGAGTCTGCTTGGGATTCTCTCTCTCTTTCTCTCTCTCTGCCCCCTCCCTGCTTGTGCTCTCTCGCTCTCTCTCTCTCTCTCAAAAGAAAAAAATTTTTAAGTGTAATAATATGAAAAGATGGATACAGTAAAATGGGTAAGGGAGAAAGCAGAATTCTGGGTTGAATGTGTGCTGCACTACATTTATGTGGAAAATGTACGTAAAGAAAAATGAAAAGGAGTACACTAAAATGATAGTAGTTATGTTAAAGTAGTGGGTAACTGAAGTAATGTCTGTATTCCTTGTAGAAAATCTAATTCTGTAACATCAGTTTTTATACTTGTGTGGAGACAAGCCTTTAGGTTATAAGAATGTTTTTTTGTTTTTGTTTTTTGAGAGAGAGAATGTGAGCAGGAGAGGGGCAGAGAGAGTAGGGGACAGGATCTGAAGCAGGCTCTGTGCTAACAGCAGCGAGCCTGATGTGGGGCTCAAACTCACAAACTGGGAGATCATGACCTGAGCTGAAGTCGGATGCTCAACCAACTGAGCCACCCAGGTGCCCAGATTACAAGAATGTTTTTTAACATTTTTTGAAATTTCTTTCACTGTGGATTAGGACCAGAATTCTGGTGATTGAAGTCATTTCTCAATCCTCAATAACTTGTGAATTAAGATACTTGCTGCCCTTCTTCTTTCATTTTCTTGCCTATCAAACTAGATTATTTCATGTTGGGCCTCGGACTGTCTGTTTCACTGTCTATATTAACTCCTTGCAGAAATTTGGTTGAACAACAGATATCAGAAACTCCAGAAGATGCCCGAGTGATGACACTAAGTGTGGATAGACTGGCCCTTTTGGGTAGAACACATTCCGTCAGAATTATCATCGAAACAATGAGGGTCCCTCCAGATAGTCCTCAGATGACCTCTGGCAAAAAAAGCTTTTCTGGGAGACCACCTAACGTGACAGCAACAACAAAGCGGTACGTCTCTAATATGGAAGAGCTAAATTTGACATTTCTGCAAAGTGTATCTGATGATAATGATAAATAATTGTATAACATTTTATGATTTATAAAGTGCTTTCATATGAATCATTCAGTCAACAAAAATATAACAAATCCCTCACTAGGTTTTGGGCATGATATTAGGTGAGCATGAGAATAAAGGCAACTAAGACCCTGACTCTGTTGTTACATACTTTATAGTCAGAAAAGAAACACATTTAAATGGCTATCTATATAACACAGGAATATAGGAGCCAAAATAGGTGTGTTATATTTAAAGTGCTGTAGAAAATTTGTAGACTTACTGTGGTGATCATTTTCCAACATATACAAAAGTCAAATCATTATGCTGTATGCCTGAAACTAATACAATGTTATATGTCAATTATGTGTCAGTAATAGAGAGAAAGAGAGCGCAAACTATGGGAGCACAGGAAGTTCTGCCTGAAAGGACTAGTTGAAGGCTTTGAAGAGAAGAGATAGGGCCTCTGAGGATCTGAGGTGCTGAAAATAGGACCTTGAAAGATATGTAGGATTGATCAGGCAGTAAATACGTTTGTTATTTGGTTTATGTTTTAATCACCTTTTTTGGTTTTGATTTTTAGCACCTTCTTTGTGGAATATCACTTTCCTGTGGGCTTTTCTAAAGGTGGATTGGGAAAAACAGCTTTGATCACTGAGGTCGTTCGACTTGCCTCCAGTAAAATTACAGATGGAAGTAAGAGACTGGTTTTCTGCTCCTTAGACATTTTGGCTGTGGAAGAATTTTTCAATCCCTAAATACTCATCTGACTTTTATAGTACCGTAGAATCTTAGAAAGTATTTTGAGATGAATCTACTCTAATTCCTTTATTTTATAAGTGAGAAAACTGGCCTAGAGGTGCTAGGACTCTTCTGATTCAAGTCAGGAAGTCAGTAACATACCTGAGACTAGAATGCAGAACTCCTGATGCTTAGAGCATGTTTGTTCAACTATTGCCATTTTTCTTCTATTTTTTATTAAAAAAAATTTTTTTTAATGTTTATTTATTTTTGAGGGAGAGAGAGAGAGAGAGAGAGACAGAGTGCAAACAGGGGAGAGGCAGAGAGAGAGGAAGACACAGAATCAGAAGCAGGCTCCAGGCTCCGAGCTGTCAGCACAGAGCCTGACACAGGGCTCAAACCCGTGAACCACAAGATCGTGACCTGAGCCAAAGTTGGATGCTTAACTGACTGAGCCACCCAAGCACCCCTCTTTTATTCTTCTTTTTAAAACAGCTTTATCAAGATACAATCACATACTATACAGTGTAACTATTTGAAGTGTTCATTGAACCCACTGAAGAATTCAATCATTTTTATTATATTCGAAGTGTTGTGTAATCATCATGATCTAATTTAGAACATTTTCATCACTTCAAAAGAAATTCCTTACTCATTAGCATTCATTCCTCATTTTCCTGTCTCCACCCACACCTGCACTAAGCAATCCCTAATCTATTTTTTGTCTATGATTTTACTCTGGGCATTTCATATAAATGGAATCATACAATATGTGATTTTTGTAACTGGCTTCTTTGACTTACCATGATATTTTCAAATTTGCTCTATGTTATGGCATGTTTCAGTACTTTGCTCCTTTTTATGGCTATATAATATTTACTTGTATGGCTATACCACATTTGTTTATCCATTCATCAGCTGATGGGCATTTGGGTTGTTTCTGCTTTTTTGGCTATTGTGGATAATGCTTATGAACATTAGTGTACATGTTTTTGTGTAGACATACGCTTTCATTTCCCTTGGGTATATACCTAACAGTGGAATTGCTGAGTCATATGATAACTGTATGTTTTAACTTTTTGAAGAACTGCCAGTTTTCAACAGCTGCTCCACCATTTTACATTCTCAGCAACTATGTGTGGAGGGTTCCAATTCTCCACATCTTCCCCAAAACTTGTTGTCTTTCATTATTTTTTATTTTAACCATTTTAGGGATTATGAAGTACTATCTCACTGTGGGGTTTTGGTTTGTTTGGTTGGTTGGTTTTTTAATTTTTTAAAAAAAACTTACTTATTTTGAGAGAGAGAGAGAGAGAGAGAGAGAGAGAGAGAGGATCCTAAGCAGACTCTGTGCTGTCAACACAGAGCCCAACGCAGGGCACAATCCCACGAACTGTGAGAACATGACCTGAGCTGAAATCAAGAGTCAGACACTTAACTGACTGAGCCACCCAGGTGCCCTTCCCTGGGGTTTTGATTTGTATTACCCTATGATTAATGATGTTGAGTATGTTTTCATGTGCTTACTGTCCATTTGTATATCTTGGAGAAATGTTGCAGTCCTTTGGCCATTTTTAAGTTTTTGTTACTGGGTTGTAAGAATTCTTTATACATTCTGGATATAGGACCCTTATGAGAGCTATGATTTTCAAATATCTTCTCCCATTAACAGGCTGTCCTTTCACTTTCTAAAAAGTATCACTTATAGCACAAAAGTTTTAAATTTTGCTGTAGTCCAGTTTAGTTTTTCTTTTGTTGCATGCACTATTGTCTTTTTTTTTCTATTTTAAGTATTTTTACAAAAAAGTAAAAGGCTTAAAAGGGTACTATAATAAACATTTATGTTCCTGTCATCCAAAGTTATATAACTTTCTAACAGATTTTGTGAATATCTTTGCCTTGGTTATTCAGTTTAATCCATGAACTGTTCATCAGTGTGGAATTCTTTCTCTGGGAGCTAATTTGAGAAGTAAGAGATATGATCCTAATTCTCCTATACATTCAAGTGACTTTCCTATATGGCATGGTAACATTGGATTTTTAAATTTTTATTTTGTTTCATTTATTTATTTTTAATGTTTATTTATTTTGAAAGAGAAAGATAGCATGAGCAGGGGAGGGGCAGAGAGAGAGGGAGGGAGGGAGGGAGGGGGAGAGAGAGAGAGAGAGAGAGAGAGAGAGAGAGAGAGAACAAACCCCAAGCAGGCTCCAGGCTGTCATCACAGAGCCCAACATGGGCTTGAACTCAAGAATCATGAGATAATGACCTAAACTGAAATTGAGATTCAGACACTTAACTGGCTAAGCCATCCAGGTGCCCCTATTTATTATTTTAACTAGATATAATCCATTTACTTGGTCAAAATCTTTGTAGGCAGTGTTGTAAATTTTATATTATTACTAAGATATTTTATGCATATGTAAGCAAATATGTTTATCCTTTCTCGCCCTCCCATTTTTACCCAAGTATTAGCATACTATATGCACTGTTCTGCACCTTGTCTTTAACAGTGTATCTTAGTAATTTTTTCATTAGTCCTTTCTGAGTCATAATATTCCATTGTATGCATATGCCATAATTTAAACACCCTTTATTGTGAGGTACCTGGGTGGCTCAGTCACTTGAGCATCTGACTTCAGCTCAGGTCATAATCTCATGGTTCGTGGGTTTGAGCCCTGTATCAGGCTCTGTGCTGTCAGCACAGATCTCACTTTGGATCCTTTGTCCCGTCTCTCTCTCTGTACCTCCCCCACTCGCACTCTCTCTCAAAAATAAATAAACATAAAAAAAATAAACATGCCTTGATTAATATATCAATATTTAAGTTATTTCAATTTTACTGTTAAAAACGGTACCTCAGGGGCGCCTGGGTTGGGCGTCTGACTTCAGCCAGGTCACGATCTCGCGGTCCGTGAGTTCGAGCCCCGCGTCGGGTTCTGGGCTGATGGCTCAGAGCCTGGAGCCTGTTTCCGATTCTGTGTCTCCCTCTCTCTCTGCCCCTCCCCCGTTCATGCTCTGTCTCTCTCTGTCCCAAAAATAAATAAACGTTGAAAAAAAAAAAAAAAAGGTACCTCAGTAGAATAATTTTGTACATGCATCATTTCTCATTTGATGTGAGTATATCCAGCACAAACATTAAAAATACTTATTTACTCTTAAAAACAGCACTTAAAGTAATTTAATATATTTTTACTAGGATGTGTTGGTGTTACTTTCCCCATCACCTTAAAGGAAGAATTAGGGCATTTAAAATTTTTCATATGTTTACTTCTGGCTGAACGCTTAAATTATTGACAGCAACAGAAGCTGTTATGGAGGTTTGTTCAGAGCATTCAGGAATGCATAATTGATCCTGCTGGTTGAAAGTATATTTGAGGAGCTTTAATATGCTTAAAACTTATCAAACCCCTATATGCAGAGAAAAATGTTGGATCATTTTCTCCGATCTTTGCTTCTATCTCCATCTACCTGTGTCACATCTGGTGATTTTCTTAAAATTTCTCTGAGCCTCAGTTTCCCCATCTATAAAATTGAGATACAGCAAAGGCACATGAGTTTCAGTTAATGTAATACCTGCAAAGCAAGGACACAAGGGATTGATAGACAGTCAAATGGGATAATGAATATAAAAGCATTAATCTCTAAAATAGTATGTAACAAATAGTAGCTCACATTTACGGGGTACTAAACTACATGCCAAGAATTCAACTCAGTGTTTTATATACATTAACCATTTAACTGATTTTCATAAAAAAAAAACAAAGCAAAACTCAGTCCTTTATGACTGTCTCACTCATAAATTAAAACACAAATACACAACAACAATCAAGTATCTTGTCTAAGATCATACAACTGGCTTATTGGTGAACTAGAATTTGAACCTAGAACATTTTATATTCCAAGCTCTGTGCTCTTAGTCTGTATTGCTTTTCAATTATTACTATCATTATTGTTGGCCACGGTAGTTGAGTTCTCCCCATGTCCTTCTGTAAAAGATCATATTGGAAGTGTGGAATAAGCATCAAACCAGGAATTAGAAGACAGATTCTAGTTCTGTTTATACCACACACTAATCATATGACCTTAGGCAAATCACTTTTTTCATCTGTGGGCCTCTCTTAACAGTAACATGGATTGGACTAGGTATTTTCAAGATAACCTTCCAACTCTTATTTTCCACCCTTCCAGCTCTTAAAAAATAACTTCTCTGGGACATTGTTTAGCAATTTATTTACATGATTTCTTTTTCCATTGTTACCTAACTCGCTTTTTATGGTGGTAAAAACAAAAACACAAGCTTTAGAAACAGTTAAGATAATATAGTGCTAAAAATGTACCTAGATGGTGAGGAAAAATCTGAATGAAATAGTTTTGTTTGTACAAAAAAGACTTTTTGGTATCCACAGTGCTTTTTCATCTATTACCTCAGTCCTTTCAGCACACTGATGAGCTATGGGTGTTGTCTTACTTCCCTTTTCCTGGTAGGAAAATCGGGGAAACTTGTCTCTTGGGTGTGGGTTTCCTGGGCCCAGACCTTTTGTTTACAGTTCCTGTGTGGATCCAGATTAGAAGACCCAGATCCTGTTTATGAGTACCAAGAGAAGTATACAGAGTCAAGAATTAAGATGGCAAAGATGAGGGACGCCTGAGTGGCTCAGTTGGTCAAGCATCTGACTTTTGATTTTGGCTTAGGATCATAGTGCTGAGATCTGTACTGACAGTGCTGAGCCTGCTTGGGATTCTGTCTCTCTTCTCCTCCCCAACTCGCACATGTGTGCACTCTCTCTCAAAATAAATGAACTTAAAAAAAATTTTTTTTGTTGGGGCATCTGGGTGGCTCAGTCAGTTAATCCTCCGACTTCGGCTCAGGTCGTGATCTCTTGGTTTGTGAGTTTGAGCCCCACATCGGGCTCTGTGCTGACAGCTCAGAGCCTGGAGCCTGCTTCAGATTCTGTGTCTCCCCCTTCTCTCTGCTCCTCCCATGCTCATGCTCTGCCTCTTTCTGTTTCTAAATAATAAATAAACGTTAAAAAATAAACGTTTTATTTTTAAAAAGTTTTTAAGAACGTAGAAAAAATAAAGTTAAAAAAATGATGGCGAAGATGAATAAAATTGATCAGTAGACCAAAATGAGCAGTTTGAGTGAATACCAGAGGTAGCAAGTCTCTCTGTAACTGGGCCTTGTGAGGGTTTTCCACATCCATTTTAAGAGTATAGAAGTGAATGAACAGGAAGATCATTTTACAGGTGGTAAATTGTGGTTGAGGTGGTCACTAGCAAGTAACAGAACTGGAGCTGGAACTTATATTCTTTGATTCTAATCCCAGATTCCTTTTTTTTTTTTTTTAATCTGTTAAAACCCCATAGCAGTGAGCACAAACTCAAATACTACATTATCCCATTTACACTTGTTATTACAGCAGAAACCCCTTCCCTTCCATCTAAGAGACAGCTTTACCCTGCCTAACAACACTGCCAAGTAGCATCAGTACCTGGCACCCTGTGTGAATATGATAGTAGGAGTCCCCTCCCCTAGTCTTCAGCCAGAAGCTAAACTCATTTTTGTTGTTACACTTTTCGATTCAATTCTCTTCATTTATCCCTCATTGTCCCACCTCCAGCCCAACCCCTTCTTTTGTTATACTGCTTACCAACTTGTCTTTTAAAAACAATAAACCATATTACCTTACACCCAGTGAAGATCTCTTTTTTTCGCATCCTGTGCTCATGCGCTTGACATGAATTTCTCATAGCAAAACTAGAGCAACATAGCACTGCTTATCTTCCATGTGTCATACCTAGGGTTTTCTCTTTGTATCTGCTCCTTAAATCCCTATACCACTAACACCTTTAGGAAATTACACGGACTAGATTTCTGAAAGAGATTTTAGTTAGATCAAAAAGGAGGTGGGTGGGTGGTGTCAAAGCATGGATTGATGATTGGTCTAGTTGGGTAGCCTGACATGTGTTTATGTGTTTGATTCTCCTTACAGTGGTGAAATTCCAGCAGCGATCTGTGTTTCCAGTACAGTTTGGTGGCCCAATGATAGAACACTGGTGGAATTCCAACCTCACTTTCCAAATTTACACAAAGAAAACCCCACAGAAAAAGGTATCTCAAGTCTTTTTAACCTTTGCCTTACCATTTATACTAAGGAATTAGAGCATACTTAAAATTATATTCCTACCTAAACTAGGAATTTCTCCAGGCTCAAACGGCACTAATAACTTAATTCTAATTTCTGTTTACTATTTGTTATAAGTCAGATATGCTAAAAGCACTACACGAACACACTATCAAATTTAATCATTACAACTCTGTGAATTAGGTACATTATTATCTTTATTTTACAGACAAACTGAGATTTAGTGAAGTTTAGTAACTTGTCTAAGATCACACAAGCTAATAAAAGACAAAGCCAGGCAGAACTCCATCTCAAGTTTTCTGACTTCACATCCTAAGTTCTTAACCTTTTCACTGTATTCCCTGCTTACAGAGAGGTGACTACTTAGATTGATATAGGTTATTAGCCTTAATTTAAGACTCTATTTCCTATTTCCAGGCAGAATATGTAGAGATCCAAGAAAATATAATGTGGATAGCAGTTTTGACCAGCTTATTCCAAGTTTATCAAATGCACTTGCAGTTGGCACAACATAAATCAATAAACTATGTCATGAACAGTTTTTTGTTAAACAGTAGCCTTTTTAATCTTTGACCTCTTCTTTGGTATGGATCGCATGAGGAATATAGCTTGAGGTTTTTTTGTTTTTTCAGACGATATAAATAATACAAGATAATTCTACAACCTCAAGACAACCTCTGTAAACATTTCAGTATATTTACATTGAATCATCTAGCTAATGACTTCTTTCTAATAAGAGAATTATACATGTGTTTTGCAGAGAACTTGAAAAAATATTTTTGAAAAGCAAAAATTGTCTATAATCCCATCACCAAGAAGTAACTATTGTTAATATTTGTTTTCCCTTTGCTTTTTCCAAATGAATACAATACATGTGTAAATCTTTGGCAGTATTAGGATAACTTTGTATACAGCGTTTATCCTGCTTTTTAAAAAGTTTAACATTATCTTTATAAATATTTGAAGATTTACTATATACAACTTAATACCCTATTTTACCAAACATCAAAACAGATATTGGTCATATTATTTCAGACTTTTTGTAAACATCATTTTAATGGCTACATATTATTGCATTGTAGCAGTATGGTCTATAATTAATAATTCCTGATTATTGGACCTCTAGTTCTAATTGTTAATTTTTAAGACATTTAAATATTTAAGATATATTTGTGTGTAAGTTTTTTATGTGTTTCTTATTTCTTTAGTAAAAATTCCCAGAAGCAATTACTAAGCTAAAGAGTATATTTTTTAATTTTTTTTTTTTAATGTTTATTTTTGAGACAGAGGGAGACAGAGCGTGAGTGGGGGAGGGGCAGACAGAGAGGGAGACACAGAATCTGAAACAAGCCCTGGGCTGTGAGCTGTCAGCACAGAGCCCGATGCGGGGCTTGAACCCACGAACCATGAGATCATGACCTGAGCCGAAGTCAGACGCTTAACTGACTTAGCCACCCTGGCGCCCCAAAAGAGTAAATATTTAAGGGGCACCTGAGTGGTTCAGTCAGTTGAGCATGTCTGACTTTTGATTTTGGCTCAGGTCACGATCTCCCAGTTCATGAGATTGAGCCCCACATTAGTCTCTGAGCTGACAGTGCAGAGCCTGCTTGGGGTTCTCTCTCTCCCTCTCTCTCTGCTCCTCCCTCCCCCCAAAATAAGTAAATAAATAAACTTTAAAAAAAAGAGTGAATATTTTTATTGCCAAATTTGCTGTCCAGAAGTATGTTGCCAGTTTATATTCCCAGCTTCACACATATGATAGCCTCTGTTTTTCCATAACCTTGATAGCATGAGATATATTAAGTTTTGTAATTTTACTAGCCTAATGGCAAAAATTTGTATCATCTAAATTTTATTTTTTTATTTTTATTAGTGAAGTTGAAAACTTTTTGTAAAGCATTAACTCTTAAAAATAAAAAAAAATAATCTTCCAAACTCTTGGTGACTTATGAAACTCTCTATAATTTTCCAGAGAGAAGTAATAAAACCCAGAATGGGGACCAAAATATGACAGAATATAGATTCCCACTTAAAGTTGCCTTCGTCAAATAGTTAAGATATTTACTTCATAAAGCATGGGTTCTCTTCTAAGCTGTCCTATGTTGTCACTTCAGTTAAAATCTCCCGTGGCTTGTCTTTAGTTAACCTGAATTTTTTCTTTCCTTCTCTCAGCCAGAAGTCATTGGATCTGCATCAATGCCTTTACGAAGTGTCATTCAGTCTGAATTGCTTTCTTTCAGTAACCAGCTTCCAGTGCGACAGGAAAATGGTCAGACTCCACTTGGCCCCCTTAAGGTACATAGATATACATTCAGGTAATCAGGTATTTACAGAGCATGTATCACTGGCTAGCATGAACAAGAAAATCAATGAACAAGAGGCCTCTCCTCTTGCACTTCTGTTAAAATAGGGCAGCAGACCAGAAGTAGACCCACAAACGTATGGCCAACTAATTTTTGACAAACAGGAAAGGACCATCCAATGGAAAAAAAGACAGTCTTTTTAACAAATAGTGCTGGGAGAACTGGACAGCAACATGCAGAAGATTGAAACTAGACCACTTTCTTACACCATTCACAAAAATAAACTCAAAATGGATAAAGGACCTGAATGTGAGACAGGAAACCATCAAAACCCTAGAGGAGAAAGCAGGAAAAGACCTCTCTGACCTCAGCCACAGCAATTTCTTACATGACACATCCCCAAAGGCAAGGGAATTAAAAGCAAAAATGAACTACTGGGACCTTATGAAGATAAAAAGCTTCTGCACAGCAAAGGAAACAACCAACAAAACTAAAAGGCAACTAACGGAATGGGAAAAGATATTTGCAAATGACATATTGGACAAAGGGCTGGTATCCAAAATCTATAAAGAGCTCACCAAACTCCACACCCGAAAAACAAATAATCCAGCAAAGAAATGGGCAGAAAACATGAATAGACACTTCTCTAAAGAAGACATCCGGATGGCCAACAGGCACACGAAAAGATGCTCAACGTCACTCCTCATCAGAGAAATACAAATCAAAACCACACTCATATATCACCTCACACCAGTCAGAGTGGCCAAAATGAACAAATCAGGAGACTATAGATGCTGGCGAGGATGTTGAGAAACAGGAACCCTCTTGCAGTGTTGGTGGGAATACAAATTGGTGCAGCCACTCTGGAAAACAGTGTGGAGGTTCCTTAAAAAATTAAAAATAGACCTACCCTATGACCCAGCAATAGCACTGCTAGGAATTTACCCAAGGGATACAGGAGTACTGATGCATAGGGGCACTTGTACCCCAATGTTTATAGCAGCACTCTCAACAATAGCCAAATTGTGGAAAGAGCCTAAATGTCCATGAACTGATGAATGGATAAAGAAATTGTGGTTTATATACACAATGGAGTACTACGTGGCAATGATAAAGAATGAAATATGGCCTGTGTAGCAATGTGGATGAAACTGGAGAGTGTTATGCTAAGTGAAATAAGCCATACAGGGAAAGACAGATACCATATGTTTTCACTCTTATGTGGATCCTGAGAAACTTAACAGAAACCCATGGGGGAGGGGAAGGAAAAAGAAAAAGAGGTTAGAGTGGGAGAGAGCCAAAGCATCAGAGACTTAAAAACTGAGAACAAACTGAGGGTTGATGGGGGGTGGGAGGGAGGGGAGGGTGGGTAATGTGTATTGAGGAGGGCACCTTTTGGGATGAGCACTGGGTGTTGTATGGAAACCCATTTGACAATAAATTTCATATGTTGAAAAAAAAATAGGGCAGCAGAATTACTGTGAAGAAAATAAACAGTATGATATAATAGTGAATACCTGGGAGGAAATAGACAATGGTGGTCAGAGAAGGTCTCTCTAAGAAAGTAACATTTTAGGTAAGATATGAAGAAGGAGAAGAGGCCACCAAGTAAAAAGCAGAGGAAAGATCATTCCAGAGAAAGGGAATAACACAGGCAAAGGCCGTAAAGCAAGAATGTTGCCATATAATAGTGAGCCAAGAAGGAGAATGGTAGAGAGTAAGGTTGGACAGGCACTCAGTAGCCATATCATTCAGAGTTTTGTAGGTCAGCATAAAGAGTGTAGATTTTATCGTTAGAGCCATGAAAGGACTTTGAAGTATGAGAAAAACATCTGATTGACTTTTTTTTTAAGTTTATTTATTTTGAGAGAGTGTGAGTCAGGGAGGGGCAGAGAGAGAGGGAGAGAGAGAGAATCTCAAGCAGGCTCCTTGCTGTCAGCACAGAGCCTGATGTGGGGCTCAAACCCACAAACCGTGAAATCATGACCTGAGCTGAAGTCGGAAGCTTAACCGACTGAACCACCCAGGTGCCCCTGATTTACATTTTTAAAAGGTAACTGTGGACAATAGATTGTGGGGGGCAAGAAGAAAAATAGGGAGACTGTTGAATTAGTCCAGGAAAGAGATAATTGATGGCTTGGACTAGAGTAGTCACAGGGAACAAGGAGAGAAGTGGCTGAGTTTGTGGCCTGGTGGAATGAATTCTGATATATAATTCGTTGGAGACAGGGTTCTTTCCTTGTATTAAGAAGCTGCAGGATTTCTTAGGTAGCAGAATTTGAATGTGTAACTTCAGTATGGCTTTGTCTTATTGTCCTGGTGAGCTTTTAAAATCACAGCCAGGGGCGCCTGGATGGCTCAGTCAGTTAAGCTTCTGACTTCAGTTCAGGTCATGATCTCATGGTTAGTGAGTTCAAGCCCCACGTCAGGTTCTGTGTTGACAGCTGAGAGCCTAGAGCCTGCTTTAGATTCTGGTCTCCCCCTCTTTCTTCCCCTCCCCTGCTCATGCTCTGTCTCACCCTGTCTCTCAGAATATTAAAAAAAAAAAATTTTTATAAAAAAACATCTTTTTTTAATTATCACCGCCATACCCATGTCATTTCCATGGCTCTCCATTATCCAAAAGATAAAATACAGGGCTCACTATGTGGCCCTAACATACCACTTGCAGCTTCCTTACCAGTAGCCATATCAAACTATGTAAAGAATTAGTAAGGTATCATGATGGTTCATACCTCCATGCTTTTAATCTTGATTTTCACGCTGCTGCCTCCTCTTGAAGGCCCTCTCTGCCTCCTTCCTGGTCTTCTTGATAATAAATACCAGTTAGTTTTAAGGACTTGTGTGATTGTCCTTGCAAAAAATTAATATCACATTACTCTTCCCCTATCAAAATTTTATTTTCTGTTTGCTTCATTCATTCTGGACTGCAAGGTTAAAACCAGAAAAGAGGAATTAATAGAACTGATGGACTAGAAATTGTTTCTGTCCTGGTTCTGTTGAGAGAAGTACCGTTGTAGATAGATTGCTGTCCATATTCAATAGAGTGAAATAACTTTGCTGTGGATTTTAAATAAAGGGAACAGCAAGTCCCCTTTATCCCTAATAACTTCAAACTTAGAGAAAAATTGCAAATATAGAACAAAGAATTCACATACCCTTTACCTAGACTCACCAATTACTAACATTTGTCACATTTGCTTTATAATTATCTACCTCCTGTCTCTCCCTTTCTTCCTGTCTTTCTTTGTCTCCCTGTGCACTCTCCCCCACACCCACACACAATTTTTGTTCTGAAGTATTTGAGAATATGTTATAGACATCATGCCTCTTTCCCCCCTAAATTCTTATATTTCCTAAGAACAAGAACATTATACAAAACACTGTACAATTATAAAAATAGAGTTAACATTGATAATATCTGTAGTCCATATGCAAGTTTCACTAATTGTGCCAATACTTCCATGTAAAGATTTTTTTTTTTTCCATTCCAGGATTATCCATTACATTTGTCATGTCTCTCTAATCTTTAGTCTAGAACAGTTTTGCAACCTTTCTTTGTCTTTCAGTACTTTGATTTTTTTTTAAGTGAGACCTTTTATGTGTAGAATGTCTTCCACTGTGGTTTACCTGAATCACTTATTACTACCAATGATTGTAAGATGATGATTTTCTAACTCCTCCATTCCTTATGTATTTACTAATTGCATTCTACTATACAGAAGAGTTGTCCCTTCTCCCATGTTTGTTTATATCGGTATAGACTCATGGTTTTTTACATTATTCAGTGTTATTGTCCTTTACTATTATTGTTCTTTTTGATGCTCAAATTGTCCCAGATTTGGCCCATGTGAGCTCCTTTGACTGAATTCTGTGTTCTTTTGATATATCTGCATCCTTTTCTGAGCATATCCTTATTTTCTGGCACAAGATGATGTTCTAGGCTCAGCTTATATTGTTGACAAATCATCTGTCTAGCTTTTCTTAATCCTGATAAGGTAATGTATATACAGACTGTTAGTGTTCCTACTATTATGGTATTTGAGAATGAGTTAATTATTTTCTAATAATCTGATTTGCCTCTAGCTCCAAAATTCTGATTCTGATTTCAGAAGGCCCACTAACTCTCTTCCTTTTGTTTTTATAGGTAACTGTGGAGCTTGTTATACATAACAAGGATTTCACTTGTGTGAATACTAAATTACGTAACAGCACCCAACATGGCCCACTTTGTACTGTTACAAGTCCAGATCAGACATTATCAGAACCTGATCAACATGTTACCTGTACTAAAAATCCAGAGAACCTAAATCAAATTCACGAAGAAGTTGCAAAGAAAGTACAGAATTTGATACTCTCCAACCCAAAGTCACCAAGCCCTGTTGTGCCAAATCCTTCAACCTTCATGGCTGTGCCAGCCTCTCACAATTTAGCAAATCAGACAGATGGGTCAACAAAAGAGAGTGCTTTGCTGTTGCATGTGCTGTTGATGGTGGTCGATGGGAAAGATTTCATTACTGGAGAATCTGACAAACCTCCGCCATGCAATGTTTATTTAAATTGCAAACTTTTCAGCACAGAGGAAGTCACCAGATCTATCATCGCATGGGGCACAACACAACCAGTCTTCAACTTTTCTCAGGTAACTTTGTACATATCTTAACCTTCTATATCTATTAGGGCCATATGGAGGTGGGAGACAAGTATGTTTCCCAAATCATAATTCCATTATAAAGGAAACCTAGAATGTTCAGACTGGGAGAGACCTTTGTAATTAGCTGGTGTGCAGATCCATTCCCACTATGGGATGGGAAGAGGAAAAGACACTATCAATATTTTAAAACTTTTTATGTCTTCATTTTCTTCTGTCTCAATTGTTGTGGTTTCCCACTGTTTCTTTTGCCTGAGTTCTGAATTCTATTCCTTTATCCTTCCTCTAGAACTAAACTTTCCCCTTTCTTTTCTGTATCTCCAAGCTTTTTGTTTTTTTAATTTTTTCTCTAATTTATTCCTCTACTTGTTTTAATACTTATCTGGCTTGATTTCTCTGTAGAATTTGATGCTATTGCTTAAATTGTTTCCTGTTTTGGGGAGCCTAGGCAGCTCAGTTGGTTAAATGTCTGACTCTTGATTTTTGCTCAGTTCATTATCTCACAGTTTATGAGGTTGAGCCCTATATTGGGCTCTATGGTGACAGTGCAGAGCCTGCTTGGGACTCTCTCTCTCCACCCCCCTCTCTCTGTCCTTGCCCAGCTTATGTTCTCTTCTCTTGCTCTGTCAAAATAAACAAACTTAAAAAAAAAAAAATAGTTTCCTTTCTTGATTTTTGTAACTCCACTCTCTTATTTTCTTCCTGAATCAACAACAGCTCTTTTTTGGTCTTTGGGACAGCAGGAAAACTAGGAAACGAGTGGTGGCCCCAGCACTCCTTTCTCCCTTTCTTTTACCTTTAATTACTGGTACTCCTCTGCATTACTTTTATTCTTGGCACTGTTCCAAACCAACCCGCTTTTCCCATGGTCACTCCTTCCACTCCCATAGCTTCATCTATTATTTTTATGAAGATAACTTCCAAATCTATACTTCCATGTAGGCCAGACATTCCCTCAGGTTTCTGATCTCTCTGTGTAACTGCTGGTCATCATCCCCAAATGTCTTAAAAGCACTTTACACTTGGCACCTAATGCACGGCCTGGCATATCACAGGTATTCAGTAAAGGTATGTAAATGAAAGAAGGAATTCAAATGTGTCTGAATCTGAATTTATTATTCCTTCCAAATCTGTTCCTCCTCCTCCTATCTGCCCTAATTCATATTGTAATCTACTCAGAAACCCGAGCAGAACCTGAAAGGTATCCTTGATTATTACATAATTATTCACCAAATCCAATAGATGCTGCAAACTTCATTCTCCAGACGAAATCCTCTCACTCAACCCGACTGCTACTGCTTTCATTCAGGCCCTCTTTCTCATTCCAAATAGCCTTCAGTCTAGTCTGTTTCTGGTCTCTCCATGTCCATTCCTTTTTGTACCAATAGGAATGATCTTTCTAAAATATTAACCCGAGTATTTTATTCCCCTGGTTTAGACTTTTCAGTAATTCCCCATAGCCTTCAGAGTAGGTAAGATGTTTAGTTTGGACTATAAGCCCATTTGACAACTGCCTGACTGTACTTCTCCAGTCTCTACTCCTGTCACTCTTCCCTTCACACTAGATAGTCCAGCTATGCTCAGCTACTTGCAGTTTCCTAAATGTTCTTTTTCCCTACCTCTGTGTCTTTTTGTGTGCTTTTCCTCTGCCTTACATTTCCTTCTCACCCTTCATGACTCCTATTAGGTAGAACTTTTTAGACATTAATTTTATTCTGCTTATCCCTAAGAATTTAGTGTTACTTTCTGCCAGCAGCTTTCTCTGAAATCTCTCCTTTGTAGGTTAGGTCGCTATGTTTTAGTTTTTTTAGTTTCACAGAACAGAAATGTGCTCAGGTACCTTATGTAATTGGAGTTTCTTAGATGGATACAAAAGTAGGTCTGCTCAGGATCTCTGCTCTTCTGGTGTCTTCCTGTCATCTTGCCTTACCTAATTTCTGATTTCACCCTTTTTCCTTTCATGTTCTATTGATTTCATCATGGGGCTTATCTCTTCTCTGCTGATGCAGTTATACTGCAGCTTAGGTCACTTCAAATTGGTGAGCCCTTCATTCTGCCATTAAGGAAACAGACTCGCTCTTGGCTGCAGATCTCTGCTTCTCTTCATGACTTTTCTTTCTCTTTCATCTACCAGCTGGCTGGCCAGTTCTCAAATAATTTTACATTGGAAATCCAAATGAACAGTTGACTTGTTATTTACCATGACAGAAGATTGGGCAGAGCTTTTTGCATTAGGCCATTGCATCCAACCAGTGGGCTGGCTGCCCTTTGATTAGGTGCTCAACCCTTGTCTAGTCAGTAGCCATCTTTCTTTCAGAAAAACATCTGTCTTTCCGCAGGGATTTACAAATAGGTCATTTTGCCTTAGAAAGGCTTGGATGAGGCAGCAGGTGCAGTCATTGATATGTCTGTGTCCTCAAAGCCCCATCTATATGACCTTTGTCATCAGAGAACTATTACCATTTTGTATTTGGCCTTAATTGGTCTCTTACACCAGACTAGTTTCTCTTGAGAATACAGAGTGGGTTTTATTTTAATGTCTTCAGTTCCTAGCACTGTGCATGGCTTTCAGTTAGTACTTGTTGAATAAAAGTATAAATTGATCCTTTTTCTCAGGTGTTGGTTTTCGTGTTGTTTTTTTGATTGTTCCTCTCCCCAGGTGATTCCTGTCTCTCTGTCTTCCAAATACCTGGAAAGGCTGAAGAACAATGTGATGGTAATTGAAACTTGGAACAAGGTGCAGAGCCCAGGACAGGACAAGTTGCTCGGGCTGGTGAAACTCCCCCTCCATCAGTTTTACGTGTCATTCAAGTAAATAGGATCTTTTGGAGTATTCTTTACTTTACATCTTTAACTTTGGACTGAAGAGGAATTCTTTGGGTTTGCAAACATGACTAGCCCCATAATACCTTGGAGGACTTTTCTCAGTGTCACCACAGTGACTGCTCTTTCTATGTTAAAACAGTTCACAGATACTGCTTACCATGTTTCAGGCCCTATGCTAAGAACCTTTCATACATCAAGTCATTTAATCCTCACAACAGTTTTCTAAGGCAGGTAACTTTTATTTCCCCTATTTTACAGATGAGTTAATAGAGGCACAGAGGATTTAAATAACTTGTTATATTTATTGTAAGTAGTAGAACCAGGCTTAGAACCCAGAGAGTTCTACTGCTTCACCAAGAAGCTCTACTACCAAAGGTTATCACCTCACAAAATTAATGGTTTATCTCTGTCACAAAAACATGATGATTATTCCCATCAGCTATCTGCATGATTTCTCTACTGAGTATTGTCTTTTGGACCTACAGATTTGATCACTGTACCTCACTTATCACTCAGTAGGGTATTGATTTATCTGGAGGTTATTTCTGTCCTTACTACAGACTGTTAATTTTTTGTTTTGGTTCAAGGTACTGATTTTTAATTATTTTAGCACTGACTTCTTTCCTAAGAGCTTTCTCATGGTGCTGTGTTTTAAATGTTGTGTTTTACATTTTACAGAGAACACTTTAGTGTGCACTGTTTCATGTGAGCCTTCCCATAACCCCAGGAAGTATTATCATTATCCCCTTTTTACAAATGAGGAAGCTTGTCCTTTGACTTGAAAAAATCAACCTCTCTGGCTTTATTTTCATCATCTGTAAAATGAGGGTGATGATAGACCCCCTGTCTCCCTTGTGGCACAATTGTGACAATCCAGTGAGAAAATAAATGGGTAAGCCTCTGTGAACAGTGAAATACTTATGATGGTAGCACTGGAGAGCATGGTCAGGCTAAGGAGTGCTACTGGAATCATGCCACTGTCAGCTGTAGGCTTTGGCTTTTTCCCCTTTTTTTGCTTGTGATATTAGTGTAGTCTGGTATTTCCCTTCCCTTCTCATTTCATTAGACCCCATTCTTCGCTGACAGAGCATAAAATAATCATAGCTACCAGGTACTTAGCACTTATTGTGTACTAAGTATTGTAGTTGGTATTTTATATTTGTTTCCTCGACTTAGTCCTAACTGCCCTTTGAGGAAGTTTTATTACCTACATTTTACAGAAGACGAAACAGACTTAGAAATGTTAAGTTGATTACTTAGAGTCATCCAACAATTAAGTGGCAGAGCTAAGATTTAGCATGGTCTGATGAGCATTTGGACCATTTTTAAATCTGTTAATAGTGGATAATATCAACCTTTGCAGTGTTAAAAGGATTATAGATGGAAGATGTTATTGGTAATATTATCCAAGTCTTATCTGCCAGACACCGAAGTCCATACTTTTTCAAGTTGAACACACTGTAAAATAATGCAATTCAATAAGCTTGTACTGGGATAGTTCTCAGTCCCAGATGCTGGGCTTGGGGTCATGATGATAACAGAGATAAATCAGACACATCCCCTGCTTTCAGATTGCTACGTTAGAACTTATCTGCCTGGGAATTTTTATTTGATGAGTTACGGTAGAATGATGTTTTTTCAGACCACTATTACTTTTCTAGCTGTAGACCCATTTTTAACAAACTGAGAAAATTAAGCCAAGTAGGAAATGCAGCAGCAACACTGAGACATGATTGATGGTTATTATTTGCTCATTCATACTTTCTCTTCCTCTAGAGATCCCAAAATTTCTCGCCTGCTGCTTGATGCTCAGTACCCAGTTGTTGCTGTTGACAGCTACATGCCTGTGATTGATGTGTTCTCAGGCCACCAAAATGGGAGTCTTCGCGTCTTTTTAGCCATGGGTTCTTCAGATCAGATAATGGCACTACAAAGATTAAAGAATGAAGAAGGAACACTTCCACCCTTCAGCCCTAGGCCAGCCCATTTTCTGGACCAGCCGTCTATAGCATCTGTTACTATGGTAGTCACTAACCACTTGATTATTTATAAAAACCATAATCTCATTTTAAGGTATACAACATGATGTTTTGATATATGTAACACTATGAAATGGTTACCATAATGAAGCCAATTAACGTTATCAGTCACTTCACCTTGTTACCTTTTGGTGTGTGTGGTGAGAGCACGAGATCTATTGTTTTGCCAAATTTTAAGTTCCATAATCTCATTTTATCTTGCATGTTTTAGTGAAACCATTGCCCCAGATCATTATTTCATTAGTGAAAAGAAACATATTTGCACCCTAATACTTGCTGTAGATTAAAGGAATTATTTATTTTTTATGATTTAAATGTATATCTGTGTTCCTCTGAGCTTTTTGAATCTATAAAGAAACTCTAATTGGACAGCCACCTCTTAATCCTCTAATTCACTAACGGTTAATTAATTGCCTTTTAAAAAATTGGGGTGAATGTAAAACTGCATTTAAAAAGTCTTAATTAAAAAAAAGATAATCAGGGGTGCCTGGGTGGCTCAGTCGGTTGAGCATCCGACTTCGGTTCAGGTCATGATCTCACAGCTCGTGAGTTCAAGCCCCGCATTGGGCTCTGTACTGACAGCTCGGAGCCTTGGAGCCTGCTTCAGATTCTGTGTCTCCCTCTCTCTCTGCCCCTAACCTGCTCGCATTCTGTCTCTGTCTCTCTCAAAAATAAATGAACGTTAAAAAAAAAATTTTTTTTAAGATAATCAATGGGGGGGAAAATGGGGGCAGAAGGTTGAGAATGATTCCAAATGTAAGCCAGCAAATCTTACTCTGTTTCTCAGCCAAATCCAGTTGGAAAGTTGTAGTGAAGTTCCTTGCTTTTCTACCAGTAAATTCTTAAAAATAATTTGTACAGTGTTGGACAATTGAGAAAGCACATTGATACACTTTTTCATGTTTATTTCCCTAACACTACATGAGGTGAGTCATTGTCATTCTCTTTTTAAGTGATGAAACAGAATCAAAGAGGTGGTGTTACTTGTCCAGGGTCACATAGCTAAGAATGAGAAAATCACTGTTCAGACACAGGCCTTCTGACTCAAAGTCCAGTCTTCATTCTACTGTGTCATGTCCTACTGTTATCTTACCTTTGGTGTCTTTACTAGCATAGCCAAATCTCAGTTTCCACATGATTTAAGTATGTTATATTTTCTAATCTGGATCTGAATGACAAATGTGATGTCTATGACAGAGAAAGAACTATTAGGAAAATGTCTATGAGTAGGTTATTGTTTATTTGTATGTTATGAACTCCAAACTTTTCTTTACTGTTTCTATTAGATACTAGTGTCTACCAATAGATAATAGTAGCTTTTTAAATTTGACAATGACATAAAAGCACAAACACAGAAAACTTATCTATAATATTCCTAAGTCTATTTTAGGTATTATATATGGCCCTCACTTTGCAGTGTAGACTCAGTTTTCATTAAATTCCATACCAAAAGTTAGAAAATGTTACTCATTATGAGCATAAAAGAACTCTCTGAAAGATTAGATATCTATAAATAAATAGTTTTTCTTCCTATACTCATGTCCCTCATCCATTTCAGCATCTACAGAACTGAATTATTACTGTAATACTGTATGGCCAAGTTAAGTAGCTGCTGAGATTGTTTTTCTTTTCTGGGGAATCAAAATGAAAGTTTTCTGTTTCCCTGAGGAAGGTTTTGGAGCAGATACTGCTGATAAATAAAGCAAAGACCTTATGCAATCTGTTCCAGATTCATGGGATTAATGGTTAGAATGTTAAACACATATACATCATACAATTTTATCTGAATCCTGAATCCCCCCTTTGAATATTCCCAGTTATCAGTTGTCTAGTGTCTGTCGAGGCTGTATAGAGTAGAAGTAAAGAGCCTTGGCTCTCGAGTCAGACTACCTGAGTTCAAACCCTTATTCCACTGTTGTTAGCTATACATGTTAAATTAACTACTACAAGTCAAAGGCTTAGTACAGTGCCTGGCTATAGTAAATAATAAAAACATTAAATTGTTATCAGTAGTAGTTACTTTCAGTAATGGTATATTCACGACCTCCTTGACTAGTCCTTCCTTACCATTAATGAGTAGTCTTGGTGTTATTCCAACCTTCATTAAAAATAGTAAGTAAATTAATACCTGTTTGCTTCACATATGTATTTTTTATACAAGAAGATATTCTTAATGTGTCCTATTCTTAATGTACTAAGAATCAGGAGCTGATTGAATTTTATCAAATACCTTGTTAGCATTTATTGAGATAGTCATGTTTCTTTCCTTTATTCTATTTAATGCACTGAAACATTTATGGATTTCCTAATATTGACCTAGGCTCACAGTCTAGGGTAAATCCAGCTGGATCTGATTACAGTGAGCAGTTGTGAGATTTATACACAATGAGAATTAAGTATCTGTTTTAGTATCAGCTAATTATGACTGTTTCTTCATCTGTACTCAGATTTTGTAGAGAAGCAGGAATATTCTAAGAATATTTTTTTCTTTAAAGCTCACCAGTATCTCTGTTTCATTTAATAGGCAGAGGACCAAAGAAATGGATTGATGGAGCATCACTTTGAGCTCCACGTAGAGAGTGTTAAAGGGCTAGCCCCTCTTCAGGCAACAGTCTGGGGAGAAGCAGATTGTTATGTCCAGTACTACTTTCCAGTTCAAGACTCTCAATCCAGTGTGCTAAAAGGACCTGAGTTCCTTGAAAACGGTAGGTTTAGGAGGTTAGGGTTTCTCATTCTTGTATGGTTCTTTAATTGGCTATACTTAGGATTTTTTTTTTTTTTTTTTCCCTGAGTGAATTTTGAGTTCCTAAATGTTTCGAGTCTTACCTGGGTAGTACAGAAGATGGGCTAAGTTTTAATTTTTCCTTTCTTATGTTGTTTTTTGTAGCTTTTTATTTTGATATGATTTCAAATTTACAGAAAAGTTAACAAAAATAGTACAAAGAACTTCTATATACCCTTTACCTAGATCCCACCCATTATTTATATTTTGCCTGGTCACTCTTATCATCCATACATATACAATTGATTCTCATTATTCAAGGTAGTTACATTCTACATAACATAACGGCGTGAAACACTGAATTAGGGAATACTGAACCATTGCTCTTAGGAGAAATATGTACATATATATCTCACATAGATCATAGTTGTAAATCCTAAAACAACTTATCCTAGTAGATTCTATTTTCTTTATTTTACAAAAGAGAGAAGTGTTAAGTGACTGAGGCTGCCCCAGTAACAATAACGTGGTTGGCATTCAGACCCCATCCAACTGGCCCCAGAGCCGGATATTCTTGCACTACACTACACTACACTACCCCCTACCATTTCCATTGTCTCATCATCTCTAAGAGCTAAAACAAGAAAGCAGAGTGTCCCCTTGTTCTAGCTCAGTTGAGAATGATCAAGTCAGGTGGCTCAGATTTTTTTGGCATTCTGAGTATGTCCACATATAACTGCAAAAGCACTGCCAGTATTGATTTTAGGGTTCAAATAAGGAACTTGTATCCAGAATATATAAAGAACTCTTACAAATAATAATAAAAAGACAATCTAATTAAAAAATATTTAGAAAATCTAAATAGACATTTCTCTTAAGATATATAAATGGCGCCAATAAGCACATGAAAAGATACTCAGCATCATTAGTCATTTAGGGAATGAAAACCAAAACCACCACAGAATACCACTTCTTTTCACCAAGATGGCAATAATTTTTAAGCAAAAACAAAAACAAAAATCAAACTAACAAGTGTTGGCAAGGATGTGGAGAAATGGCAACCCTTAGACATTGTCCAGCAATGAAGGGATCTCTTTCTTCTATATTATCATGGGGCCCTTGGGGGACCATAGCTACTATGGAAATAGACCTTGATAAAAGTAACATAGAAGATACAGGTTCTGGTATCAGGTGCATGATCTACTAACTCTAAGACCTTTGGATTCACTATGTAACTTCAATATGTCCTATCCTGTCTGTTAAGTAGGAATAATAATAGTTGCTTTGTTTTTCTCACAGGAGTTTTGTGAGGATAAAATTGAAATTGAATATTAGCATACTGTCTTGCTACAGATAAAGCACTAAATGTGTTGGATTATTCTGAATTGCTTTTCTTTTCCAAAGGAATCTCTTTGAAGCCTTTCAGATCTGCAACCACACTCTGTGTTCCAGATCCCATCTTTAATAGTGAGCACCATCACTCTCTCCTGTTGCCAGCTGAAGTTCCAGTGCAAAGGCTTCTGCTGAGTGTCTTCTCTGCACAGGGGCCCATGCCTGGAGGTGGAGTCCAGTTTGAAATCTGGTGCAGGTATAATGTGAAACCAGTTTTGTGCCTAGAAAGGAAGTGCAAAATCATAGAGCATCCTTCCCTTGACATCGTAGTTTGAATTATAAGGAAGCTTAGCTTGAATTATAAGGAAGCTAAGCAATCCTTTCTACCCTATTTTATATTACCTGGCTTATTAGTGACTCTTCTCCAGATTTTACTTAAATCTGCTACATTATTAGGCTCTTTAGAGCAGTTGTATCTCATGCTTCTAACCACTTGTTACATTTGGAAGTGAAGTTCTATCAGTTTTACCTCCTACTGCTCTTAAATATTTAGTCACTTGTTTTCTTATTACTGCCCTATTTAGTTCAGGCCCTCATCATATCATGCCTAATTTACTGATAGCCTCCTTACTGGTCTCCCCGCCTCTAAACTCATTTCTTATAATCTGGTCTTCCCACCACCAAAAGAGTAGTCTTTGTAAAATTTAAATCCATTCATGTAACAGACTTGACGTGAATACACAGGCTCAGCCTCTTTTGCATCCCTGCGCCCAAGAAGTGACAAAGAGAGTATAGATTCAAAATAAGAAACAGCATCAACAGAACTAGGGCAGAGTACCATATACTTGCCAGAAACTTTTCCTAAAAACAGTCAGGTGAATTTAAGTTTCATTTAAAACTGATACAAGAATGGAATGTTTTGGAACTAGAGGGTATTATGCTAAACGAAATTAGAGAAAGACAAATATCATATGACTTCATTCATATGAGGACTTTAAGACACAAAACAGATGAACATAAGGGAAGGGAAGCAAAAATAATATAAAAACAGGGAGGGTGACAAAACATAAAAGACTTTAAAAAAAATTTTTTTTAATGTTTTATTTATTTTTGAGAGAGAAGGAGAGACAGAGCATGAGCAGGGAAGGGACAGATAGAGAGGGAGTCACAGAATCTGAAGCAGGCTCCAGGCTTTGAGCTGTCAGCACGGATCCTGACGCGGGGCTGGGACCCACAAACTGTGAGATCATGACCTGAGCTGAAATCGGACGCCTAACTGACTGAGCCATCCAGGCGCCCCCATAAGAGACTCTTAAATATGGAGAACAGAGGGTTACTGGAGGGGTTGTTGGAGGAGGGGATGGGCTAAATGGGTAAGGGGCATTAAGGAATCTACTCCTGAAATCACTGTTGCACTATATGCTAACTAACTTGGATGTAAATTTAAAAAATAAATAAAAAAAAAAAAAGAATGGAATGTTTTGACAAGAGATGGAAGTACAGTAGATACTAATGGATGCTTTAAATTTGAGGGACTTAGGCCTGAAGCCATAGAAGAGATTGGTACTGCTCCATTTGGAACCACTTTCACTGGCACCAGGGTGTATGTTCGTAAAAGTGGCTACTCCCAGCAGTCTAAGTCAGATGCAGATATCCAAACAGAAAGCTTGTGGGAAGCTGGCCTTTGTTCTGAACATAGAGTATAATTTATGAAACACTTCCTCCACATGATGGGCAATAAATCCAGTCAGATTGGACCACAGCTGTATACCACAAATACAGAGCAATCAGGCTCCAAAGATAACTCGATACCAAAAGCTGATCTCTTGGGCAAATTGAATAATTTATCCACCTAATTCTTCCAACAACAGCTTGTGCTTGTGTGGCTTACAGATACTATTATCCTAACGTGAGAGACCAGATGGTTGCCAGAGGAACCTTGCCATTATCGAGGATCTGTGCCATGGTAACCATGCAGCACCATGAGGATGTGGGAATACAGACCTTTAATCTCCCTTTAACTCCCAGGCTTGAGAACAGGAAGGAACTGAGGAACCAGTCATCAGGTAATTGAAGACTGGTTTGCCCTTCCCTTTTGAAGTCAGTACATGTAAATATCCCTTTTCTCTATAAGTAGTGACTATTCATATTGTGTGAGACCCTTTTAAGAATCTGATGAAAACCATGATCTACCTTCTCTTAGAAAAATGAATATATAAGTGTATTGTATGCAAATTTTGCCTATAGTTTAAAAAATTCACATTTGCAGGGACTCTATTGTTTGTCTCATTTCACCTTTAACTTCAGCAAGCATTTAAGAAGCCTCACAGCATAAATCCTAAGTGTTGTGTAGGCGTATTCAGAGAATTAGTATTCCAAGGCAACATGAGCAGATGTGGGATTGGTGGAATACAGTTAGCATGAACTGGGAATTCACTGTAAGGATGGAAGAGGTTAGGATTTAAAGTTGGAAAAGATTAATTAGAATTTAGACTTTTGAATTACATCCTAATTGCTTCATTAGGATGACCTGCCCTCCAAGTATGTCATCAGATAACTAGAATTAGCCTTCTAAATCAAGTTACTATGTTTGCTGGAGAGTATTCCACAACAGGAGGTTTTTATCTTGCCATGGTTAAGATTGAGTTGTTCCTCCTGTCACTGATCAGCTTGTTCTGTTGTTTCTTTTTTTTTTTAACATATTTTATTTATTTTTATATTATTAGTATTTTTAATTTTTTAAATGCTTTATTTATTTTGAGAGAGAGAGAGAGACAGAGTGTGAGTGGTGGAGGGGCAGAGAGAGAGGGAGACACAGAATCCGCAGCAGGCTCCAGCCTCTGAGCTGTCAGCACAGAGCCCGACATGGGGCTTAAACCCACAAATTGTGAGATTATGACCTGAGCCAAAGTTAGATGCTCCACCAACTTAGCCACCCAGGCTCCCCTTTTATTATTATTTTTTTTAATGTTTATTTTTTAGAGAGAGAGAGAGAGCACACATGCATGCACAAGTGAGGGAGGGGCAGAAAGAGAGGGAGAGAGAGAGTCCAAGGCAGGCTCCACGCTCCCAGCATGGAGACCCACACAGAGCTCAAACTCACAAACCATGAGATCATGACCTGAACCAAAATCAGATGCTTAACCGACTGAGCCACCCAGGCACCCCTGTTCTCTTGTAAAGCTTTCTCTGAAATGTACGAAGGTAGAATTTTTGTAAAAGGATGGCATGTAAAGGATGTTTCAGGTGGTGGTGGTACAAAGGTGATAGAAGTGTAAGTGTGGAAAAGTTTAAAAACGAAGAAAGGCTGGAGTCCATCTCAATTCTATAAGGATAACTGGAAGTTTAAAAAATCTGGAATTAAGTTCTGCCTCTGATAGTTGTGTGATCTTGACAAGCAGTTCAGTCTCTGAGCCATAGTTTCTTGGATGTGAAATGAAAATAGTAACTTTTGTTCTACCTTTATTAATCTTAAAGTATAATAATATAAAATGATTCTGGCTATGGACATATTATCTCACTGCTCATGCCCCTTATTGTTCATTAGGATTGTAGGCAATCCTAATGATTGTCTACCAAACCCCAAGTCTGACCAGGACTTGGGGTTTGGTAGAAGAGACACTGTGCCAACTAACTTTTCTTTTTTCCTTTTGTCCTCAATCTTAAGGTTTACTGGATGTGGGCCTAAAATACAGGCGTACTCCAAGAACAGCAGAGGGAGTTCTTGCTGCCCGAGCTGTCTCTATTTCAGTTGAGATAATCAGAGCCTGTGGTCTGCAAGCAGCAGCCAAGTAAGTCCACCTCATGTTTTTTCATTGCAGTCCACACAGTATATGATGCTCATATATGTAAAACTTCATTTGTACGATTTCCAGTTCAGTAAGCACTTTATTTTTTTCTTTCTCTCTTAAGAAAGCATGTAAGAGTAAAAATGAGTAAATCACTTGCAAACTTTACTGTTATTAGCAACTTAGGTCCTTGACTTTGGTCAACAATCTTGGAGCACCTGGCTGCCTCAATTAGAAGAGCATGTGACTCTTGATCTTGGGGTCATGACTTGGAGCCCCACGTTGGGTGTGGAGATGACTTAAAAATAAAATCTTAAAAAAATTAAAAAATTTTAAAAATTAAAAAATAAATAAAAACCACACACTTATCCTCTACCCGACTTGATCACTTATTTGTGGTCATATCCTACACCCTTAAACCAGGCCAGGGCCAATGATTCTTCTATAATCTCCTATCCAGTCTCTGAGTATCACCTCCCATTTTTCTAGTTTGTTCCCCTTCAGTCTGTTTGCAATACAGAAACCTCTGTATTGTGATCCTCTGAAAACTTAAGTCAGACCTTGACACACCTCTGCTTAAAAATCCATCAGTGACTTTTCATCTCGTACAAACTACTTAAATGTCTATAAGACCCAACTTGATCTGGCTCCTTATTATTTTTATGACTTCATCTCCTCCTGTTCATCTCCCCTCTGTTTACTGTCCTCCAAACACTGACTTTATTGTTTCTGAACACACCAAGCTCATTTCCCTCTCAGGGATTTTGTCTTGCTGTTTTTTCTGCCTGGAGCACTGTTTCTAAATATAAACAGCATGGCCTTCTCTTTCTCCTTCAGGCCTTTGTTCATACTTCTCTCTACCTTGAGTGTTTTTATTCCTTTTGTCCACTAAACAAACTCCTATTTTCTTTGACTTTGCAGCTTCTTTGCAGCCTTCCTATATGTCTTCCTACACGTAGACAGAATTGGTGCTTTGTCCTTGTCTTTTAGCACCTTGGTTGCAGTTATTTGTTATTTGAATATTCTTTTCAGTTATTGGTATACATGAGTTTTCTCCAGTAGGCTGTGAGTTCTTATAATCACTGCTCGAACTCCTCTGTGCCCCCTGCCACCACATAGCATAATTCTAGCGCATATAAAAGGTACCCACTAAGAAAGAGAACTAAGTCATACTTCTACTGTAGGCTAGTTCACTTTGGACACAAGTTCAAGAAAGAAGGCAAGTGTTCCCTTTTTTCCCTTGCTGTAACTTAGAGTCAGATCATTTGCCTTTAACTTTGCACTCTGTAACTAACAAATTCAATTACTGCCATGCGAGATCTGACACTGAAGCAACTGGTAAAATGTTCAGCCTGGTTAATATTTTCCATCACTGAATTCTCCAAATGGATTTCCAGTAATTGCTTGAGAACATTTAGTGTCAGTGATACCAAGGCAGTTTTTTAACCATGCCATTCCCTCACATTAAAACTTTTGTGATGGTTTTCTATCGTCAGTAGCAGTGGTCTTCTAATTTTAATTGTGCATTCCTACTAACAGAAAAATAAGGGGCGCCTGGGTGACTCAGTCGGTTAAGTGTCTAACTCTTGATTTCGAATCAGGTCATGATCTCATGGATTGTAAGTTCAAGCCCCACATTGGTCTCTGCACTGACAGTGTGGAACCTGCTTAGGATTCTCCCTCTCCTTCTCTCTCTGCCCCTCCCCCACTTGCGCATACGCACACACACGCTCACTCTCTGTCAAAATGAATAAACTTTAAAAAAAATAAATAAATAAAAGTTTCACATACCTAGCATACCCTCTGAATATCTGGTACTTATTCATGTATAAATCAGCTTCATGTGCTACTATATTATAATACGTTATAAAATCTACAACAGCATATATAAAACTTTAACATATATGATAACAAATATAGAAGTGGTAATATTTTCTTCCTACGCCCAAGTAGGTTATCCTATATATAAACCCCCTAGGTTGTACACACTTGACTTTAGAGACTACTGGTTCCCAAGATAAACTCTAACCTGCTCAACTTGGCATTCCAAGCCCTTCTTTTTTTTTTTTTTTTTTTTTTTCAACGTTTTTAATTTATTTTTGGGACAGAGAGAGACAGAGCATGAACGGGGGAGGGGCAGAGAGAGAGGGAAACACAGAATCGGAAACAGGCTCCAGGCTCCGAGCCATCAGCCCAGAGCCTGACGCGAGGCTCGAACTCAGGGACCGCGAGATCGTGACCTGGCTGAAGTCGGACGCTTAACCGACTGCGCCACCCAGGCGCCCCCCAAGCCCTTCTTAATCTGAGTCTTGAAAAAGAATAGGAGTTGTCAAAATACCCAAGAGAGCTGAAAACTATTCTGTTCAAAGAGAAGAACATGTGCAAAGGCATGGAGGCATGAAATTTGTGTGTATGGAATACCTGTTCTGTGTAAGACCCAGCCAAGGTCAGAATTTGTAAATATAGCGTTAACTAATATTTAACTGGCAGAGAAGGACTTAGAGTTTAGATAGTCAGTAGATCTTGGAGAGACTGCATAATAGATAAGAAACTCAGTAGTCCCTCTTTCTGGGGATCATGGGGAAACTCAAATCAGATGGCAGGCAGTTTGCTGTAAATCCTGCATTTGGTTTGTGTCACCGTTTCAAGAAGGAACGGTAAGAAGCCAGGCCAATTCTAACACTACATTTTCTGATAGTTTGGGACAGTTCTGTGACAAACACAATATAATGGAAACAAATTGCACTAGAAACGGGAGCCACCTCCATCTCCCACTAGCTGTGCATGATCTTGGGGTAGTTTCTTCACCTCTCTGGGTCTGTTTCTTCCTCTGAAAAATGGAAATTATGAATACTTCTCCTGATTTTATAAGGATCAGTGTAAGAATTAACAAATATGAAGTAACTTTATAAACTACCAACTACTATTCAAATAATTAGTTCCATTTGTATAGATAGTTTGTATAAATAATGTTACCTTTATTAGCCGGTGGAATATAGTAAAATCAGAAATAAGTTTTACATTGCATCTTATTGAAGAAAGGAATTCTTGGTATCCAGATAGCAGGTGCTCTGAAGTCAGCCTTCTCTCATCAAGAGAAAGCAACCCTCATCTGAAGTGCCAGTGGTCTCCCTGAAAATACATTTTCAATGTCTGTGTAAACAGACCCCTTCTTTCTTTTTCACTTGAGTCTTTTAATTAACCTGATCTTTAACTGAGGATGAGTAGAAACTTCCATGAACATAAATGGGTTCATTGATTTGCTGGTGAAGTACTAGCAAAAAGATAATTGGACCAAAGGAAAAGCAATCACAGTCTAGATATAGACATAGATATATACATATATTTATAGTCACTTGATTGACAGAGATCTTGCTGCACTAGTTTTTAAGTTCCACAAGGGTAAGAAATTATAGCTCTTTCACTCCTATATGTATCTAGCTCTGAGCCCAGTGCATGACACACAGAGAAGATGGTCAGGAAATAATTATTGAATGAATTAATTCAGAATAGCTTTGGGCGCAAACCTTTCTTTCTTATCAATGCTATATCTGAGAGTTTCCTGTTAAGAGCCCTTTCATTGCCCATAACAGGTTCTCTGCTTTGTATGTATTATCTAGTGTAATTTTTACGACACTCCTTGAACATTTTATCTTTGTTTTTTTAGCCATTACTGGCATTTGATCTATTTCCCTCTCATGTTTCCTATACCTAATATATACTTCAGAGTCTGCTGTTGTATAGACATACACCAGTCTCCCATTAATGATTTTAGGTTACTTAATTTCATAAGAAATGAAAATATAATAAGCATATAATTATACATACGTCTTTAGTATTTGTATCCTTATGCTATCCTCATTTTAGCAAAGAGGACAATGAAACTTCAAAGAGTTGAATAACTTGTCCAAGGTCACACATTTAATTAAATGATAGAGCCAAGATTCAAGCTCCAAGTTACTACCCTCTACCAATGTACACCAAGTACAGTAAAGAAGGAACACCTCTAACTCTTCTTTGGGGCTGTCAGAAAATGCTTCAAAAAGAGGTGACCTCTTTGCCTAAATGTCAATTTTATACCCTTGGGGAAGTTGGGGCAAAGGAGTTTTCCTCATACTATACCCACACACTAAAGACTTGACTGCTCTTTATGAGTGTTAGTTAAAGATGGATAGATTCTGTCTGTACATGTGGAACATATGTACTAAGAAAGAGAAGAGCAACCCCAGAGACATCTGGGAACTGACCTGGCAATCATAGCTGGACTGGGTGTTTTCTTGCTGAGCATATATAATCTCATGGAACACCAGCATCAGACAAAGCTGCTTTGCAACCATGATGAGATGAGACAAAAATAAAATTATTCCATAATCTTGTCTAGGAACAAACCAAAACAAGGTCATTATGAAATCACAAAAATACCCAACATCACCCCCATCCTGGCTACAATGAGTGACTGACTGCTGCTGCTTTACCAATCCTAACCTTAGCCTCATTCTAGTTTTAATGTTTATTTGTTTTTAAGAGAGAGAGAGAGCACAAGGAGGGGAGGAGCAGAGAGAGAGGGAGACAGCATCTGTAACAGGCTCCAGACATTGAGCTGTCAGCACAGGGCCCGACGCAAGGCTCCAACTCGGGAACGGTGAAATCATGACCTAGGCCAAAGTTGGACGCTTTAACCGAATGAGCCACCCATGTGCCCCTAGTCTTCCCTCCTAGATAAGATTCATTAGAACAACTATCAAGAGCAAAGCTCCACTCCCAGGAACGTCTAAATCAACTAACAGGAGTCTAGTGCTAGTAGTCCTTTCTGATACTTTCTTACTAAAATTCCCCATGATTTCCCTTGGTGTATGTTCTTTCTCAGTGTAATGAGCAGTAAAGCCAAGTTGTTCAACTACTGTTGCTGCCTGCTAGTCTTTGGCTGAAGGTCAGTGACAGTAAAATGGAGTGTCCCTGGAGAGTGTAACTCTGGTAGACAGATGAATATTGTCTTCCCCCACCTCATACACATACATTATGATATTTAAATAATTAAGAAAGCACACTGTGGCTCTGCCCAAAGCCTAGATAGGAAATATCTGGTGGGTTAGTGTTCTTGGTGGCCTCGTGGAGATGGTGGAGATGTTTTCTAGGCAGTCCAGCTGAGTTATGTTACTACCTTCTCATTGCCATCCTTCTCCCTTTACAGGGCTTTGGCTGAGTTGGAACCCGCTCTACAGTTCAGTGCCACAGTTGGGGTCAATGCCTTTGTCACCACTCATCTCTCCTTCCTGCCCAAGGGAGAACAGCGCCGAACCCGCCCTGTAGCTTGTTCCTTCTGCCCTGAGTTCTCCCATCATGTTGAATTTTCATGTAATTTGGTGACTCAGCACTGTAGTGGAGAGGCCTGTTTCCTGGCAGAGCTGTTGGAGTTTGCAGAGGTCACCTTTGCTATTTATCATGAAGATACCAAGTCAGGTGAGCACCAAATGACCCATCACAACCAGAATTAAAAGGGGTGCAGTTTGGGGATATCTGTGTAGCTCAGTCAGCTAAGCATCTGACTGTTGCTATCACCTCAGGCCATGATCTCACATTTTGTGATACTGAGCCTTGTATCAGGATTCTGCTTGGGATCCTCTCTCTCCCTCTCTGCCTCCTTTCCATGCACGTGCCCTCTCAACATAAATAAACATTTAAATAATAATAATAAAAAAATAAAAGGGGCTCTGCTTTGAATGATATAGCCTCTCCTAGGAAATACATGTTGAAGTGTTTAGCCCTTTGGTCAGAAGAGCATTAAATAATTTCTCTTTTTGTTTGATTTAACAGCCACTGATGTAACCAGTATTCAGTCAATCAGAGATTATCTGCTTGGAGTAGTAAAGGTTCCTACAAAAGAGCTGCTGGTCAAAAGATCTGGTAAGGATTCTGGATTATCACTTTCTAATCCTACCCCCTCCCCCCATTTGCTTTCCTACAAGAGATCTTGCATGGCTCCCTGCAAGATATGCAAAAGAAAACATGACCCATAATACATGCTTTTGAATTCTCCCAGGTACCTCAGAAGTTTTCTGGTAAGTATTTTAAGTCCTCTCCTAATCATTTCAGAAGTCTTCTAACAAAGCAAAGTAGCTCAAAACTTTGTACTGTCATCTTACTCTAGGAAAGCTGATGATGATGATGTTGATGATGATGATGATGATGATGGTGGTGGTAATACTACAAATAATAAATATGGTGATACCCATTATATTATATAGCATTTTGTGAAATATTTTCTCAGATACTGTGTGAGCCTCATTATAACCCTGCTTGGTGGGGATACAGGATCTTACTATTTTTATCTTACAAATGAGGAAATTTAGGCTCACAAAATTTAAATGATTTGCCAAAACTGCACAACTAGTGAGTGGCAGTACTGAAAATCAAATCCAGGTTTACCCATTCTTGTTCATTGTACCCCCCCTCTCTCACTGAAGAAAGAATAAAGAGCTAAAGGCCCAAAAGAAGACAGCCTCCAAGGCCGTCTGGAAATAATGGTCCTATTCTACTTACTGCTAGCTCAGTGACCTAGACCTTTCTGAGCCTCAATTTTCTTATCTCATGAATGGAGACAGTTAATTCCAACAAGTCTACAAAGTAGGGGCTGGTGAAAATAGGGTATATAAAGAACCTGACGTATAGTGGACATTCAGTAAATGTCACCTTTCCTTCTCTTGCCCATCTTCCTTCCTACGATTTTGTAATCTACTTTCCAGAATTGTGTCATACATCTCCCAAGTTTAATTGTGAATTAAAATTTGAGCAATACTCTAATAAACAAGTACTCTCTATGTGCCTACCAGAGAGAAGTCTGTACAACTTGGTATATAGGGTTTCTCACTTATGTCATTTATTTATACAATGTGGTAATTAGGAGAATTTGGGCAGGTCTCTGAGCTTCCATTTTCTCATCTGTAAAATAGGGATTATTATCCCAGTTAGCCCTCAGAACTTCACAGCATTATCAGGAAAAGTAAATGAAGTGGTATTTATGAAGCCCTAAGAGTATATCTGACACCCAGTAGATACTCAGTAAAGAATAACTATTATTATTTTGAAATCTAGTGCCTGGTCCTTGGTGTATGTTCACCAAGTAGCAGTTCCTTCAGTGGAAGACCTAGGACTAGGTCTTTTCTACGGTATTGATAGCACCTTCATAACATTTCACTAAATGATGTATATGTGTTTTAATAGGGATGGCTGAATGAATAGGGACGTAGGCAAGTTTTATTTTCTCTCATTGTATTCCTCCTCTTCTCCATCCCTCGTGTAGCAAAATACTGAATTATACATTTTTAGATTCAGGAGGACTTTTAGAGGCCTAATATCCTCATTTGGCTGATGAGAAAACTGAGGGTTGGAGAAGTGAATTGGTGCCATGGATCATATGAGGCAGGGTTTTGGTGGAGGGGGGTTGTTTTTTGTTTGTTTGTTTTTGTTATTTCTGTTGTTGATGTCTCTTAATCTTTTCTTTTTTTAATTTACATCCAAGTTAGTTAGCATATAGTGCAATAATGATTTTAGGAGTAGATTCCAATGATTCATCCCCTTTGTATAACACCCAGTGCTCATCCCAACAAGTGTCTTCCTTAATGCTCCTTACCCATTTAGCCCATCCCCCCACCCACAACCCTTCCAGCAACCCTCAGTTTGTTCTCTATATTTAAGAATCTCTTATGTTTTGTCCCCCTCCTTGTTTTTATGTTATTTTTGCTTCCCTTCCTTTATGTTCATCAGTCTTGTATCTTAAATTCCTCATCGGACTGAAGTCATATGATACTTGTCTTCTCTAATTTTGCTTAGCATAATATGCTCTAGTTCTAGCCACGTAGTTGCAAATGGCAAGATTTCATTCTTTTTGATTGCTGAGTAATACTCCATTGTATGTATGTGTGTGTGTATGTATATATATGTATATATATACCACATCATCTTTATCATTCATCTGTCAGTGGACATTTGGGCTCTTTCCATACTTTCAATATTGTTGATAGCACTGCTATAAACATTGCAATGCATGTGCCCCTTTGAAACAGCACTCCTGTATTCCTTGGATAAATACCTAGTAGTGCAATTGCTGGGTTGTAGGGTAGTTCTATTTCTAATTTTTTGAGGAACCTCCATACTGTTTTCCAGAGTGGCTGCACCAGTTTGCATTCCCACGAGCAGTGCAAAAGAGATCCTCTTTCTCCACATCCTTGCCAACATCTGTTGTTGCTTGAGTTGTTAATGTTAGCCATTCTGACAGGTGTAAGGTGGTATCTCATTGTGGTTTTGATTTGTATTTCCCTGATGGTGAGGGATGTTGAGCATGTTTTCATGTGTCAGTTGGCCATCTGGATGTCTTCTTTGGAGAAGTGTCTATTCATGTCTTTTGCCCATTTCTTCACTGGATTATTTGGTTTTTTTGGGTGTTGAGTTTGATACGTTCTTTATAGATTTTGGATACTAACACTGTGTCTGATATGTCATTTGCAAATATCTTTTCCCATTCCTTCGGTTGCCTTTTATTTTTGCTGACTGTTTCCTTCACTGTGCAGAAGCTTTTTATTTTGATGAGGCCTCTATAGTTCATTTTTGCTTTTGTTTCCCTTGCCTCCGGAGACATGTTGAGAAAGAAGTTGCTGTGGCTGAGGTCAAAGAGGCTTTTGCCTGCTTTCTCCTCTAGGATTTTGATGGCTTCCTGTCTTACATTTGAGCTTATTTTTGTGTATGGTGTAAGAAAGTGGTCTAGATTCATTTTTCTGCCTGTCGCTGTCCAGTTTTCCCAGCACCATTTGCTAAAGAGACTGTCTTTATTCCATTGGATATTCTTTCCTGCTTTGTCAAAGATTAGTTCATATGTTTGTGGATCCATTTCTGAGTTCTCTATTCTGTTCCATTGATCTGAGTATCTGTTTTTGTGACAGTAGCATACTTTGTAATACGTTTTGAAATCTGGGATTGTGATGCCTGCAGCCTTAGTTTTCTTTTTCAAGATTGCTTTGGCTATTTGGGGTCTTTTCTGGTTCCATACAAATTTTAGGATTGTTTGTTCTAGCTCTGTGAATAATGCTGGTGTTACTTTGATAGGGATAGCATTGAATATGTAGACTGCTTTGGGTAGTATCAACATTTTAACAATATTCTTTCAGTTCATGAACATGGAATGTCTTTCCATTTCTTTGTGTTGTCTTCAGTTTATTTCATCAGTATTTTAGTTTTCAGAGTACAGGTCATTCACCTCTTTGGTTAGGTTTTTTCGTAGGTATCTTATGCTAGGTATTTTTGGTGCAATTATAATTAGGATTGTTTTCTTAATTTCTCTTTCTGCTGCTTCATTACTGGTGTATTAAAATACAATAGATTTTATACATTTATCCTGTATCCTACAAACCTATGGAATTAGTTTATTAGCTCTAACAGTTTTTTGGTGGAGTCTTTCTGGTTTTCTAATGTATAGTATCATGTCATCTACAAATAGTGAAAATTTTCCTTCTTCTTTAGCAATTTGGATGTGTTTTATTCCTTTTTGTTGTGTACTTGTCATGGCTAGGACTTCCAGTACTATGTTGAATAAAAGTGGTGAGAGTGGACATCCTTGTCTTGTTCCTGACCTTAGGGGAAAAGCTCTCAGTTTTTACCCCAGTAAGGATGATGTTAGCTGAGGGCTTTTCTAAGTGACCTTTATTATGTTGAATTATGTTCCTTGTAAAGGTACTTTGTTGAGGGTTTATCATGAATGGATGTTGTACTTTATCACATGATTTTTTCTGCACCTATTGATAGGATCATATGGTTCTTAGCCTTTCTGTTATTGATATGATGTATCACACTGATTGATTTACAGATATTGAACCACCCTTGAAAACCAGGAATAAATCCCACTTGATGGTGGTGAATGATTTTTTTCTAATGTACTCTTGGATTCAGTTTGCTAGAATTTTTGAAGATTTTTGTATCTGTATTCATCAGGGATATTGGCCTGTAGTTTTCTTTTTATTGTGGTGCCTTTATCAGGTTTTGGTATCAGGGTAATGCTGGCCTCACAGAATAAATTTGGAAGTTTTCCTTCCTCTTCTATTTTTTGGATTAGTTTGAGAAGAATATTATTAACTCTTCTTTAAATGTTTGGTAGAATTCACCTGGAAGCCATCTGGTCCTGGACTTTGGTTTGTTGGGAGTTTTTTGATTACTGATTCAGTTTCTTCACTGGTTATCAGTCTCTTCATATTTTCCATTTCTTTCTCAGTTTTGGTCATTTTTATGTTTCTAAGAATATATCCATTTCTAGGTTATCTAATTTGTTGATATATAGCTTTTCATGATATTCTCAAAATTGTATTTCTGTGGTGTTAGTTGTTATTATCTCTGTATTGTATTTATTTGAGTTCCCTTTTTTTTCTTGATCAGTTTGGCTAGAGGTTTATCAATTTTGTTGATTTTTTTTCAAAGAACTAGCCCCTGGTTTCATTGTTCTTTCTCTCTTTTTTTTTTTTTTTTTTTTTGTTTTCAATATCATTTATTTCTCTTCTAATCTTTGTTCTTTCCTTTTACTGATTTTACATTTTCTTTATTGTTATTTTTCTAGCTCCTTTAGGTGTGAGGGTAAGTTGTTTATTTGAGATTTTTTTCTTACTTCATGAGGTAGCCCTCATTTGCTATAAACTTCCCTCTTAGAACTGCTTTTGCTGCATCCCAAGATTTCGGACCATTGTGTTTTCATTTTCATTTGTTTCCGTGTACTTTTTTATTTCTTCTTTTATTTTCTAGTTGAACCCTTCATTGTTTATTAACACTTCATGTTGTTTAACCTGCATATATTTGTACTCTTTGTAGATTTTTTTCTTGTGGTTGACTTCTAGTTTCATAAGTTGTGGTCAGAAAAGATGCATAGTATGACTTCCATCTTCTTGAATTTGTTGAGACTTGTTTTGTGGGTTAATATGTGATCTGTTCTGGAGAATGTAATGTGTGTACTTGAAAAGAATGTGTGTTCTGCTGTTTTAGGATGGAATGTTCTGAATATATCTGTTAAATCCATCTGTTCCAGTGGGTCATTCAAAGCCACTGTTTCCTTATTGATTTTCTGTTTAGATGATCTATCCCTTGATGTAAGTAAGGTGTTAAAGTCTGCTAGTATTATTGTATTATTACCGATTGTTTCCTTTATGTCTGGTATTAACTGTTTTATGTATTTGGATCCATAAATATTTTTTAATGTTTATTTATTTATTTTGAGAGAGAGGGAAAGAAAGCACACATGAGCAAGGGAGGGGCAGAGAGAGAGAGAAGGAGAGACAGACTCCCAAGCAGACTCCACGCTTAGCGTGGAGCCTGACACAGGGCTCAATCTCAACAAACTGTGAGATCATGACCTGAGCCTAAATGAAGAGTTGGGTGCTTAACCAACCTAGCCATCCAGGTGCCTCTGGGTACATAAATATTTATACTTGTTATATCTTCTTCTTGGATTGTCCCCTTTATTATTATATGGTGTCCTTCGTTGTCTCTTGTTACAGTTTGTTTTAAAGTCTATTTTATCTCATATAAGTATTGCTACTCTGGCTTTCTTTTGATATCCATTTGCCTTATAGATGTTTCTCCATCCCCTCACTCCATCACCTCAATCTGCAGGTGTCTTTAGGTTTAATGTGAGTCTCTTGTAGGCAGTATACAGATGAGTCTTGTTTTTTTATCTATTCTATTACCCTGTGTATTTTGATTGGAATGTTTAGTCTATTTACATTGAAAATAATTATGATAGATGTGTATTTATTGTCATTTTATTATTTGTTTTATGGTTGTTTCTGAAGATTTCCTCTGATCCTATCTTTCTCTCTTTCATGGTTGATGATTTTCCTTAATGATATATTTGGATTTCTTTCTGTTTATTCTTTGCATATTTATTAGTGGTTTTTGATATATGGTTACCATTAGGTTTTCATATCACCTCTTCTGCATATAGCAGTCTATCTTAAGTTGATGGTCATTTAAGTTTGAACCCATTGTTGACTCCTCTCTTCTGCACATTTTAGGTATATGTTGTTATATTTTATATCCTTTTAATTTATGAGTTCTTTGACTGATTTTTTACAGAAACATCCATTTTTATGGCTCTTGTGTTTCCTACCTTTATACTGTCACTTTTGGTTTCTTCTTTCCTCAAAGAGTCCCCTTTAATATTTCTTACAGAACTGGTTTAGCGGTTATGAACTCCTTTAGTTTTAGTTTGGGAAACTCTTCATATCTCCTTGTGTTATGAATGATAGCCTTGCTGGATAGAGTATTCTTGGCTGCAGAGTTTTCCCCTCAGCACTTGAATATATTGTGCCACTCCCTCTGGCTTGGAAAGTTTCTGCTGAAAAATCCTGTTAGCCTTATGGGTTTTTCCTTGTAAGTTACTGTCTTCTTTTGTCTTAATGCTTTAAAATTTTTTTCTTTATCACTATATTTTGCCAATTTAATTCTAATATGTCTTAGTGTGAGTTTGCTTATGTTGATTTTGTTGGGAGTTCTCTGTGCCTCCTGGATCTGGATATCTATTTTCTTCCCCAGATTTACAGAAGTTTTCAGCCATTATTTCTTCAAATAAATTTTCTGCCCCCCCCCCTTCTCTCTTATTATCCTGGGACTTCCGTAATATGAATGCTACTACATTTGATGGAGTCACTGAGTTCCCTAAGTCTGTTCTCACTTTGCATAATTCTTTTTTCCTCTGTTTTGTTCAGTTTTATTTCTTTCCATTATTCTGTCTTCTGGGTCATAAATTTGTTCCTCCACTTCTTGAGCTTCTGCTATGTTCTTATCTTTGTGTTAAGGAAGGTCTCACTCATGTGTTCCACTCTTTTCTCGACTCCAGTGAGTATTTTTATGACCATTACTATATATTCTCTATCAGGAATGTTATTTATATCTGTCTCACTTAGATCTCCAGCCATGGCCTTGTCCTGTTCTTTCATTTGGGATAAATTTCTCTGTCTTCTCATTTTGTCTAAGTCACTGTGCCTGTTTCTGTGTGTTGGGAAAGTCAGCCACATCTCCTGTTCTTGAGGGTCATGATCTTGTGAAGAAGAGGTCCTGTAGTGTCCTGTGGAGTAATGTCCAATATAATTTTGCCCAATGTAAGTATTGCTACTCCTGTTCCCCATGGCTTGGTACTTCCAGGAGTGTCTCCAGTATGTGCTGCGTGTGCTCTCCTGTTTTTTCCTGGTCACTTTATCCTTCAGGCCAGTTGTCTGCAGAGGCTCTCTTTGCCTTTTGTGGGCAGTGTTTGGTCCCTGGCCTGAAGGTGGTGTGCATTTTAACTAGGTGTGCTCTGGTCTTTGTGTGAAATGAAACCTGTCACCACTGCCACCCCACAGGAACCCAGCCTCCACAAAACTCCCACGTCGGGAAACACATTGTGAGCAGAGATTTGGGCTAGTCTTCTGGGGCAGGGGGCCTGTGGTGCTGGGACTAAGGCAAGCATGACTGGGAGGGACAGTTGCACCAAAGCAGGGGGTATGGGGCTTGGTGTAAGCAAGTTAGGTAATGAGTGTCAGCACTGCGTTGGTTCCCTGTGCTTATGCTGAGGGGTGGGGAATGTAAATGACACCAGCCAACTTCTCGTTCCAGAGGCGTCTCTTTGTGAACACTATCTCTCTATCTCTCTGGGACACTCTCTGAAGTGAGCAAATAACTTTCCCACTGTGTGCCCTAGTGTATGTTCCCACACTGTGTTCCCAGGCTGTTTGCCTACCTCCTCTCCAAGAGCAGCCCCAGTGCCCTCTAGGCTCTATCAGAGCCAAGCATGCTGACCTTTCAAACTCCAGGCTTTAAGCCCCACTCATTACAGGAACTCAGGAAATTCAGCCCCTCTTGTCTTCCAAGCCAATTGCTATGGGGATTCATTTCCCCCATGAACTCCCCTGTGCTAATCTATCTCCCTTCCATGTGACCATGGCTCTCCCCCTACCACAACGGCAATAGTTTCTTTCCCAAACTACGTCCCTAACGCTACCTACCTTCTTCGATGTGGCCTCTTCTCTCCCTTTAGTTGTGAAGTTTGTTCTACCAGTCTTCAGGTCAATTTCTGGGGTATTTAGGATGATTTGATAGTTATCTAGTTTATTCATGGGACAAAGCAAGCCAGAGTCCTCCTACTTGGCTGCCATCTTCCAACCCCTCCATTTCACATTTTTTGTAGCACTTCTTTCAAACTCTTCCAAAACCATTATCTCATTTGATGATTAAACAACTTTGTCTGATGTGTAAGGTTAGCACTAATTTTCCCATTTGTCAGGTAAGGAAACCAAGGCTGAGAGAAATTAATGGCTTACCTAGACTGAACTACTAGTTTTGAGATGAGCCTAGGAGAGAACTCAGGTCTTCCAACTCCCAGCCTTTGTTCTTCCATCTGATCACATTGTCTTTCAGTAATCAGATGAAACAAACTCCAGTGCTCTGTGGATATGTTTTCTTTTCTATCTTGGGCCAGGGTGATGGTGGCTCTGAAGTAGGAAGTGGGTATATCTTTTTATTCTTAAAACAATAATTGAAAATCTTATTTTTTTCCATAAGGGATCACAGGATGGTATCCTATCATTTTACCAGAAGATGGGGCCCTGCCTCACTGTTTGGAGCTCATGCAGAAGATTGTGGGTGGCCTAGAACTTTCAGTTTCCTTCACACATCCTGGAGATAGAGAGCGGGTGTTGGAAGCTGCTGAGCTATTGGGCTGGAGCTTTGAGAATAACCTGAAGAATCTTGTCACGATGGATGAAGAGGAGCCAGCCACTGTCACCATATCCACCCCAAGGCTCTGGCTGCCCATCCATTGTGTGCTTCTTGCCGGCCAAAAGCACATTCATAAGAACATACACTGCTACCTCCGCTACAAATTTTACGATCATGAAGCCTTCTGGACCCCTCTCAAGAAGCCTAAAGAATCTACAAACAAAAAGCAGGTCATGGTTACTTTCAAGGCATCCAAAAGAGCAGAAGTCAATAGGGGCCCGTCACTGCTTTGGTATTTCAGGGAAGAGAGGTTAGAGGTCCAAGTGTGGCGGGCTTATGGCAATGACAGTGTGGAGAGGCCCCACCAGACAGACAGTTGGATTGGCTCAGCCTATGTGGACCTGGTCAGACTTGGGGAGAGGTCAGCAAGGACATTAACTGTCAGTGGTAAGTGAGGAACCATCCTCAGCTGTTGTGGTTTGAGTACCTGCTCTATGACAAGCACTATGTGATACACTCCCTAGAATATTGTTCTCAGTCAGTAAGTGTAAAATAAAACTGGGTGAACTTGGGGGACTACCTGAAAAAAAATGTATAAGAGCCTATATGATAATCTAGAATGCTCGTTTTTTAAATACTCTGAAAAACATCCCTGCTAATGAGACTAGGATATCCTCCCTGTCTGGTCAGCATATCTTGAAATCATAAAGAAAATCTTCATGGTATTAAACTAGTTCACAAGGCAGAAAGGAAAAAGGTAACATTTTACAAGTGGCATTATGTGCTAGATGCTTTCTTTTCAACTTTCGTTCAGTACTTGATACATATACTTGGCCTTGGGAGTTCAAAATGAATAAGAAATAATGAGAGAATAGAGTAGTAAATAAACATTTACAGTGAAGAACTATGAAAAGGTATTCTCAGTGGTATTATGGAGCACAGGGATGCAATATCTCTTTGGTTCAAGGATGATACCTCAGTGGAAATGACCCTTGAACTGAGTTTCAAAGGACTTAGGAATAAGCCAAGAAAAGGGGGGGGGGGGATGATATTCTGAACAAGAAAATAGCCTGTGAAGGTGCAGAGGCATGAAGCAGTTTGACACCTTTTAGGCACTGTAAGTAATTTGGTACTGCTGGATCATAGGATATATAGGATGGGAGATGATAGGAGATGAAGCTAGAAAAGCAAACAAGAGTACTGTACGTTTTTCTGAGAGCTATGGAAAGCTGTTTCAATGGGGTCTGAATAGAGGAGGGACAGTTTTGCCATTTAGAAAAATAAGTCTAGTAACTATAATGACCAGACTAGATTCTTTATAAACATGATGTTTTTTCTTTGGGACACTCCTTGTAAGGTTAGTTGTTATTTTCTTCACTATACAGCTAAAGAAACTGAGTCACAACCCTATTTTAGCTCTGTTAGCCTTGTGCTCTAAACCCTATTGTTGAACAAGTGGCCCAAGCTAAATAAGGAGAACTGAGTATCTGGGTGATAATTCTGGATTCTCTGGTTCTCTATGGACCCAGCAGGTGTAATTCTGGCTTTGCTGAGCACCTCATTAAATGCCATGTGCCCTATTTTCTGGGCAAGCCTAGAGTCACTTCAGGGAGCATGCAGAAAAAGTATTTGAAGTAGGCAAAGCTCACCTGAACTAAAGTTTGTAAAGATAGGCTTTTAACTTCACTGTGCTGAAGAAAGTAGGTCTGGAACACTGAATAAACATTTAGGGATCAAACTCAAGCACAAGTACCTCTTTTTACTGAGTGATACCAAAGGCAGGATTTAACTTTTCAGATTGTCCATTTCTCTCATGCTTCTCCACATCCCTTCAGTCTAAGCTTTTTATCCTCTTGTGAAGGGGCTTTGTACAAGGTGTGGCATTTGATGTATTTGTTGGATGAGTCAAGCAGTCCATCCAGTCATTCTTCCAGCCGGCCTTCCAAGTAACTGTTAAGTTTCTTGGGGTAAGGATTTGGCTATGTTGTTTTTAGATGACTCCCCTCCTATCACCCTTACTTCCTCCTTGTGATAATGATGATAATTCACACATTGCATCAGAAGAAAAGAGGTTACTTAAAAACAAAAATAAAAAAAACACGGAAAGTTCCATCTTGCTGCTATGAATCAAATAGCTCCATTTTCCTGAATTGAAATGAGTCTAATGAAGCAATCTTTGAGATTCTGAAAGAATTCATAGTGCCTTCTGCTTTATAATTAAATCTCATTTTAATATCCAAGAAGTCTATAAGTTCAGATCCCTGGGTTTAAATCTACCACTTTTTGAAAAAGTCACGTTGGTGGGTTACCTAACCCCTCAGATTCTAGCACGTGAAAAACACTCAACAAGTACTAATTCCTCTAATTTTCTTTCTTGCCTCCTTTGCCTCCACCTCCTACTTCACTTCCAAATGATCTTCAGGGCTACTGCCAGAACATATTTAGTTGTTGAAACACGCTAAATTGAGCACCAGGACAGCTTCCTAAGGAGAAGGCCTAAGGACAAGGGCCAGTAAGGACATGTGGAAGAGAAGACAGGCCACTCCTTTTAATAAAAAAATCTTACTTTCGGGGCGCCTGGGTGGCGCAGTCGGTTAAGCGTCCGACTTCAGCCAGGTCACGATCTCGCGGTCCGTGAGTTCGAGCCCCGCGTCAGGCTCTGGGCTGATGGCTCAGAGCCTGGAGCTTGTTTCCGATTCTGTGTCTCCCTCTCTCTCTGCCCCTCCCCAGTTCATGCTCTGTCTCTCTCTGTCCCAAAAATAAAATAAAAAACGTTGAAAAAAAAAATTAAAAAAAAAAAAAATCTTACTTTCAAGAGGCTTCAGAGGTCATCTAAGTCTGCTTGCCCCCAGCACCTAAATCTATTCCACAACAGCTCTGCCTGGTAGTCATTTGGCTGTGACTTCAAATCCAAGCTCTCACTACTTTCCATTAATGGAGACAGTGTGTGTGCTGGGAAGAAAGGAAGGAATACTAAGTTCATACTTTCTTTTACAGACTGGTTTGTTGGGGCATGTAGGCCTGTCAAAGGAGAGAGGACCACAAGCACTCTCAGTCATCTCCTCCAAGGTTAGAGGGTGTTCTTGGTTCCTGCTTGTTTGGGCTTATTCTCCTCCATCCTCTCACAGGTGTGTATCCTCTGTTTGGGCGAAATGCTTCCAACCTCTCAGGAGCTGCCTTGCGAGTTCACGTGGTTCTTTCCTCTCCTTCCCCACACCCTGGGCCTGCTCATGAACTGGATTCTGTGGACTGCAGCAGCCACAGTGAGTCTGAGCAGTTCCCCAGAAGGCATGATGAGATCCAGCGCTCTCCATCACCTGGCCACCAGAAGTCTCCTGCCTCCACCCAGGTCCCCTGCAACACCACCACAGGGGAAGTCTGCCCAGCCCAGGAGGGCCCAGATGAGTTGGATGGAACTTTTGCAGTTAGTATCCTGGTAGAAAGAGCCATGCATTTGAGCTTAAAAGGTATGCCCTACTTACTTTTCCAGGAACATCTATCTGACACCTCAGGCCATGGTCCTGTCTTCACAAATCTTTCAAATCATGACAGAATCTGTAATAACTGTTAACCATCTTAATCAATAATTTTGATATTTCTCAAGCCTACAGGTTTAAGCAACATGAGAGCCTTTCTGAACTTAAGTGGACCTTGCCAGTTTTATTAATTCTGCATATCATTAATTCCCCAGTCCAGAAACCTGTCAGCTTAGATACTTCTCTTTCCCTTATCCACCATCAAATCATCAAATCCATTAAATTGTTGTATTATCTCTTAAATTTCTCTTAGGACTCTTTTTTTCTTTCCATTGCTACCAACTCAGGTCCTCTTCATTATGCACTTGGGGCCAAGAGTTCTTAACACTGCATGGCTAAACCCCCCAAAGGCTCCAAGGATAAAAGTCAGGTTGGTGAACTTGAAAAGGAAAATGATTACATCTGAATTTTATTACTCTCAAACTAAAACTTAACATTTCCTGTGATTGTGAACATAGGCAATAGTTGGCAATAGTCACTTGTAATATTAACAGTACCTGTGATGTTGTCAACAATAGAAATCACCTTGAAATGTTTTATCTCAGGACAAAGTCTTCTCCAAGTACAGTCCTTGCTTTGCTGTATTAGAGATACTGAGATCCCATTTGAATCACAAAACCAGGAAATAATTTTTGCTTTTTTACTGACCCACCAAAGCAGCCTATTTTTGACAAGTATATTAGGTGAAAACTGAATTAAGGAAAGCACAAAAAACTTTAATTTTTTTAAAGAATTGTTTTGTTATTGTTATTGCATTGAAAATAGACTTTAAAATACAGAGGTATGACTTACGTTCCATCTTAGGGGGGGTGCCTGTATTGCAAAAAGTGATACAAGTACAAATACAAGACAATACAAATATACTTACAACTTTTCTATTAGATAAGTTCCATTTTTAAAATATGACTTGGGAAGGTAATTTGACGATAATTTATTGAGCATCTCCTTGTATCAAGTTCTATTCTCATTTTTGCACAATAATTATCTCATTTAATCCTTACAACAAGTGCAGTTATGGTGTGAATAGATTGCAGTACCTACCCATTTTCTAAAGATCAAGAAGTTAAAGTGACATGAGTTACACAGTTAATAAACTCTGGGAAGCCAGGATTTGAGTCCAGCTATGTCTGGATTTGAAGCCCATGCTCTTTCCTGTATACCATTCTGCCTGAGATACGGCTGTGTTTGCCAGTTAATCCTGCCTACACTATGTTTACCAGTCACTCTAGTCCAGGGTGGGTATGTATTGCATGCCCAGTGCTATGCTTACATTGCAAGAATGACAGTTCAATTCAGCAAGTAGTAAATCTCTCCTGGGCCAGTGCCAGGTACAGAGAGGGCAGAGCAGATGACACATAGTTTCTGTCCTCTGAGAGCCGATATCCCCGTTAAGAAGACTGGCAACTACACAATTAATGATATATAAAGCAAAATGTTCTGAAGGCCAAAAGAGCTCTATAATATATAGAATTTAGAAAGTTTAGAGGGGCATCTGGGTGGCTCAGTCAGTTGAATGTCCGAATTTGGTTCAGGTTATGATCTCACAGTTTGTGGGTTCAAGCCTCAGGTTGGGCTTTGTGCTGACAGCTCGGAGCCTGGAGCCTGCTTCGGATTCTGTGTCTCTCTCTCTCTACCCCTCCCCTGTTCATGTGTACACGCATGCTCATTCTCTCTCTCTCGCTGTCTCTCAAAAATAAAGATTTTTTTTAAAAATTAGAGAGTTTAGGGGCGCCTGGGTGGCGCAGTCGGTTAAGCGTCCGACTTCAGCCAGGTCACGATCTCGCGGTCCGTGGGTTCGTGCCCCGCGTCAGGCTCTGGGCTGATGGCTCGGAGCCTGGAGCCTGTTTCCGATTCTGTGTCTCCCTCTCTCTCTCTCTGCCCCTCCCCCGTTCATGCTCTGTCTCTCTCTGTCCCAAAAATAAATAAAAAACGTTGAAAAAAAAATTAAAAAAAAAATTAGAGAGTTTAAAAACAGAGATGAGATATGTTTGAGAAATCAAGAAAAGTTTTTAGAATGAATAGGATTTCAGAAAGGTGGGGATAAAACTCCAGGTAGATATTTCAACTTAAACAAAGGTATTAAAGTAGGAAAGTGTATATTCTGGGCTTGCTTAGAGAGGGCATGGGGGATAATATCAGCACTTTATCCTCTGACTGGATCCTCTTTTGGCTAGTCATTGCAGGGGAGTTATGAGAATCATGAAGAAATAGATAAGAAAATTGCTGAGCAGCAGCAAGGGCTCCACTAAGACTAACTGACATGATTTTAGAGTGACTGTGGATGACACAATGGTGATTTTCTTCCAGTAGTGTTTGGCTTCCTTTGTGTTGCATCACAACAAACAGCAGGCTATTCCCTGGGCCTTTGTTCACACACCTTTCTCAGCCTGAATTCCTTTCTCCCCTTCCCCAGCTACCAAGTTCCAGCTGGTATCCTGCTCTTCTCCACATTCACCCTGTTCCAGCCATGCTGCCCACCCCCCCACCTTTGCTTTTTCTGGAATACAGACAGACTCCTGCCTGGAGGCCTTTGGATCTGATGTTCCTCTGCTTGGTATATTCTTAACCCCTGGTTTGTCTTTATTGAAATAACTTTGTCTCAGAAGGCCTTCCCTGACCACCTATCTAAAATTGTAGCCCCTCCCCAACATTTTCTATCCCTCTTCCCTGCTTTATTTTTTTTTTTTTAACGTTTATTTATTTTTGAGACAGAGAGAGACAGAGCATGAACAGGGGAGGGTCAGAGAGAGAGGGAGACACAGAATCCGAAGCAGGCTCCAGGCTCTGAGCCGTCAGCACAGAGCCCAACGCGGGGCTTGAACCCACGAACTGCGAGATCATGACCTGAGCCGAAGTCAGATGCCCAACCGACTGAGCCACCCAGGCGCCCCTTCCCTGCTTTATTTTTGTCTACAGCCTTTAACAGTGTGTTTTGTTTACTTTCTGTCTTTTCTAGAAGAATAGAAGTCCTACAGAAACAGGGATTTTTCTTTGTTTTGTTTTATTTATGCTAAATCCCCAACACCTAAAACTGCATCTGACACATAAGCAGCAGTAAATGTTTGTTAAGTGGGGAGGTAGATGAATCTGAGGCCTTGGTCAAATGCCCTCTTCTTAACACCTTCTCTGATTTCCTACTTTGCCTTCCCTGCATCAAAGTTGCTTATGGGGAATTTAACAGAGGATAAGTCACAGGATTAATATATTTATTCCACTGTGTCCAATACAGGGCATCATGGCCTCTTACACAGAAAATTTCTGTCACCTCTTCTCCATTCTCAGTGCCACATTGCTTGTTCAGGCTTCAGAAACATGGACTAATGGGATAGCCCTTTTAATGGTTGCTGCTTCCAGTGTTTTCTTTCAGTATCTTTTTCATTCTGCTGTTGAGGTTATATGTCTTGTCAACAAATATGACCTCTCTCAACTTAAAATACTTTGTTGGCTTCGTATCACTTGCACTCTCAGTGACATAGAACACAAAGTGCTTAGGCATGTGGCCTAATCAGTCTTTCCAGCCTCATCTTGCACCATTTCTTACAGTCAACAGTTTGTTTTTTGCCAATGCACCATTCTCTCTCCTACTACCAAGCCTTTGACCATGCTCTTTTCTCTTCCTAGAATGCCTTTTTTTCTCTCCTTTTCAACAAACTTATGCCTCATCCTTCAAGATAGACTAAATGACACCAACACTTTGAAGCCTAGTGACCACCTCTCCTAGCACAAAACCTCCCTCTAGATTTCCCAAACTCCCCCATACCACCACCCCCACTCCCACACAGTTGTCTTTCTTCATATTATATATCAGTCTGCGCTGAAGATGTCTCTAAATGTGTCTCCCCACTAGCTGTCTGTTCTTTGGGACAGGGACTGTGTGTTTATTTCTGTATCCCAGCACCCTGATCTTCATGATGTAGCTAAGCAAATGTAATAATGTCCTCTTGTTTGTGAATATGATACATAACACCTCCAACATTTTTGGCATGAATTACAAATCTATAAATCACTTGTTATTTGGCCTCTCTCTGTTTATCCAGGGCAGAGCACTCATCAGGGTGGATATCTGATTTTCAGAGGTCTCTGTTGTCTCTTGATTCTACCCTCAGTGACACACCCATATATTCTTTCCTCCCACAAAGTTTATGTGTCAGTCAGGCACTGTGTTTGGTCCTGAGAAATACAGACCTGCCCACCACTTCTCTGAAATGTGCCTTCCAGATGATGATGTAATAGAGTTCTGCAATGGGAGTCAGAGGACTGGGTTCTGGCCCTAGCTAAGTCATTAACTTGCTTTGTGACTTTGAGCAAATGCATTTCTCTTCTCCTCAGCCATGAAATGTGATGGCCATACACGTTCATGTCTAAGATTCCCTTTAGCTCTTATCATCTAAAAACATAGTGCTGAGGGCAACTCATGCCATACTCTCTGATTCAGCTATAATTTGCCAAGCTTTTGTGAAAATCATTTTGCATGCAAGGCTGCATGCAGAAGGTTCAAAAACAGCCCTGAATTAGCCTCAGTAGAGCTTAAACATAAAGCAGCTCTGAACTTTCTGTGGTCTCCACTGTGGTCCTACTTCTGAAAATAAAAGACTTTTTTTTTTTTTTTTTTTAATTTGAGAGAGAAAGAGAGTGCACATAAGCAGGGGAGAGGGGCAGAGGTGAGGAAGGAGAAAGAAGCCTAAGCCGGCCCACGTTCAGCATGGAGCCCAATGCAGGGCTCACTCCCACAACCCTGGGATCATGACCCGAGCCAAAATCAAGAGTCAGACACTCGGGGCTCCTGGGTGGCGCAGTCGGTTAAGCGTCCGACTTCAGCCAGGTCACGATCTCGCGGTCCGTGAGTTCGAGCCCCGCGTCAGGCTCTGGGCTGATGGCTCGGAGCCTGGAGCCTGTTTCCGATTCTGTGTCTCCCTCTCTCTCTGCCCCTCCCCCGTTCATGCTCTGTCTCTCTCTGTCCCAAAAATAAAAAATGTTGAAAAAAAATTAAAAAAAAAGAGTCAGACACTCAACTGACTGAGCCACCCAGGCACCTCTAAAAGAGCTTCTTGAATACTTTTGTTAAAGAAAGCTCTGAGATCCTTTCTTTATGAATCAGCTTCAGTACTCTTCAGATTTGTATTCTTTTACTAGACAAACAGGTTATTGCTGGCCCTGTTTTATAAATAAGGCACTGAGGAACAGAGAGGTAAAATTATTTGGGGTAATCTAAGCTATACTCAGTAGAAACAAAAATTATCTACAGTATCATCAGCCTTTAGAGGCTCTTTTTAACCTACCCAGGCAGGGTTAGGAGCCCCTCTGGGTTCCCACAGCTACCTGCGCTTTTGGTATAGTCTTTCTCTTATTTTGTTTGTGTCTGTTTCCCCCAGATCAGGAATCAAACCTGACCCATGTGGGCACATGTGACAGAGAGGAAGTGTCCGTTAACATTGACTTAATGAAACTGCACTAAGTTTTTGTTAATATACAAATTTGGGCATCGCTTGAGGGGAAGGTTTCCATGCATTCATTCCAGGCCAGAGAGAGAGCTCTTAACCAAATAGAGCTAATTAGAACTATTGCAATGACAAAACCCTGGAGTAGAAGCCCTGAAACCTGGCTGGGTCTTCCAAATCCTAGTTAACCAGTTCGTGATGAGCAAGCCACTTTACCTCTCTGTTCCCTGGTTGCCTTATTTGTGAAATAGGGATAGAGGCATCTATCTTGTGGGATTTTCAGGTATGTTATGAGCATAAGTTTCGTATATAAGAAAGATTTGTAAGCTATAAGCTGTTACCCGAATATAAGGGGTTGTTATTTTAATCTCTGTGAAACGATTATATCTTTCTTGATGCATATATTTACATAAAACACAGGAAATCTAGGGAAAACGGTAAAACTGGTTCATCTCAAGTCCCCTTAACTGCTCTTGATGTGTGTCCCAACCTGTGGGAGGTATAGTGGCTTTCTTCTAGGCCGCCTCCAAAAAAGTGTTTCAGAACTTGACCTTTTCCAGATATGTAAACAGGCCCACCTGAATTTCTACCCACAAGGAGAGAGCCAGGGAAACCTGATAGACCTGCTTTCTCAAGTAATTTGTCACCTGCTGTTTGGCTGAAAGGAGTATTTCTATTCAAGATTGAGTAAGAAACAGTTTTCTTCCAAAATCAAAGCAGTAGTTTTATTTCGAGGCCTTTAGCAGATAAACCATCTTCAAAACTAACAGACGTTTAAAAGGGATGGGGTGGGGTGGGTGGTATGAGAGCGTTCTGAGCAGTACTAGTAGACATTTGGAATCATAAGTTTATTGCAAGAAGTGTTTTGGGAGTACATGTTCCAGGTGAGGAAACTGATACCCAGAGAGCCAGAATGAAGTGCTCATGTCATGGTAAATCAGTGGCAGAGTACACAGGAACCTAGGGTCCTGCCTCTCAGAACCATAGCTGGCCCTCTCTGCTGATCTCTCAGAGCTTTCCGGAGCAGATGTTGTTGTCCTTTGCTGGTGTGTGCATGCTGCAAGCAGATAAGGCAGCTTCTCTCTCCAACCCTGGCAAGTGTCTGTAGACAGAGGTAGAGGCGAGACTGCAAACCTTTAATAAGGGCATTGGGTCCTCTCCATGCATTCAGGGAACTCTGAGTTTAGTGAGGAAAACCCAGACACAGATTATCACAGGATTTTGTGGGAACTGCCAACATAGAGGCAGATTATCTCTCCCTCACTGTGAGGATTTATGACATTTTATTGGAAGAAATCAATTGAAAAGCTTGAGACTTTCTAAGGAAAGTGGGAGAAAGAGAGAGCAGCTGTGTCAGGGAGTGTTCAGTTGTAGGAAACAGAACGCACTGAAGCCATTTTATATCTTGGATGCTGGGAGGCCCTGTGGTAGTAGTGATGATGCGAGTTTTTTGTTCCTCTGGGTTGCTTAAGTTATGTTTAAGACACACTTCTTCTTTTTTCTTTCCTTCATCTGTAATCCTAAGATTCATAGCAGAGATTCAGAGCTGAAAGTGATCTTGTGGAATACATAGACTCTATATTATACAGAGTCTCAATTACTCAGCACTGTCCAAAAGAACTCTGTACTGTGATGGAGATGTTCTGTATCTTTATTGTCCAGTATGGTGGCCAGTAGCCACATGTGGCAATTGAGCGCTTGAAATGTGGCCAGTGCAACTGAGAAACTGAATTTTTCATCTTTATTTTCATGAATTTAATTTAAAGTTAAATAGCCACTGTGGCTAGTGGTTATCTTGTTAGTTCATTTATAGACTATCTAGTATCACCAACTGTCTTCATTTTTGTTGTTTTTTTCCTCATAAATAAATTAAAAATTTTAATGTTACATTTTCTAACTTAAATTGTGTCCTCCACAAACAACTGTATTTCTTTGAATAGCAGTTTAGGTAAGTAGGTTTAGGCAGCCTATTGAGATCTTATATGAAAAGTCTGCTCTCTACGTATCACAACTGTAAGGTTGACTTTGTAATGAATGTAATTCAGGACATTCATCCTCCTTGTGTGGACCTCACATTTTCCTACCAACATTTGTCAGCTTCTGTAAAACAGAGAATCATCTTTTGGGTAAACTGAGATGACTGAAGAAAAACTTCTGCTGTAGGTCCTCATAAGGGCTGGAACACAGCCTGGAAAAATGTGAAAAATACACATTGTCATTTCTGTGTTTGGATTTTGAATGTAAATGAAGGGCCTTAAAGCCTTCACCTTGCCTCCTTACAGTCCCCTCATTCAAATTTACCCTTATATGCTGTTATTCTCCTAGGAAGGAGGAAAATAAAACCATTTTACTTTGTCTTAAGAGAGAATAAATGACTGAGTGTCCCACACTGGAGACCTGATCTTGTAAGAATTAACACCAGCACAGTACTCAATGTTTTACATTTCTTAACTCTAGTAGAGGCAATGAAGAAAATGGCTGAGAGCTTGGACTCTAGAGCCAGAATACTTGAATTTGACTCTCAGTTCTATTACTTAATAAACATGTGACCACTTAAAATGTTTACTTTCTATGTACCCCAGTTTTTTTATCTATATAATGGGAATAATAATAAAACCTATGTGTGAGGTTATAAAGTCTAAATGAGCTAATACATGTATGGTAATTAGAAAGTACCAGGCACATAGTAAGTAGTGTATAAGTTACCTAATATTATTTTTAATCCTTGTAACAACTTAGGAGGTATAAGTATCATATGCCCCATTTGAGGAAGCTATAGCCTAGATCAGCCTTGCTCAAAGTCACACAGAATGTATATGGCAGAGCTGATAATTGATCATCTGACTTTTAAGTCTCGGGCTTTTTGCAGTTCTACTTTTTTCTCTCAATCCAGTATTTTCCATCATCCCACAAAGTATGGAGTTGATGGGAGAAGTCATTCTTCACTGGGGAATATTTATGAACTGAGCCTTGAAAAGACAGTTTAAATAGCAGAAAGGATACTGGAAACACTTCAGATATAGGGAATAGCTCAAGCAAAGACCCAAAGATAGGTCCTGCTTATACCTGTATAATGGGAGGCTTCCAGCACATTCTTTCCGGCACCCTAAAGTCAGTCATTCTACTGTGTTCCACTTCAGGGATCCCCTTGACAGAGCGGAAAGTATTGATACCCAGTTGCTGTGTATCCTTTGCAACAGCTGATGTGCCATCTCCTGTCTTCACCCACGTGGTTGAAAACACAGATTCCCCCATCTGGAATTTTCAACAGCAGTCAAGGTTTGTATTTTATGATATTCCATCAGTCTTTTAGAATTGGCTTTTTGTTTCAAGAGACACAACAATATTGAGCGGACTGGGAAAATGATTTTCTTATCAAGCAGTTATTTAATTCTGGTGCTTATGAATTCACAGCTAGTAATGGTTTAAAGATTTTACTGCAGTGGGTTTTTTTTTTTACTCTTTTTGAGCTCTTTTGAGCTCAGTACCACTAAAAAATTATTCAGTGAAGACCTCTTATATGCCCCGCTTTGTTCTAGGGACTGGGAATGAAAGATAGTTAAGACAGTCCCTGCTATTGAGGTATTCGTGGTCTACCTGGGAAAATAGACAATAGAATGTGACAAGTGCTGTAAAGGTAGTAAAAAAGAATTCTTGTGCATCTCAGAAAGATTATTTAGGCCAACACAGAAGTTCAAGGAAGGCTTCTTAAATAAGATAATTCAACTGAGTATTGAAGAATATACACAATTTATAGAGGTGAAGAAGGCAGAGCAAACTAACCTCAGTAAAGCCTACAGATTATATATTCTTGAAAAAGATTTCTGGTGCAGTAGAAAGAGCCTGGGCTTTGCACCAAGAGAGACATGGCATCCAGCCCCATCTCTGTCATGTATTAGCTGTGTGGACAAATTACATTATATCTCTGAGCCTCAGATTCCTCATCTGTAAACTGGGGTTAATTTTTACAGAGTTATTGTGAGGTCCAAATTAGATGACATTTAGGAAAATTACCTCATGGTACATAGCAGGCACTCAACAAATGTTAGATCTCCTTTGGAAGACTCAAAAGAATTAGAAGTGGAGTCCTGTCAGTCATGTTGGAGTGTGGCTCAGAGGTAAGGGGCTGACATACAGGCCTGATGCTGCAGTGCAAGGCACATCCTCCCTTTTCTTCTATCACCTGTGTCATCATCATTAAAAGTGTGAGTTCTCGGGGTGCCTGGGTGGCTCAGTCAGTTAAGCATCTGACTTTGGCTCAGGTCATGATCTCACAGTTCATGAGTTTGAGCCCCGCATCGGGCTCTGTCCTGACAGCTCGGAGCCTGGAGCCTGCTTCGGATTCTGTGTCTCCCTCTCTCTGCTTCTCCCCCGCTCATGCTCTCTCGCTCTCTCTCTCTCAGAAATAAACATTAAAAAAAAATTTTTTTTTTAAGTGTGAGTTCTAGTATAACTACTGTTAACTATTGTCTTTATAAAGTTTCTTTCTTATTCACCAACAGTACAACAGTAGCTACACCACATGGTGTCTGATCTGCTATTTTCTCACAGTATTTACATACCTAGCTGAGCCTCAGCACTTGCTCACATGTTCAGTGTTTTGAAATTTAAGAGGCTGGCCTGAGTCAGGTGCTAAAACTACAGTGACAACTCAGTACTATCTATGGTGAGCTACCGGAAATTACAGAAATTCTGGCCTTAATGGTCAGGTACTTCATCCAAAATATCAAATCTGCCTTAAAAGGCAGGAAGCCAGAGGGCTAAGCTTCTAAGTGAAGGTGTTTTATTCATTCAGAAATTAACTTTATGGACTTGATGAAGTGACATTAACAGTTTCCTAATTTCATCCCCTCACTTTATTTTTTGTTAATCTTTTTTTTAAGTTTATTTATTGTGTGTGTGTGTGTGTGTGTGTGTGTGTGTGTGTGTGTGTGTGAGACAGAGAAAGAGCATGAGTTAGGGAGTGGCAGAGAGAGAGGGAGAGAGAGAATCCCAAGCAGGCTCTGCACTCTCAGCAAAGAGCTCAACACAGGGCTGGAACCCACAAACTGTGAAATCATGACCTGAGCCGAAATCAAGAGGCGGTCACTTAACCGACTGAGTCACCCAGGCACCCCCATCACCTCACTTTAAAGTTAAGACTGTGGACCAGGGAGGTTACATAGTCTGTTGGAAGCAGAGGAAAGATGAGAAGAAAAATGAGTAATGATGCTGTTTACAATTGCTTTCTCACAAAATTGTTTCACTTGATGCTGCTAGGAACCTCATAGGTAGAAAATAATTATCCAATTTAACAGGTAAGAAAACCAGGGCTCAAAAAGTCTGCGTTTCCAGGGCCACTCAAGTGATAATAGTAGAGCTAGAATTCGGAGATGTGTATTTTGACCATGAGCTAGACTTCAGATTTTTGACACAGTATTTCACTTTATCACAACGTCTCTCATTGGTGTTAAACTGGGCTCTCTTCAGTTCCCCAACGGTGTCTAGGGAAGGATAGTAAGTCTCTTGGTTTTCCCTGGATCTCCTGGAACAATGGTACCTGTTTTTGAATTTTCCAAATATTTGTAATTTAAAACTATGTAAGTCACTTCACATAAAATGTATTAGAGATACTCACTGAATTCTACATCAACTTCTTTACCTTGTGTGAAAATTGGGCACTTTCCTATTTTGGTGCTTTGCCTCTGGACAATTTGGCTTTGGAGTCAAGCAAACTAGGCTTTAAGTCCCAGCCCTGCCACTCACCAACTCACATGTGACCATGAACAAAACACTTGACCTCTCTTAGCCCATCTGTATCATCTGTAAAGCAGGGATAATAATTCCATGTCTAGGTTTTTGTGCAGATTACATGTATATGAGACACTAGGCACCATGCCTGGCCCAGGGTAGGCACTCAGTAGATGTTCTTTTCCCCTCTTCCTCCCTTCACACCATTCCCCTTTCCACATCGCATAAAAAGAATCCCTACCTGCTCCAATAAACTGGCCATTACCTCTTGAGGAACTCCCTTTCCACACCCCCTCTTGTCCTGAGAAACTGAGTCTGAATGTGGCAGATATCATCAGGCAGGAAAGTACTGCATCTGGGAAGCTTGATTTCAAGTCTTGGCAAGTTACTTCTCTCTGAGCTTCTATCCTTCATTTTAACTGTGAAGATAAAAATATATCCTATAAGATGACTATGAAAATGTTAGGAAAGTGCTTTGCAAACTATAAGATATTCTTCAAATCTAAGTTTCATACTGCAGAAGTTAATTCCTACACAGTTAATTTATGGTGGTTGTTTTTCTTAATAGGCTATCAAAAGAGTTTCTTTTGGACCCACAACAAACTCTGGTCTTCAAAGTTTGGCATAAAGGAGGTATGAACTCTATTCTGTGAATATCTATCTGGTTGTGAAAATTAGCTCACATCCTGTTGACAATTCCAAATCCCTTTCTTTTTTTAACCAAGTGAACCCATGGCACTTAATGATATAGGGAATACATGTATATGTTAGAGGGAATCTCACAGAATGCCACATTATTCTCCTATGGAAGTTAAGTCCTTAGAAGCTATATCATTTTATTTGACTGCCTGCTTAGTGCAGAAGTCCAAGTACATTTAATCTTTCCAGTTGTATCTCAACAGTCACAGTGTATAGCCTGCCATACACAAGTGATTTCTCCCCCTTTGTATGATGTTACACCTTCTGTTGACTCTGGCTTATTAACCAAGACCCTAGCATTTTTAAGCAGTACACAAGACTAGAATCTTGTTCTAAGAACCTCCCCAGGATGGAGGTGCTAACATCATGGTCCTTGAACCTCGTTTTAGTCAGCTACCATTATTAAGAGGCATAATTCAACAACATTAAGAGCATAGACTCTGAAGCCACACTCTTGGGATTCAAATACCAGTTCTACCCCTTGCAAGGTAGTATGACCTTGGGTGAATGACTTAATTTCTCTATGCTCAGTTTCTTTATTTATAAAATAGTACTTACCTCAGGGGAAGAATTAAATGAGTTCCTGATACTTAGTAAAACCTTCTCAGTTTTTATTGTTCTTATTAGTGAATGGTAGTATGCTGAGAGCTTTCCAAATATCTAAAAGCAGGTAAAAATATAATTAGTTAAATGTTACAAATGTAACAGCTGAAGCCCAAGAAAGTTTAGGGCTTGACTAAGGTCATATGCCTATTAATTGGTGGAGCCAGGATTTGAACCCAGTTCTGACTGGCTGTACAGCCTTCACCTTTTGTACTTCACCATGCTAGTAAGATTGGATGGGAAAAGTGAGCAGATGAGGACATCCAGTTATGTCACAGTTTCTATGCTTAGAAAATTTTGTCTTAACTAAATCCCTCCTATAAATCTAGCTCTTTAACATTCTTGCTAGGGCCTTTTACACATTTTTTTACACTACTTGCCAGTGGTAAGTTTGAGAGCTAACCCCAGAGCCTAATAAAGACCTGAGAGTAGTCAATGTGTAAAAGAAATGGACTTACCTGTCTCTCCTCCTGTCCTTTGGTTTGGAAATGATGCTGTGAATCTGGTTTCAATGATCTATCCCATGCTCCTGCCTTAGATTCACTTATCATGTCCCCAACCCCTACCTAACCTCATAAATGTAGCAGGAACTGATTATAAATGCATTTTCTCTGAACCAACACAAGGAACTCCTGGCATATTTAACTAGGCTCCACCTCCTCCCTGGCTTTCTATTCTTTTCTTTCTCTGAAGTACTCCAGAGATGGTCAAGCAGACTGTGGTTTGCCTCGATTCAACACTTACTGTAGTGAGAAGAAAAGAGTAAGTTTTGGTCTTATGCAGACCTAGATTCAAATCTTGGCTCTTTTATTTACGAGCTACATGACCTAAGGTAAAACACTTTATGTCTTTGAGCCTTTGTTTCCTTATTAATAAAATAAGGATAATAGTACCTGCCCTACAGGATTTTTATGAGGAATAGAGATAATATTTATAAAGTATTTGGCACATGGGGCATGTGGGTGGCTCAGTCAGTTAAGCATCCGACTCTTGGTTTCGGCTCAGGTCATGGTTCGTGGATTCAAACCCCACATGGGACTCTGTGCAGAGAGTGCAGAGCCTGCTTGGGATTCTCTCTCTCTCTCTCTCTCTCTCTCTCTCTCTCTCCCCCTCTCTCCCTCTCTGTCCCTCCCCCACTTGCTCTCTATCCTCCTCTCTCAAAATAAATAAGTTAACATTTAAAAAAGTAAAGTATTTGGCACATAATTGGTGCTTAATACATGGAGCTATTTTTATTACACCTACTATGCTTCAGGTACTGTGCTAGGGCTATTCAGTATAGAGAAGAACAAAATACATTTCCCTATCTTTTGGGACCTCCAGAGAATCCTGTAAAACCCTATTGTAAATGGAGATGGGGAAAATGCCTAGACCCAACGAAGCACACTTATTTAGCTCTGTCTCTCAATGTAGGTAGATGCCTCTCTTCCCTTAACTCCATCCTTTCCACATAGCCTCAGCTATGCAAAAGGTACTCAAACCTGGCCAAGCTGTGTTCAGAGAAGGCTTCCTAGAACACACTTCAGCTGAGAAACGAAGGGGCATGAAATAGTATAGTCAGAGGGAACAGCAAATAGAAAAGTCTGGAGTAAAGAACGAGTATGAAGGAAGTTTGAGATTATTAGAACACAAAACTACAAAGAAAGAATGATGGGTTGTCCCACTCAATCTGATAATTAAACTGAGCTCTTCAAAGCTATTGTTTTTCTCAGTGATCACCTTAGCCTGATTTCTTCTCAGGTATGTTTAGATGTAGTGCTTTCATTAGCTATAACCCTAAAGTTACAATCTATCAAGAACAGGTTATACTTGGATAACCAAACAAAGCAAGATTAGTTTTCATTGCAAAGCTTTAAAAAAAATCTTTGGAGTGCAAATTAATGGTTCTAGCCAATATTCTTCACTCCCGTTGGGTAGGAATTACTTGACTCCTACTCTGGGGAACACAACTTCAAACGTTCTAGAGCCTAAGACTTCAACTTGGAAGTTGAAGGGGTCTTAAATCTGGTTCATTACTTCTCATTGTATATATGAGACTTGAGGTTTAGGGAATTAAAGTAATGTGTTTTCAGTCAAAGCCATACTCAGATTAGCTATTGTAATGCACCTCCTCTCTGTCCCACTCTATGTTGGCCAGGTCATTTGTGTTCTCAGTGGATGTTTAGCAACTTCCTCATGATGTAGGAAGATTTACACCAGGAATGGAGAGTGTAGGGAACATAAAGCAAGTGACATTTGGTCTCAGGTTTCAGGTGGGCCCCAGTCCAAAGAAAAGTAAGCTGTCTAAACAAACATTAGACAATGTGTGATGAGCTCAGTGTCACCAGCAGTGTGCACAAGAAACTTGGAAACTCATGACCACTCGTCTTAAAAATTTACATTCCTTGATTTATTTAGCAAATTGAAAACTGAGAATTGTGTCCTATGTTTGGTAGAATCAGCCTTTAATATTCACTATAGGGAGTGGAGCCTATACAAACAAAGAACTTATGGAGTGATGGGGGCCTGTTTGTCCCCAGATACTTTCATGTCAGAAATGAGGAACAAGAAGCAATGAGTCAGAAAACAAGAGTCATTGCATGGTTGCTTGTCTGTCCAAGAAAGGGTCTTCATACTCATTACGGGCAGCCCCCTTATAAGCTTGAACCCAAGCTCTTATTTTGTACTGACTACTGGTTTTCTTGGGGGTTGGCTTTCTTTTGTGATTTGTGTCACTTTTGTTTTTAATTAAATATAATACATGTGTATGTTATAGAGAATTTGGAAAATACAGACAAGTATAAATGAGAAAATGTAGATATGTAAATCCCTCATAATTCCAAAGGTGATGGTCTTTCAGATGATTTTTTTCAAGACCCACGTCCTGAGGAAAATTACTGAGACATGATAACGTAGGGAAAAGAACAAGTGTTTATTATGTTTAAGGGTTGTTTTCCAATTGCCTATATCAAAAGGACAGAACTCAACTCTACTAGCTTTTCCCTGCCATACAAAAAGGGAAATCATAATAGTGAAAGCAGGTTGTGGTTCCCAGTCTCTCTCATCCTCATTATCTGTCTTCTCTTCTGATTTTAGAATCACTAAACTACCCCCCACCACCGCCCAGTCCTCTGTATCAGCTATTCTCTGTGCAACCTCTAATGTCAGTGGCAAGACATGCCCAGTCACACTGCTCAGCTCTTCTCTCTTCCCCCACAGATGAGGAGAGGGTGATTGGCTTTGCCTCAGTGGACCTCTCCCCGCTTCTTTCTGGCTTCCAGTTTGTCTGTGGCTGGTACAACATCACAGACTTCAGTGGAGAGTGCCAGGGGCAGATAAAAGTTGCTGTCTCCCCTCTGGAAAGTTTAATGCACTTCAAAGAAGAAAGACAATCAAGGCGTGGGATGGAGACCCCAGGGTCACGGGTACGTATCCTAATTCAAATTCTTAACCAGTAAGGGTTCTACTGAGAAAATCTATAAGAAGATCCTTTACATGTGTTTGGTACTTTCCAGCTTGCAGAACACATTATGTATTTGTGTCTCATGATGATCTCATGACCTTTTTAGGGTGATAAAAATTTCACAGTGGTGTACATAGTGGAATTACATAGTGGTGATGGATTCACAACTTTGAATATACTGAAAACCACTGAACTGAACAGTTTCAAAGGGTGAATTTTACAATACATTAATTATATCTCAATTAAAAAAATTTTTTTAGTTGACACACAATGTTACGTTAGTTTCAGGTATACAACATAATGACTTGACAAGTTTATATATAATGCCTTGTTCACCACAAGTGCAGCCACCATCTGTCACAATACAATGTTGTTACAATACCATTGACTATATTCTCTATGTTGTGCCTTTTATTCCCATGACTTATTCATTCTATGACTGGTAGCCTGTATCTCCCACTCCCCTTCACCCATTTTGCCCTCTCCCTCCCCTCTAACAACCATCAGTTTGTTCTCTGTTCCATGTTCTCACAAATGGCCGTATCTCAATTTTTAAATAAAATTATTTGCAGCGTGGAGTTTGAAACCATATTGACTGAAGTTTTCAAAAATTCTATTACATTAAAATCATTAGTCTATCTTATATTAAAAAAAAAAAAAAAACAGAAAGAGGGGAATCAACAATAGCAAATACAAAGAACTCTTTTAGGGAGTTTAACTGTAAAAGAAAGAATTTTCAGACTGTCCCAGATGGAGGAACTCTATCAAAGCAAAGATTGTAGGGTTGTTTTTTTTTTTTTTTTTTTTTACCTCTTTTATCATGGATGTCTGGCCCAGGATCTGGCAGAGTGTGCATCAGTAAATATTGAATATGAATGAATGCATGAGAAAGTGACAGAGTTAAACAGTTCGTGTATAAGAAGGTCTTTTCTTCACACCTACCCTGATAGTCATGAGACAAGAAATACGACAGCCAGATCAGCCTCACATGTAAAATACAATGATATCCAGCCAGGAGTTCACAAACTAGCTGGGGGAGCAGGAACATAAAAACAGATAAAGTAACTAAAAAGCAATCTGATAGCATAGTGTGTAAAATGGGGATAATAATAGTACCTACCTTATAAGATTATTGTGAAGCTTAAATGAGAAAATGCATGTAAATTGCTTAGTACAGCCTTCAACATTGAAAATGCTCAGTAAATTATATTTATCTACATACAGTAAATTTTACAAATTTATTTATACTGCTTCGTTCCAAAAGAATTTGTGGTGACAAGTGTACCATTTTTCTCATTGATTCTACAGATCCCAATACACAGCCCCTTTTCCTTCCCTGCTTCTGGTATGTATGCTGCATTCCCTGGCTGTGTTGCAAGATGGACCCCAGAACAACCTGCTCACACCTCATCAAGGGGACTTGATTTCTCTTCTCCTACGAGGTGAGTGAATTTTTGATGGGAAGAAATAGAGTCAGAGAGTTGGAAGGATGCTAACTGGCTTGTCATTTCTCTTTCCTTTATTTCTTTTCTTTTCTTTCTTTCTTTCTTAATTTATATAATTTTGAGAGAGAGAAAGTATGACCAGGGGAGGGGCAGAGAGAGAGAAAATCCCAAGCAGCACTATCAGCACAGAGCCCGACATGGGGCTAGAACCCATGAACTGTGAGATCATGACCTCAGCCAAAGTTAGATGCTTAACTGACTGAGCCACCCAGGCGCCCCTCTCTTTCCTTTATTAGCGGAAGAAAGAAGAAACCAGAAATTATCTAGATTAGGCAAATCTACAGAGTCAGAAACTAGAGACAGGGAAAGAGCTTTGTTGATCTTCTGTCACAATCCCTAGGAATTCCAGGATCCAATGAAAACAAATTTTTTATAAGATAGGAACTAGAATATTTACTGCTATCAAAAGGTAGCTTCAGTGGAAAGGATCCTTTTCTTTTTTCCTCAGAGGCCTTTAACCTTTATCCCTAAAATCAGTCATCAGCTGTGTGAGGTCTTTCCCTTTCCAAACCTAGGAACCAAATTATTTTATAAAAAGCAACTGGCCCATCCAATTGCTTTGCAAAGCCAACCATGGACATGCATATGGATATTGGGGCTAGAGCACATTCCATTCTCTTAAAGGACGAGGTCTAGGAATAACATTGCTGCTTTCTACCCCACTCCCTTCCTGGCCTTAGTGGCATTTGTCATCCCCCTGCCTCCACCAGTCTTTCCTGTGTCTGTCTCCCTACTTCAGGGATAAGACAAGGGATCTTCCCTTAAAATAGCCATTCCTACAGTAGCAGTTATGAGTAGATCCTTTATTCCAGAAAGATACTCTCTAACACCAAAGCCCATTTCAGTGCTGTGTAGCTCTCTCTACCTGCTTACCACATGAAGAGTGCCTCTGCCCTCTATATAAAGGGATCCCATGTGTCTGTCAAATCCTAAATCACAGGCTTAAATAATTTTTCTGTTATCTATTTTATGGGTGTTACTTTGACCATAACCAGTCCATGAGACATGGATAGGATAAGGGTACTGGTATTAGGACAGAATATAGATCAATGATGAGGACACTATTTAGTAATTGTAAAAGCTAAGTCTAGTGGTTTGCTTTTCGTCCACAAAAAAGCATCCCTGTTCCCATCTCAAAAGGACTATATCAAAATGACTTATTCTGATCCAGCCAGCCATCTAAAGCTAACCAAACTGTGGTATGTTCATACAAAGAAATACTACTAAGAAATTTTTCAAAAGGCAATACTGATACACAACAAAATGAATCTCAAAATATGTTGAGAAGCTAGTACATTGTATCTGATTCCATTTATATAAAATTCTAGAAAACACATACTAATCTATAGCAACAGAAAGCAAATCAGTAGTTATTTAGGGACAAGAAAGGATGACTAGAGCAAGAAAGAGGGAAGAATTATAAAGGACAGGAGGAAAGTTTTAAGGGTGATGGATATGTTCATAATCTTTATGTTGTAATGGTTTCCTTAGAAGTACACATATGTCAAAACTCAATATTGTGGCATGAAAGTATGCTATAATTGAACCAAATAACCAGTTTTGATACTTCTCCAATAAAGGGTTGTTATTTGGTCAATAGTTTTTCAGTCATGATAAAAAATTATACCCCAAAAAATTACCTCATATTGTATACTTTAAATATGTGACATTCATTATATACCAGTTATACCTTAGTAAAGCAGTTTTCAAACATTTCCACTTCAGAACCCTTTATACTCTTAAAAATTAGTGATAACCTCAAAGAGGTTTATTTAGGTAAATTATATCTATCCATTTTTACCATATTAGAAATTTCAACCAACATTTTTATTTTTTTTTTAGTTTATTTATTTATTTTGAGAGAGAGACAGCACGAGTAGGGGAGCGCAGAGAGAAAGGGAGAGAGAGAATCCCAACATGGCGCTAGTACCCACAAAGCCATGAGATCATGACCTGAGCCAAAACCAAGAGTCGGATGCCTAGCCAACTGAGCTACCCAGGTGCCCACAACCAACATTTTTTATTCTAATATACAAAATCAGTTGTTTATATGAGGCACCTGGGTGGCTCAGTCGGTTGAGCATCTGACTTCAGCTTAGGTCATGATCTCGTGGTTCATGAGTTCAAGCTCCACGTCGAGTTGGAGCCTGCTTTGGATTCTGTGTCTCCCTCTCTCTCTGTCCCTCCCTGCTCTCACTCTGTCTCTCAAAAAAATAAATAAATAACCATTAAAAAAATAATTTAAAAAAATCAGTTGTATATCTTTACATCAACAATGAATAACCCAAAATGAAATTGAGAAAACAATTCCATTTACAATAGCATCAAAAAGAATACAATACTTAAAAATAAACTTAACAAAAAAAGTGCAGGGGAACCTGGGTGGCTCAGTCAGTTAAGTGTCCGACTTCAGCTCAGGTCATGATTTCATGGTTTGTGGGTTCAAGCCCCGTGTCGGGCTCTGTGCTGACAGCTCAGAGCCTGGAGCCTGCTTTGGATTCTGTGTCTCCCTCCCTTTCTGCCCCTCCCCGGCACTCACTCACTCTCTCTCTCTCTCTCTCTCTCTCAAAAATAAATAAAGATTTAAAAAAATTTTTTAAAGTGCAAAACTTACTCTCTGAAAACTACAAAACATTACTGAAAGAAATTAAAGAAGGTCTAAATAAATGGAAGGATATCCCATGTTCACAGATTAGAAGACTTAATATTGTTAAGATGACAGTATTCCCCAAATTGATCTATAGATTCAACACACTCCCTATCATAATCCCTTTTGGAATTTTCGTAGAAATGGGCAAGCTAGTCCTAAAATGCATATGGAAGCTCAAGGGACACAGAGTAGGCAAAACAGTCTTGAAAAAGAACGAATTCCTAATTTCAAAGCTTAACACAAAGTTACTGTAAACAGTACAGTGTGCTACTGGTATAAGGATTAGAAATCTAAATCAGTAGAATATATTGGCAGTCCAGAATAAACCCATGTGCCAAAGATGCCAAGATGTCAAAGATGCCAAGATAGTTTAATGAGGAAAGAATAGTCTTCAGAAAATGATACTATATATCCACATGCAAAGGATTGAAGTTGGACACCTTCTTCACACTGTATATAAAAATTAACTCCAAAAGGATCATATATCTAAATGTAAGAGCTAAAACTATAAAACTCTTAGAAGAAAACATAGGAGGAAATCTTCATGACCTTAGATTAGGCAATGATTCCTCACATAAGACACCAAAAGCAGAAGCAACAAAAGAAAAAGTACACTGGATTCATCAAAATTAGAAACTTTCATGCTACAAATGATACCATCAAGAAAATGAAAGGGCCACCAACAGCATGGGAGAAAATAATTTTAAAACATAGATATGATAAGGGACTTACTTGTATCAGAATATATAAAGAATTCCTACAACTCAATAATAAATGGCAAGTAACCCAAGTAAAAATGGACAAATGGTCTGAATTGACATACGTCCAAAGAACATATACAAAGGGTCAATAAACACATGAAAAGATGGTTAACATCATTAGCCATCAGGAAAATATAATTGAACCATAATGAGATACCACTTCATACCCACTGCAATGACTGTAATCCAAAAGACAAATATTACAAATGTTGGAGGGGATGTGGAGAAATTGGAACCCTCATACATGGTAGGTGGGATTTTAAAATGGTGCAGCTGCTTTGGAAAACGGTCTGGCACTTCCTTTTAAAAGGTTAAACATAGAGTGACCGTATGATCCAATAATTCCACTTCCAAGTATATACCCAAGAGAATAAATCATATGTTCATACAAAAACTTGTACGTGTTTGTAGTAGCATTATTCCTAGTAACTAAAAAATACAAACAAAATGTCCATCATCTGATGAGTAGATGAATAAAATGTGATATCTCTATATAATGGAAAATTATTCAGCCATGAGAAGGAATGAATTACTGATACATGCTACAGCATGGGTGAAGCTTAAAAACATGCTAAATGTGGGGCACCTGGGTGGCTCAGTCAGTTGAGTGTCTAACTTCTTTGGCTCAGGTCACGATCTCGTGGTTTGTGAGTTTGAGCCCCACATCAGGCTCTGTGCTGACAGCTCAGAGCCTGGAGCCTGCTTCGGATTCTGTCTCCCTCTCTTTCTGCCTCTCCCCCAGTTGCACTCTGTCTGGCTCTCTCTCTCTCTGTATTTCTCAAAAATAAATAAACATTAAAAAATAATAATTAAAAAAATGCTAAATGTATGAAGCTAGTCACAAAAGACTGTATGTTGTTATGATTCTATTTACATGAATTTCCAGATTAGGCAAATCTACAGAATCAGAAAGTAGATTAGCAATTGCCTAGAGCTGGGAGGTTTGGGTGAGGGTTTGGGGCAGAAGGGGAAGTGTGGAGTGATTGCTGATGTATAGGTATAGAATTTTTTGGGGGGTGATGAAAGTATCCTAAAATTGTGGCAATGTTTACACAACTCTGTGAATATTCTAAAAACCATTGAATTGTAGACTTTGGGTAAATTGTATGGGATGTGAATGCTATCTCATTGAAGCTGTTACTTAAAGAGAAGACTTATTGCCGAAGTCAAGTTTTTGAATACCATGCTGAGAAATTTGAAATTTGTTTTATAGATTAAAAACAGAGAAACCGAAGCTAGAAAGAAACAATGGTGATTAAATAATTTAGTACACAAATGCTTAGAACAGTACTTGTCACATAATAAGGACTCCATAAATAGTGTTGTTCTTACTGTTATCAGATCTGTGTTTTAAAAAAAATCACTCAGGCTGTAATGTGGACAATTTATTAAAGGAGAATGGGTAACACTTAAGTCAGTGGAAATAAACAGAAAATCAACAAGGAAACAGTGGCTTTCAGTGACACACTGGGCCAGATAGATTTAACAGATATATTCAGAACATTCCATCATAAAACAGCAGAATACACATTATTTTTTTCCATGTTACATGTTTTATTTTATTTTATTTTTTAACGTTTATTTATTTTTGAGATAGAGACAGAGCATGAACAGGGGAGGGTCAGAGAGAGAGGGAGACACAGAATCCGAAACAGGCTTTAGGCTCTGAGCTGTTAGCACAGAGCCTGACGCGGGGCTCGAACTCACAGACCGCGAGATCATGACCTGAGTCCAAGTCGGACGCTTAACCGACTGAGCCACCCAGGCGCCCCTTACATGTTTTATTTCAAAAAGTAAAAGAAAAAATGTAGAACCTTGAAAAAAGGGAAACTACCAGGAAAAGATTTGTTCATATAAAATATTGTAAAATGTCATTTATTTAAAATACTCCATTTTTTTCAAATTGTTACTTAAATTCTAGTTAGTTAACATATAGTGTAATATTGGTTTCAGGAGTAGAATTTAGTGATTCATCACTTACATGTAACACCCAGTGCTCATCATAACAAGTGCCCTCCATAATACCCATCACCCATTTAGCCCATCCCCCACCCACCTCCCTCCATCAACCCTCAGTTTGTTCTCTACAGTTAAGAGTCTCTTATGGTTTGTTTCCCTCTCTTTTTTTCTCCCCCTCCTGTATGTTCACCTCTTGTGTTTCCTCAATTTCACATATGAGGGAAATCATATAGTATTTGTGTTTGACTTATTTTGCTTAGCATAATACACCATAGCTCCATCTATGGTCGTTGCAAATGACAAGATTTCATTCTTTTTGATGGCTGAGTAATAGTCATTGTGTAAATATACCACATCTTCTTTATCCATTCATCAGTAAATAGACATTTAGGCTCTCTTTCCATAGTTTGGCTTTTGTTGATAATGCTGCTATAAACATCAGGGTGCATGTACCCCTTTAAATCTGTATTTTTGGGGGCGCCTGGGTGGCGCAGTCGGTTAAGCGTCCGACTTCAGCCAGGTCACGATCTCGCGGTCCGTGAGTTCGAGCCCCGCGTCAGGCTCTGGGCTGATGGCTCGGAGCCTGGAGCCTGTTTCCGATTCTGTGTCTCCCTCTCTCTCTGCCCCTCCCCCGTTCATGCTCTGTCTCTCTCTGTCCCAAAAATAAATAAAAAACGTTGAAAAAAAAAAAATTTAAAAAAAATCTGTATTTTTGTATCCTCTGGATAAATAACTAGTAGTGCAACTGCTGGGTCATAGGGTAGTTCTATTTTACTTTTTTGAGGAGCCTCCATACTGATCTACTCTGGAATACACATTCTTATCAAGTGAACATGGAACATTCTCCAGATAGATCATATATTAGGCCACAAAACAAGTCTCAACAAATTTAAAGAGATCAAAGTCATAACATATATTTTTTCCAACCACAACATTATGAAACTAGAAGTCAACCACAAGAAAAAATCTAGAAAGGGTGAAAATACATGGAAATAACGCTACTGAAAAATGAATGAGTCAACCAAGAAATCAAAGAAGAAATAAAAAATTACACAGAAAGAAATGAAATTAAAACACAAATGGTCCAAAATCTTTGGGATGCAGCAAAAGCAGTTCTAAGAGGGAAATTTATAGTAACACGGGTCTACCTCAAAAAGGAAGAAAAATCTCAAACAACCTAATCTTACACCTACAAGAGCTAGAAAAAGAACAACAACAAACAAACAAACAAAAAACCAAAACCAGGAGAAGGAAGGAAATAATAAAGACTAGAGCAAAAATAAATGATATAGAAACTAAAAAAACAGTAGAACAGATGAATGAAACCAAGAGCCGGTTCTTTGAAAAAATCAACAAAATTAATAAACTTCTAACCAGATTCATCAAAAAAAGAGAAAGGAAGGATTCAAATAAACAATATCACAAATGAAAGAGGAGAAATAACCAACACCACAGAAATAAAAACAATTGTAAGAAAATATTATGAAAAATTATATTCCAACAAATTGGACAACCTGGAAGAAATGGATAAATTCCTAGAAACATGTCACCTATCAAAACTGAATCAAGATGAAACAAAATTTGAACAGACCAATTACCAACAAGGAAATTGAATGGATAATCGGCAATCTCCCAGCAAACAAAAGTCCAGGCAGGACCAGACAGTTTCACAGGTGAATTCTACTAAACATTTAAAAAAGGTATTCTTCTCAAATTATTCCAAAGAATAGAAGAGGAAGGAAAACTCCAAATTCATGTTATGAGACCAGTATTACCCTGATACCAAAACCAGATAAAGACACTACAAAAAAAAGAGATACAAAAATTCTTAATATTTAGAAACAGAATCCAACGATACATTAAAAAAAGCATTTACCATGATCAACTGGGATTTATTCCCAGAATACAAGGTTGGTTCAATAATTGCAAATCAATCAACATGATACACCACATCAGTAAGAGAACGGATAAAAATCACATAGTCATTTCAATAGATGCAGAAAAAGCATTTGACAAAATACAACATCCATTCATGATAAAAACCCTCAACAGAGTGGGTTTACAAGGAACATAGTTCAACATAATAAAGGACTCATATGGAAAACACACTCAAAGCAAGGAAAAACTGAGAGCTCTCTCCCTCAGATCAGGAACAAGACAGGATGTCCACTCTCACCATTTTTATTCGATATAGAACTGGAAGTCCTAGCCACAGCAGTCAGAAATAAAGAAAAAGAAATGAAAAGCATCCAAATTAGTAAGGAAGAAGTAAAACTTTCACTATTTGCAGATGACATGATAAAAAAAAAACCCTAAAGAGTCCACCAAAAAACTACTAGAACTGATAAAGGAATACAATAAGGTCGTGGCATACAAAATCAACATACAGAAATTCACTGCATTTCTATACACTAATAATGAAGCAGCAGAAAGAGTAATTAAGAAAACAAAATAAAAAAGAAAACCATCCCATTTACAAATGCAAAACAGTAAATACTTAGAAATAGTAAAATACTTAGAAATAAATCTAACCAAAGGGGTGAAAGGACCTGTACTCTGAAAACTATAAAATATTGATGAAAGAAATTGAAGATAACACAAAGAAATGAAAAGACATCCCATGCCCATAGATCAGAAGAAAAATATTGTTAAAATGTTTATATTCCACAAAGCAATCTACATATTTAATGAAATCCCTATCAAAATACCAACAGCATTTTTTCACAAAGCTAGAATAAACAGTCCTAAAATTTGTATGGAACCAGAAAAGACCCTAAATAGCCAAAGCAATCTTGAAAAAAGAAAAGCAAAGTTGGAGGGAATCACAATTCTGGACCTCAAGTTATATTACAAAGCTATAGTAATCAAAACAGTATGGTACAGGCACAAAAATAGACACATAAGTCCATGGAAAAGAATAGAAACCCCAGAAATAAACCCATAATTAGCTGGTCAGTTAATCTTCAACAAAGAATGCAATGGGAAAAAGACAGTCTTTTCAACAAATTGTGTTGGGAAAACTGGACAGTAACACACAAAAGAATGTACCTGGACCACTTTCTTACACCATACACAAAAATAAACTTAAAATGGATTAAGGACCTAAATGTGAGACCTGAAACCATAAAAGTCCTTGAAGAGAGCACAGGCAGTAACTCTCTGACATCGGCCATAGCAACATCTTTCCAGATGTGTTCACTTAGGCAAGGGAAACAAAAGCAAAAATAAACTATTGGGACTATATCAAAATAAAAGTTTCTGCACAGCAAAGTAAACAACCAACAAAACTAAAAGACAACCTACTGAATGGGAGAAGACATTTGTAAATGACATATTCAATGAAGGGTTAATATCAAATATATATAAAGAATTTTTACAACTCAACACACAAGAAACAAATACTCCAATTTAAAAATGGGCAGAAGACATGAATAGACATTTCTCCACAGAAGACTTACAAATGGCCAAGAGATACATGAAAAGATATTCAACATCACTCATCACTGGTGAAATGCAATCAAAACCATAATGAGATATCATCTCACACCTGTCCAAATGGCTAAACTCAACAGCACAAGAAATAAGTATTGGCAAGGATGTGGAGAAAAAGGAACACTTGTGCACTGTCAGTGGGAATGCAAACTGGTTCAGCCACTGGAAAAAAGTAAGAAGTCTCCTCACAAGTTAGAAATAGAACTACCCTACATAGAGGAATGACACTACTGGATATTTACCCAGAAAATACAAAAACACTAATTCAAAGGGCAAATGCACCCTTGTGTTTATTGCAGCATTATTTACAATAGGCAAACTATGGAAACAGCCCAGGTGTCCACTGATAGATGAACGGATAAAGAAGATGTGATGTGATGTGTGTGTGTGTGTGTGTGTGTGTGTGTGTGTGCGCGTGCGCGCGTGTGTAATGGAATATTATCCAGCTATTAAAAAGAATGAAATCTTGGGGTGTCTGGGCGGCTCAGTCAGTTAAGCATCCGACTCTTGGTTTCAGTTCAGGTCATGATCTTGCAGTTGGTGGGATTGAGCCCCCCATTGGGCTTGTGCTGACAGTGCGGAGCATACTTGGGATTCTCTCTGTCCCTCTCTCTCTGCCCCTTCCCTGTTTGCACTCTCTCTCTCAAAATAAATAAACATTAAAAAATATTTTTAAAAAGAACAAAACCTTGCCATTTGCAATAACATGGATGGATCTAGAGCGTATGATGCTAAGCAAAATAAGTCCATCAGAGAAAGACAAATACTGTATGATTTCACTCCTATGTGGACTGTAAGAAACAAAACAAATGAACAAAGAGGAAAAAAAAGAGAGACAAACCAAGAAACAGACTCTTAACCAAAGAGAACAAACAAATGGTTACCAGAGGAGAGGTAAGGGGGATGGGTAAAATATGTGAAGGGATTAAGAGTACACTCTTGGGGTGCCTGGGTGGCTTAGTATGTTAAGCATCTGACTCTTGATTTCAACTCAGGTCATGATCTCACGGTTTGTGAGATCAAGCCTTACATCAGGCTGCACGCTGACAGTACAGAGCCTGCTTGGGCTTCTCTCTCCCTCTTTCTCTGTCCCTCCCCTGCTCATTCTCTCTCTCTCTCTCTCTCTCTCTCTCTCTCTCTCTCTCTCTGTAATAAAAAAAAAAAAAAGAATACATGTAACTTGATGAGGACTGAGTATGGAATTGTTTAATCACTATATTTTACACCTGAAACTAGCATAACACTATATGTTAACTACACTGGAATTCACATTTGAAAAGAGAGGGAAAAAATAATAAAGGAGAGTGGTTAAGACTGAAGGCAAGATTATTTGGAGGATAGTTGTCATCTAAGCAAGAATTACTGAAGCCAGGACTGTGGTAATGGGGATGGATTTGCAATACCATTGTAGGAGGGTTATTTGTTGATTGTCACATTAGTTTTCTCATTGGTTGGGAATTTATTTTGGCCCCATTTATTCCTGACAGAAGCAGTACTGCAAGAAGTCAGGCATCACGCCATGAAGAGCATGTACAGAACATCCGCCGATTTCATGAATCCCTGCAGCAGGGAGAGGCAGTTTTGCCACATGATGACAAACTGACCACATTGCCTTTGTCCTCCTCCCACACTTCCATTCTGACTTCTCTCAGGTAAGACCCTGTGCTTAGAAAAGACACAAGAAACCATAGTAAAGCACAAGGTAAATGGGCTATGGCAACCTGCAATACTGCTGTTCTGTCAGCTACCACTGCCCTGGGAAGTGTAGGAGGGGACTTTGTCTGTGTTAGTGTTGCATTGGACCCTGGATCCTCTCAAGATTCTTCATAGATAAATCTGTCTCTACTTGGGGCCTTCCATTCCTTCACCGGCTCTATACTATTATATTATTTCCACTAATACAGGAACTTTAGATTATTCACCAAAGTTAATAATTATACAGCTTCATATCTACTTTACAATTTATAGACCCTCATCCTGCCCACTGTCCTCACAACCACTGAATTCATCCAGATCACCATCTGTCCTGTTAATGCTTCCCTCTTTGTTAATTCAGTCAGCATCTGAGCCACAGAAGCACTGTGAGAATTGAAAGGGCCATTATAGATCATCTGAATCAGCACCTGGGTTATCTAGTAAGAAGTGTGGTCCTGTGAAAAGGTCTTGGCTTCAGAGTCCAACAGCCTTGACCTCCAGTCCTGGCTCTGCCATTCCCAGAAAAGGAAGGAGATAGTCTGTTGCCAGATAATTATAATGATGTGTGATAAGAGCTGCAGGTTTTCTGGCCAAGGGTAGATGGAGGAATAAGTAACATTCTAAATTGGTTTTGGGAATATTTAAAGAAGTCACACTTGAACTAGTCTTTGAAGGAGAAGGTCAACAAATGTGAAGGACATTCTATGCAGAAAACACACTGAGACCCAGAGGCTTGAAACAGCAAGTCACGTTTGGAGAAATACCAGCAGTACAGTTAGGATAAAGCTGAGCCAAAGATGTAAAGAGCGAGGAAAGTTCTGTAGCACCATCTTGAAGGGCCTTGAATGTCAGCTTGAGTTTGGACTTTTAGAACAAATGATCCTCAAGTGGAAAGTGATGGGGAATGGAGGAAGAGAGTGTGTAAAATTTGAGGAAAAAATATTTGAAAGATTTTATATTTGGAAAAAGCTAAAAAAAATTTTTTTAAATTATTTGGCTTCGTAAAGCAAACTCAGAAAAGAATTGGCAAAATATTTTTGATTGGTGGAACATAGGTTAAAAAGAATTGAACAGTTATACTATAGACTGTGGGAAATTGTTCAAATTTTTGTATTATAAGGAAGTGGTATGTTCAGATTCTCATTTTAGATTCTCAGCTAGAGACTGGAGGCTATTTAAGTAAAACCATTAACAGTGTGTCTGCATTTTTTTTTTTTAATTTTTTTTTTCAACGTTTTTTATTTATTTTTGGGACAGAGAGAGACAGAGCATGAACGGGGGAGGGGCAGAGAGAGAGGGAGACACAGAATCGGAAACAGGCTCCAGGCTCCGAGCCATCAGCCCAGAGCCTGACGCGGGGCTCGAACTCACGGACCGTGAGATCGTGACCTGGCTGAAGTCGGACGCTTAACCGACTGCGCCACCCAGGCGCCCCAACAGTGTGTCTGCATTTTGTTGGGTCACTCACATAACATATTTTAGAATCTACCAAGAAAGAGAAAAAGAAACTCTCGTGCAGTTCTCTCAGTGTCAGCGCTATTGACATTTGGGCCAGATATTTTGCTGTAGGGGGCCTGTCTTATGCATTGTAAGAATTTAGCAGCATCCTTGGCCTCTATCTACTAGATACTAGTAGCTCTCCTGCCCCGATTGTGACAACCAAAAATGTCTTCACACATTGCCAAATGTGTTCTTGGGGCCAAATTACCAGGCTATAAACCACTGCCCTAGAACAGTGGTTCTCAAAAGTTAGTGTGTGTCAGAATCACGTGAACAACTTGTTAAAACAGCAATTGTTCTACCCACCCATACAGTTCCTAATTCAATAGGTCTAGGATAGGGCCTGAGAATTGGCATTTCTAAGAAGTTCTCAGATGATGCTAATGCTGCTAGATCTAGAACCAGGTTTTGAAAACTGCTAGTAGATGAATTCTCTAAAAATGGAGATGAAACAAAATAGCGACTTTGCATTATTACTTCCTTAGATTCACAGAGCCCTAAAACAGTGCTTCTTTTGAGTCACAGCAATCCTATGAGGTCTGCAGAGCAAATATTAATAAACCATTTTCACAGATAAAAAAATTGCAGCTTAGTATTAGTAGGTTCTATACCCAGAACCTCTGACAAGGTCAGTTGGGTTTGCACATTTTCTTTAAAGCTTCACCCAGTTAACATTTGTTTGCATTTTCCTGCTACAAGTGGCAGGTGGCAGACACCCAAATGTAGACACCTAAGTAAACCACTGTGATTTTTAAATTTTATTTATTTTTTTAATTTACATCCAAGTTAGTTAGCATATAGTGCAACAGTGATTTCGGGAGTAGATTCCCTAATGCCCCCTACACATTTAGCCCATCCCCCCTCCAGTACCCTCTGTTTGTTCTCCATATTTAAGAGTCTCTTATGTTTCTCCCCCTCCCTGTTTTTTATTATTTTTGCTTCCCTTCCCTTATGTTCATCTGTTTTGTATCTTAAAGTCCTCACATGAGTGAAGTCATGTGATATTTGTCTTTCTCTAATTTCACTTAGCTTATATAATACCCTCTAGTTCCATCTATGTAGTTGCAAATGGCAAGATTTCATTCTTTTTGATTGCTGAGTAATACTCCAGTGTGTGTGTGTGTGTGTGTGTGTGTGTGTGTGTGTGTGTGTGTGTTTATTTATATATATACACACCACATCTTCTTTATCCATTCATCCATCGATGGACATTTGGGTTCTTTCCATAATTTGGCTGTTGTTGATAGTGCTGCCGTAAACATTGGAGTGCATATGCCCCTTTGAAACAGCATACCTGTATCCCTTGGATAAATACCTAGTAGTGCAATTACTGGGTTGCAGGGTAGTTCTATTTCTAATTTTTTGAGGAACCTCCATACTGTTTTCCAGAGTGGCTGCACCAGTTTGCATTCCCCCCAGCAGTGCAAAAGAGATCCTCTGTCTCTGCATCTTCGCCAACATCTGTTGTTGCCTGAGTTGTTAATGTTAGCCATTCTGACGGTTGTGAGGTGGTGTCTCATTGTGGTTTTGATTTGTATTTCCCTGATGATGAGTGATGTTGAGCATTTTTTCATGTGTCGGTTGGCCATCTGGATGTCTTCTTTGGAGAAGTGTCTATTCATGTCTTTTGCCTATTTCTTCACTGGATTATTTGGGTTTGGGATGTTAAGTTTGATAAGTTTCCTATAAATTTTGGATACTAACCCTTTATCTGATATGTCATTTGCAAATATCTTCTCCCATTCTGTTGGTTGCCTTTTAGTTTTGCTGATTGTTTCCTTCACTGTGCAGAAGCTTTTTATTTTGATGAGGTCTCAATAGTTCATTTTTGCTTTTGTTTCCCTTGCCTCTGGAGACATGTTGAGTAGGAAGTTGCTGCAGCCGAGGTCAGAGAGGTTTTGCCTGCTTTCTCCTCAAGGATTTTGATGGCTTCCTGTCTTACATTTAGGTCTTTTATCCATTTTGAGTTTATTTTTGTGTATGGTGTGAGAAAGTGATCCAGGTTCATTTTTCTGCATGTCGCTGTCCAGTTTTCTTAGCACCACTTGCTGAAAAGACTGTCTTTATTCTATTGAATATTCTTTCCTGCTTTGTCAAAGATTAGTTGGCCATATATTTGTGGGTCCATTTCTGGGTTCTCTATTTTGTTCCATTGATCTGAGTGTCTTTTCTTGTGCCAGGACCATACTGTCTTGATGATTACAGCTTTGTAATACAGCTTGAAGTCCGTAAATCCACTGTGATTTGAGAGTCGTGGCTTCTAATGACAGATTAAGGATCAGCTTTGTATTCTCTCATTTAATTTGGATTTGATGGTAGAACACAGCAGACTGTTCCTAACAAAAGCATAAAACGACTTTCAATTTACTTCACAGGTATTTAGTGTCTATGTAGTGCCAATTATACCAGGCACATTGAGTGTACCAGAGAAATAAAGAAGGTTGAGATATTATCTTCTGTTACCAAATGCTCATGGCCTAGTTTGGGAAACTAATACATGATAAGAAAACTCAGGTTGGGGGGCACCTCGGTGGCTTAGTTGGTTGAGCATCTGACTCTTAATTTCAGCTCAGGTCATGATCCCAGGGTCATGAGATAGAGCGCCACGTCAGGCTCCATGCTGAGTGTGGAGCCTGCTTAAGATTCTCCTTCTCTCGAGGCACCTGGGTGGCTGAGTCGGTTAAGTGTCAGACTTCGGCTCAGGCCATGATCTCGCAGTCTCTGAGTTTGAGCCCCGCGTCGGGCTCTGTGCTGACAGCTCGGAGCCTAGAGCCTTCTTCGGATTCTAGGTCTCCCTCTCTCTCTGCCCCTCCCCCGCTCATGCTCTGTCTCTCTCTCATCTCTCTCTCTCTCTCTCTCTCTCTCTCAAAAATAAGTAAACATTTAAAAAAAAAATTCTCCTTCTCTCCCTCTGCCCCTCTCCCCTGCTTGTGCTCTCTCAAAAAAAAAAAAAAAAAAAAAAAAAGTTGTATAGGGACAGAGCAAGGGGAGTAGCTTGAACTCAGGCTCCAGCATTCAGAGGTATGAGGCAGAAATGAACCCAGTTGGGACAGGGCCCATCTATTATGGAGAAAGCACAAGATTTGGAGTCCCGATTTCTGGAGAATGGTAAGAATCAATGTGGCCCCATTCAAAGTTTTTGAACGGATTTTTTTTTTAAGTCATTTATTCATTATCCATTCAGCATTGATTTTGTGACAAGCACTATGCTGGGTACAACAGATATAAAGGAATCAGCACAGAGCTCACAGTACATCAGAGGACAGAGATGTGAAACAAATGATGTGATTGAAGGGTACAGAACTGTGAGGCATAAAGGAAGACCTCTTAAACCAATTTAGAGGCTCAGAGAAGGCTTGCTTCAAGAAATCACTTACTTGAAAGATCAAGAATGATTGTGAGGTAATCGCTTCTCGGCCTTTTGGCTAAGATCAAGTGAAGAATGACTGTGAGGTAGCAAAGGTCAGTGTTAGTCCAGAGTAAGGCCTTAGTCTGTCAGAGTAAGAGGATGTGAAGACTAGATAGGAATGGTAGTCAAGAATGGTTCCCTACAGGAGGGGAGATTTTTCCTGGACATAGAAGAGGAATCTCATTAGCTAGACATAAGGAGTGGAAAGTTGCCCCCAGTAGCCAGATCATAGTCTGAGAGGAACATAAAAGATGCTTGTAATCCCAGTGAATGACCCTTTTGTCCTGTTCTCCCTTTCTTTTTTTTTTTTTTTACAGGAGGAATCTGAGTGAGCTAGATCAGATCCAACGGTACTTCAGTCAGAAGCTCACCAAGCCTTTACTTCCCCTCAGTCCTCAGCCTCCTGCCGTCATGCAGTCCCAGGAGACTCATAGGGACCATCTTGGGCCCGGAGCTAGCAGCCTAGACCCTGACAGCCAGTGCCTTCTGGAGAAATCCAATAACCTGGTGTCGCAAGTCAGCTCCTTAATCACAGGTATGGCTCAGGGCCCCTCTTGTTGAGGAGTTATGGTCACTGGGTGCTATTCAAAAAACATCCCTCAGGCAAGCCCCTGTGACAAATGAGAGACCAACAGCTTTCACTATATTATTTATTTACTGTCTTCCTTTTGAAAGGAGAGATTTAAAAGCATGGCACAGGAAATTGTGAAGTGGAAAGCACATTGGACTGAGAGGCCGGAGACCCAGGTCAGGTTCTTGGTAGGTTTTTGCCCAGACTTACGATTTGACTCAGCATACCTTTTCCCTTCTTGAGGATTCCCTAGCCAAAACAAGATGAGAGTGGATTAGGTGAGCTCTTTAGTAGCAGTTCTTGAACTTGTGCCACTCTACTTTCAGGAAAAAATCAACTATAGACATATTTAAAATTCTAATTCTCAGAGGCCAGAAGCCTGCATTTTTAGCAGGTACCTCAGATGATTCTAGATATTGGTGGTCCATAGTCAACCCTTTGAAACACCCCTTAAAGCGGTGGTCCTCTGGCTGCATATTAGAATTCTTGAGGGAGCTTTTCAAGATCCAGATGCCCAGGCTGCATCATAGGTCAGTTACAACAGGATCTTTGAGGGTGCAGACCCAGGCATCAGTGTTTTTCATAACTGCCCAGGTAATTCTGTGCAGCCCAGACAGAGACTACTATAGAATAAGTATTTCTCAAAGGTGCCTAAGCATAAGAATCACCTGGGGTACTTATTCTGAAATACAAATTCCTGGGTCTTCTTCCATTCTATTGAATTAGAATGCTGGGTTAAGGCCTGGGAACTTATATATCAGGCACAGTTTGGGGAATTGTGAGAAATCAGTTAGATCAGTACCTTTAGCCATCATTTGGTGTCATTTTTGCTGAAGTAAAATATGTATATTGTACACCGGGATGAATAAGTTTAATTTTCTCTGTTTAAAGTGGAAAGAAGCCATTCATGACTGATAGGAAGTACAAACCTTCTTCCTACCCTCTTTCCCAGATAGCTAACCTGTCAGTAGCCAGGGTTTCCAAAGTACATGCTATATTTGGCTTCCATTTGCTTGGAAATATTCAGTCATCTATTTATTGAGCACAAACTCTGCCAGGTACCACTATGTTACTGGTTCAGGAAGATGGACATGACAAGCATTATCTTTGCTTTCATCAAGTGTACGTTCTATAGTCAACTGAAGAAACTGTCCCCCAGAAAGAAAGGATAAGAGCAGAATGGAGGCTTGTTTGGGGTAGAGGTGAGAGCATATAGAGAACCCCTTTAAATGGGTATATTAAAAGAGGAGAGAGAAGAGAAATGAGGATTGAAGCTAGAGGACCTTGAAGCCAAGTTTGGGAGTTTAATCTTTATCCTGGAAGAAAATGGGGAGTTCTAAGCAAGGTGATGACAGAATGAGAACTGACTTTTATAAGGAGAGGATGAATTTTGAAAGGGAGAGAGAACTAGATCGAAGAAAACAATTTAAAAAAAATTTTTTTATGTTTTTTAAAATTTATTTGTGAGAGAGAGAGACAGAGCATGAGTGGGGGAGGGGCAGAGAGAGAGGGGGAGACACAGAATCCAAAGCAGGCTTCAGGCTCTGAGCTGTCAGCACAGAGCCCAATGCAGGGCTTGAACTTGTGAACTGCAAGATCATGTCCTGAGCCGAAATCGGACGCTCAACTGACTCAGCCAACCCAGGCACCCCTCAAAGAAAACAATTTAAAAAAATAAACTTCCCCAGCCTCCATCGTGTCTTAGTACACTTTGGAAGAAGTCATTACACGAGTAGGTACCAGTGAATCTTGAGGGTGAGTTACTGATGGGGAGGAGGGGGTCTCATTTATGCCACATCTGTGTGCCAGGTCCTTTGCTGGACTCTAAAAATGCAACATGAATCAGGTATGTGGTCTCTGCCTTTAAGAAGCTCACAATCTGATGGGGAAAACATACACAATAGCATCTTAAATGCTTCCTTATAGAACAAAGCTGTATAGCCATCCCATCCAGCTGGTGCACCTAGGAAGGCTTCCCAGAGGAGATGCAGTAGAGCAGGGCCTTGAAGGATGGACTGGTATGTAAAAAGCAGAAAGACACCTCCAAGACAGAAAGGATAGTTCAGGCCAAGGGATCAGGATTGACTAACCTTCCTGGTTCCTGTTCCTGTTTTCAGGTAGAGATGTTCCATTTTCATACATCTACTCACTCCCTTTAAGACATGAAAATTGATAATGTATTAAATTTAGCCAGCACCTCCTATAGGCTGAGCACTCCCATCAGGTGCTATGAGGGAGATGTGACCCCACACCCCGAGAGTCAAATCTGCCTCCCAATTCCTAACATTCTCTTCTTAAATAATAATGTAAACAAACCATTTAGTAGTTCTATTTATTAACTTATTCCCTCCCATTTAATCACAAAAACAATTTGAAATGACTGGTAGTTTCCATTTGTTGTCTATATATGTGCCACAAAGTGTGTGCTCATTTATCTGATGTATTCTTTACTATAACCCTGTGCAAAGGATGGTATTAATAACATTTTAAAGATAAACAGGTTGAGAGAGGATGGTTTGCTCATGACCACAATAAGTGACAGTAGAGATTTGAACCCACCTGACTAGCTCCAAAAACCTCTGCTCTTTCCATAATGCCATCCTCCCTCCATTTTCTCTGTAATAAACCTCCCCTACTTTACCAATTGGGTGATAGATTAATTGCTTTTATTTTCCAAGTAAAATATATAGTTTTAATAACTGTCATCAAATAGGTAAATAAGTAGATTCTCATTTTGGTTTTTAATATAGGTAATTACTGAAGTAAATGGAAGCATGAACATGCCTACCAGGACTCCTAGCTCCCAAGAATTCCTGAGCATGAGCAGATAGTCTCTGAAAGCGTTTCCACAGATATAACCACAACTATAAACAGATTAGATTTTGGTCCTCTGATGTTAGAATAAAGTGCTAGAAATTGTACTGCCTTGAATATAGTTTCGCTGACTTGGGTGGATTAACGATCTTTAAGATTTTTCAAAGTCTGATTGCAAGAATACATCTGAAGCTAGAGCCTAGCTTGGGAAAGTTGAGTGGTCTGTGGCCCTACCTTGTAGTAAGAGTGATATCTGTTGCTGTTCAGATCTGCAGACCATCACCAGGAATTCTCAAGCATCTTTGAGTTCTCACCAAGCCAGGAGTAGAAGCGGAGAAGTCACCACCCTACCAGATGCTCAGGACACAGGGGCCATGCAGGAGCGAAGAACAGCTCCCAATATGTCATTGGCACAAGTGCTGGATGAGGGCAGAAACTGCCTAACTCCCCCTACTCTTGAAGAGACTTCAAGCAGAAGAGGACTGCTCCATGAGTCCCTGGGGCACACAGTACCCGACACAAGGATGCAGAGCAGTGAGGAAACTGAGGCAGACCCAGTCTACAGCGATGAGGACTATGAAGAAGACATCATTGAGCCCAGGACCCTTAATGACATCACCACTGTGACAGACAAAACTAGCCCTTGGTCCAGTTTCATGTCAGACACAAGTGAGATCATCAGCCTTCAGCCTGATGAGGTGCATAGGGAAGGCCCCTCTTGTCCTTCAAAGCCTTTCCCCAGAGAGGAGCTCAAGGGTAAAAGTAGCCCTCTGTCCAGCCCAGGAAGAGCTGTCAACCCCCACCTGCTTAGGCAGGGTTCTCCTAGGCAAAGTCTTGTTGCTTGTGACGGTGAAGCCTCTCAGGCAAGGGATGGAGAGCCTGCCTTAACAGACCCGCAGCTCATCTCACAAGTAACACTCTCAGGAGCCCAACAGAGCAAAACCTCCATGGGACTGAGCTCACCAAGAGCAGATCAGGACCAGGAGCCCAAGCCAGAAGCCCAGACTGAGAATGAAGCTGCCTCCACGGAGCTAAGTGACTCTGCTGATAGCTTTGAGAAATTCCCTCTCAGCCTAGCCTCCCAGAGCAGAAAGGAAAGCCATCAGGGCCTACCCATCAACTGCCCTGACATCCATCAGAAGCAGGCAACATCTGGATCAGAGGTGCCCACAAGGCAGAGTCTCCTGTATCCTTTGGTATTTCCCACAAGTAGCCCCTTACGCCATTTCTAGCATTTTGGATGCTAGCACTAGGCCAACCTAGTGTGTGCGTGAGTGTGAGCATGAGCAGTGGCCTCCCTCATGGAATGCACTGGGAGATATAGGAAGCTCCTTCCTTCACAAGACTTGCCGGTCCTAATAAGGTGCTATGATGCTACTGTTAACCCCTGCCCTCTGAAGCATAATGTTTTGAATTAGGTGTAAGTGTTAGTAGCACATTCATTGGCCTGGCCCAGCCTGATTTATTAAATTAATCTATTAGGTATTTTACACTTGAAGGCAGGGCTCTGGATGTAAGGAATGAGACCATTAATCTCAGTTGAAATAGAAATGGAGGGTGCAGAGAGAGGGAAAGGGAGAGTACTAGCAGTGATTGAGTATTTACTATGTGCCAGGCACTTTACATACCTTTTCATTCCATCATTGTAAGTCCTGAAGGTATCATCATTTCTATTTTGCATTTAGGGAAACTGAGGCCCAAAGTTATAGTGACTTGCCTAATACTTCATTTTTTCAGAAAAAGGCAAGTAATAACAAGGAGTAAGACAAGGAGTAAGACAAGGAGAGAGGAAGTGGGCACAGTTGAAATGGACTTGCCCAACTCCCCCTACCCCCCAGAAGGATAGTGTCAATGGAGAGAAGGGGCACCTGCCATTCCCCCTCTTCCTTTGAAACACAGATGGCCCTGTAATGGGAAGAACTACCTAGACCCATCGACAGCCCTCATATCTGTTACCTACCCCGCTGAGCAGATCAGTTCACCTGGCATCCCAACGGCAAGCAAGGGTTACTGCACAGCTACCAGCGAAGGAGGCTGCTTTACTGAAGAGATCTTTCTCTACCCGAAGCCAGGGGGCCTGTTTTTGACCCTTCTAGACCCATTTTCTTATTACTTGTGTGACTTCAGGCATACAATTTAACCTTTCTGAGCCTTAGTTTCTTCACCTATAAGATGGGGGCAGTAATCCCTTACCCACCAGACTGTACACTCTCTAGGTGGGTCAGGGACCTTGTCTTTTTCTGTGTCCCCAGCACCAGACATTACACAGAGAAGGGATCAGTAAATATAGATTGAATTGAACTATCCTAATTTCACAAGATTCCTGAGAAAATCAAATGAGTTTGAAACATTTGTACATACTGTATGATGTGATTCTTATTGCAGAGCAGAGAGAAACTAAAAGGTAGAGGGTAGGGATTCAGAAAGGCTGAAACTATGAAATGGCTGGAGGGTGAGCACTGAAAGCAGACCACCTCCAGTGGAGTTCCTTCCTAGCCTCACTCAGCCTGGGTTCTGACGATGCTGCCTTTACAGTCAATTTAGTTGTGCTCAGAATACATGGTTTGTGCTGGAGCAGTCACATGTGACCAGGTCCTAAGGGTAGTGCTCTAATTCAGACCTTCCCAGGTATTCATCCTTTCAAAAAATGGGTATTGCCAGGCTTGGTGCTCTCCTGAAGACAGATTTGAAGTAGACTTTACCTTAAGAAGTTCCTATCATGAGGCAGGAGACAGGCAGTGATAGAATTTATTGTTCTAGGTGTTGTGATGAAACCTGGACAAAATGCTAGGGAGCAAGAGGAGGAAGCTGCCACAACACTGGATGTATCCCGGGAAGAGAGACAGTGGAGCTGGACCTCAAAGATGAATAGACATCCTGTAAACAAACGAGAAAATTCTAGTTATAGTGAACTGTGTATGCAGAGGCATAGCCAGGTGAAAGAGCCTGACCTGTGGGGAGCAGTTCACTCTGCTTAGAGTCCAGGGGTACATGAGATGGTGAGCGGTGAGGCAGGGCTACATCTTAAAGAGCCTTTTATGCCTGGCTAATCTAATCTACATCATAGATGGGAGAGAATTAGGCGCAAGGAAGAGAAAAACAAATACAAAGTAGACTTAGTTCTGTTACAAGTTGCTAGGTAAGTGATGTCATTGACTGGATAGGGGCTAGCACATAAAGACAGATAGTTTTGGAGGAAGGTACAGATTTCCATTTTGGACATATGCCTACAAGACATCCAAGAGGAGGCCAGCTATAAAGGTAGGTGTCTCCGGAAATAGATAAGGGGAGCAGGCAGAGCATGGAAAAGGAGAACCACCCACACAAAATGGAGCCTTGAGGATACGCTTCATTCAGTAGATACTTATTAAAAACTTACTATGTCCCAGGTACTGTGCTAGGTGACAGGAACAGGACTGAAAAAGAGATGAATAATCTCTGCCCTCTTGGAGCTTAAATTCTAGCATGGAAGAACCATGATAAAACAATTTGAACCAGAACCATATTTAGCTTATTGAACAGAAACAAAAAATTGGAACACCAAAGTAGTCCCCTCCCAAACTGAATTAGTGCTTTGATTGAACAAATATTTTTGGAAACACCATGTTCTCACCACAGTACTGGGTACATCTAGAGGGTACACAGGAAAAGTATAAGATGTGGTACTTGACTTCTAGGGCTCAGATGCAGACTGGGTGAACCAGCTATATCCACAGACAGCCCCTCATGTAGAGCCCTCATTCCTGGATGTTGGCAGAGGACAACTGGGAGGACCAGCCTCCTTCAGTGTCAGGCATCTCCCTCCAGCCTAAGACACTGTCCTTGGGGCCACCTTCCAACCCAACCCTGTCTGACTGACTTCTGATGGGTCAGTTGTGGGTCAGCAGGACCTCAGCAAGTATCATTTAAATGTTGCTGCGTACCAGCCTCATGCAGGGCTGTAGGGAAATAATGAGGTAACTGAAGAAACTACACCCCCCTTGCTTTTGAGAAGCTTCTGGAAGGAATACTGAGAAAAATTGAGCATCCTAGCAGAGTAAAACAAGCGTTGGTCTGTGTTGTGGACTGTGCTGTAGACTGTGGGGAAGGAGGGATCACTGAGGTCTAACATTAGGAGAGGAAGGATTTTAACTGACCCTTGCAGAAAGTATAGACTGCGACTTGTTAGGGGTGGGCAGGGCCTTCCAGACAGAAGGCACTATTGTACAAGAATAAGTTGGACAAGTAGGGATGACTAAGGCCAGTGGAGATGCCAGTCTGGCAAGGGGGGCAGATTTCAATGTATCTGTGCCCCTTAACTACCATTATAGCCCGGAACCCATTGTGGTGCCCAACTTCTTTTTGCCTCCTCAGCAGTTGGAGGCCTCCCTGCGGATCCTTTCACTCTCTACAGCTTTGCCACCGCCAGTCACAACAGATCAGGTAAGAGAACAGCTGGCTGACCCCCCTCTCCTAGAGTCCTCATCTCTTCCATGAAAGCATGGGCACAATGCAAAGCTGCCCCAGGCCAGATTCCTGAAAAGGCGGCAGCAGTGGTCACTCTCCAAACTTGTGCTGAGCACATTCTGGGGGCCCAGAGGTGCACGAGGTGCTCAGGAACAGTGAGGAAGTGCAAATGAGTTAAGAGCAGGGCATCATCAGTTAAGATGATATGTGGAAGAAACAGTGCAGAAACATTAAAAATAAGACTCAGCCAAGAAATGAATACTGAGTGCTGTGGGAGCTCCACTAAGCCAAAGGTGGGCTTGAGCAGAGGAAGCTTCAAGCAGGAGATGCAACGTCAGCAAACTGTGACAGATGAGTTAACATTTGGAAGAAGAGAATATCAGAGATATACCTGTTGTTGTTTACAGAACACCTTGTAACCATCATTCATCCGAGCTGGGTGGTTGGAACCCGGGTACAGATCCCAGCTCTCCTCTTTGCTGCCTTGGCATAGCTCTGGACCTTTCTTACAGGTGGCAAGAAAATATTAATAATACTATAACTACTTTTGTAATCATTCAGCATATACTTACTGAGTACCTGTATCAGGCATTGTGCTAGGTTCTGAGCATACAGTAGTTAAGTAAGACAAATTCCCTGCTTGTGGAGTACAAACAGTAAACAACAACAAAAAAAATATTCACAGACTGTGATGAGTACTGGGTGTTCTGATAAAGAACAGGGTCTCTGAGGAGGCAGTATTTAAGCTGAAAGATGGTGGTCATGGTGGTGCTTGCTAGGCACTGTTCAAAGCACCTTATATTAACTCTTTACATTCAGCAACCTAATGAGGTACATATTTTATCTCTGTTTTTAAAGATGAAGAATCTGAGGCACAATCTAGAGATTAAGTATCTTGGCTCATACAGGTGTTAAATGATAGAGCAAAAATGGGAACCTAAGCACTCTGGTTTCAAAATCTGTGTTGCTAACTACTATACTTAGAAGGAGCCAGGGGTGCCTGGGTGGCTCAGTCAGTTAAACATCTAACTTCAGCTCAGGTCATGATCTCACGGTTCGTGAGTTCAAGCCCCACATCGGGCTCTGTGCTGACAGCCCTGAGCCTGGAGCTTGCTTCTGTGTCTCCCTCTCTCTCTGCCCCTCCCCCGGCTCACACTCTGCCTGTCTCTCAAAAATAAATGAAGATTGAAAAAAAAAAAAGGAGCCAGCCATGTAAGAAACTTGGAGAGGAGTATTCTAGGTGGAGAGAACAGCAAATGCAAAGTCCCTGAGGCTGAAAGAGCTTGGCATGGTCTAGGAACTGACACAGAGCCAGTGGCACTGGAACATAGAAACTGACATAATGAGGCCAGAGGGCCCAGAGCACACAGGACATGTAGCCACAAGAAAGAGTTTAGATTTATTCTAAATGCTAAGATATCCTTTGAAGTGTGTTAAGCAGGGGAGTGAGATCTGACTTAAATTTTAAAGAATTCACCCAGGGTGCTGAATAGAGGATGGGTTGTCTTTCAGATTTGGTAGCATGATGGTCAAGAGTAACTGCAGTGATGTATTGGAGAAAAGAGCCAAAATAGTGCCTGTGTACCAGGCACTTATTCTAAATTCTAGGGGTGAACCAGGCATAAAGCTCTTGCCTCATGGAACTTAACAAAAAAAAAAAAAAAAAGATAATTTCAGAGAATAATACATACTATGAACAAAATATATTAGCCTATTAATTGTAATAGCTAACTCATATTTAATACTTATTATGCAACAGACATAATGCTAAGTGCTTTCGTGTATAAGCTCATTTAATTCTCCCAACAACCCAGTAAGATGGGATATTGTTATCCCCATTTAAAAAAAGGAAAATTGAAGCTCAGAATTTTCCATACAGACCACAAGATATTATTTCTATTTTATATAGAAACTGAGACCCATAACAGTTAAGTCACTTGCCCAGGGTCTCCCAAACAATAAGTGACTTAAAACATATGATTTAAAACTCTATGCTTGGGGCGCCTGGGTGGCGCAGTCGGTTAAGCGTCCGACTTCGGCCAGGTCACGATCTCGCGGTCTGTGAGTTCGAGCCCCGCGTCAGGCTCTGGGCTGATGGCTCGGAGCCTGGAGCCTGTTTCCGATTCTGTGTCTCCCTCTCTCTCTGCCCCTCCCCCGTTCATGCTCTGTCTCTCTCTGTCCCAAAAATAAATAAAAACGTTGAAAAAAAAAATTAAAAAATAAATAAATAAATAAATAAATAAATAAAACTCTATGCTTTCCATCACACCACTTTAAAATCATGACCCTTGACTTAAGGTATATTTTTCTAGCCGATTTGCCTTTATATGGGTTTCATTTTGTACTTAACACTTAAACATTTTTTATGCTCTTCCAGAGCCTACTTTGATGACCAATTGGGTCAGTCCAGAAACACCTTGAGAGCCTGGGGGATAGTCCTAAAGAAGAAGAGCCATCAGGTGTCTGATCCCTTGACTAGTTTTCCTTCTCCCTCAACTTCCCCAGCACCATTTTGAGGACATCTCATTTATTTGGCACATGGATCAACCTAAATTCTCATACATCTTAGTTTTTATCAGGTTTGTAAATCCTTCCCAAAGGAGAGGAGAGATGCCAGTCCCGACCCAGGAGCTCTGCATCTTTGTGGCCTTTATTCCTACTCTGGTTTCTGGTCACCAGCTCCTCTCCTTCCTCTTGCATATCCCATACATACCCATCAGGAGTTATGCTAGAGTCACAGACCTTGATCCAGGTACCAAGCACAAGCTTTTGAGCAAGGCACCCATGAAGTGAAATACTGAATCTGCTACTAAGTTAATTAAGGGATCTTGAGCAAGAGACTTGACCTTTGAGTCTCTGTTTCCTTACACATAACATCAGGCTAATGAGTCTTACCTAATAGAATGATGGCAAGAACTACCCTAGAGGAAAAAAGTAGACACTGTTGGTTCCCTTTCCCTCTTCCTCTCCCAGCCAAGTGGGTGAAATGTCAGTGAGTCACACCCCCCAGGAAGGGAGTCTGTGAGCCACTTTGAGCTGTCATCTCTCACCTGCCACACAGACCCGCCATTCCTTCTTTCATATTTCTGCCCTCATGATGTCCCAACTCCCAGGAATTTACTGTCTTTGATCTATTATAAGATAAAAGTGTGGGAGAGGGAGAAATACGAATTTTCACTTCAATTAAAGGACATGTTTAGTTCCAAGAAGATAACAAGCCTCATACATTTTTCAGCCGTTTTTCTTTCTTGCTCACAGCAAAACTCCATTGTTTGTGTGCTGTTCTCAGGGCCACCTCTCTCCTCAGGACCTCATTCTGGGTCCTAGTTAGGGTAACCAGTCATCACAGTTCACCCAAAACTGTCACATTGAAAGTCCCAGGCCCAAGAAACCTCAGGAGATTGGTGGTCCTCACTAACAATGACCCTCTCTCACTATTTGATGCATTCATAGCAGCATATTTTCTGAATCTGGTGCTCTTGGTTGCTACCCAGTGCTTGGTAACCTAGGAATCAAATCAAGTATGTATTTAAGGCACTAGCAAGTAGAGGCACCAAAAGCTAAGAGAAAAAAAAAAAAAAAAAAGTAAGGATTACATGTATTTTTTAAAGCATTGAAATAGTTACCATGGAATAAATCAGAACTTTGATTCACTTCATTATATTTGTTTTAGATCTAATTGTGAATTATATTTGGGCAGCGGCACCATAATCTTCTCAGCTTACAGTCTCTGAAGGCCTTAAAAGTGGCCTTACTTTGAAGAATTTAAGACAAGAAATAGACTTTTATATTTACCCACATACTATTTCTGGTGTTCTTCATTCCTTCTTCACATCCTGATTTTTTCGCTCCATTTCCCTTCAGCATGAAGCATTTCCTTTAGAATTTCATGTATTGCAGGGGCGCCTGGGTGGCTCATTCGGTTAAGCGTACAAATCTTAATGTTGGCTCAGGTCATGATTTCACAGCTTGTGGGATGGACCCCATGTGGAGCTCTGCACTGGCCGTGCAGAGCCTGCTTGGGATTCTCTGTCTCTCCTGGCTCTGCCCCGCTCCCCTGCTCACATGTGCATACTCACTCTCTCTCTCTCAAAATAAATAAACAAACATTAAAAAAAAAAAAGAATTTCATGTATTGCAGACCTACTGGTAACAGCTTCAATTGTCTGAAAATATCTTTTTTTGCCTTCACTTTTTAAGGATATTTCTTTTTTTTTTTTTTTTTTTTTTTTTTTAAATATGGAACGCTTCACGAATTTGGTGTCATCCCTGCGCAGGGGCCATGCTAATCTTCTCTGTATCGTTCCAATTTTAGTATATGTGCTGCCGAAGCGAGCACTAAGGATATTTCTTCCACTGGATATAGAATTCCAACTTGAATTGTTTGTTTTAGCATTTTAGAGCAATCATTCCATACTCTGACTTACATTGTTTCTGATGAGAAACAACCATCATTCTTATTGTCGCTGCCCCAAATGTAATGTGACCTTTATTCTCTGTTTTTAGGGTTTTCTCTGTTTTTCAACAGTTTGACTACAGTGTTCATAGTTGTGGAGGATAGGGGAGAACACATAGGTCTATTAGCAGTATTAGCAATGTTTTAGTACTTAGGTTTGGTTCTGTTGATCTTCAAAAACAAAAGAGCCAGTTATTTTACCGGCTGAATGAGTTTATTCTGGAATAGTAGAGGTATTGCACTTTGGGAACAAGCAAACTATGGTAGACCATTGGCACATGTGCAAAACAGAGAGGGGCTTGCTTTTATAGAGAGAGAGGAGGAAGCTGGCAGGGGCTTTTCAGCTGAGTTCTTGGCTGAGTTGTTGCTGGGCCAGGAGAATTCTTCCTTTTTCCTGCTGGGGTATGTAAAGTAAGATTACTGTTGAGGAATGCTAGGTCTGCTTCTTACAAGTGACTCCATTTTAAGTGAGGTTTCCTTTATTTTCACAGTTGGGTTGGGTTGTGGGTTCACAGATGTTCATTTTTATTCTGCTCTATAATTTACATATGTTACATAGTTTCTTTGTTATGTTACACAGTGAAATCACAAATTTGTATGTAACTAAAATTTTAAGAGTGATTGAATGGTGAAAAATGGAGATACAAGCTCCTGCCATAAATCTGCCTGTGAATGTGGAGCAGGGAAATAGAATAGTGGCTGGAATAGCATAGGCGATAAAGATAAAAGGTTTTGTTTTATTTCATATGGGAATGGCTACAGCTTTCTTTATGCTAATGCAATGATCCAGTAGAGAAAAGGAGAAGGAGAAGGTGCAGGAGAGGGAGAGAAAATAGAAAAGATGGTCCCTGAGTCAGAGGGGGCATGGGATCCAGAGCACATGTGGAGGTAGCCTTTTGAGAGGAAAAAGAAAACTCACCCTGTAGCATGGAGGAAGATGGAGAAGGTCGAGAAGATGGGTGCTAAAGCAAGTAGGATTAGAAATTTGGTGGTAAGGTTTCCCATTTGATGAAAGCTTCTATTTTCTTATCTTCTGTTCTCTGTAATGTCTCAGGCCCTGTCAGCAAAGTGAGAGTCGGGGAAGGGAGGGCAGGAGCCTAGTCCTGTACCCTCATTTGGGAATTTCATCTATTCTGCCTCCTCCTAAGGCTGGCCTTGGCCCTGAAGATTGAAGAGAAGCATTTTGAGAGGCTGCTGGGCTCTTCCCAAGGAGTGTCCTAGGACTGCTGTGCTATGCTAACCTGCTGTAGGGCCAGGCACACAACTCATCCCTGCAAAAGGAAAGAGCTTGTAAGTGCTGGCTCAGCTGCTCTGGCCTCACCATCTAAGGGAAGGCCTAATCCTTCACTCCAAGTTGAAACGATGCCCCAGAGCCCAGGAACCTCCCAGACAGTCTCCACTTCCAGCATCCGTGAAACAGGTTTTTTTCCTGCTCCTTCCCCAACAGTATAGTCGATCTAGGTCTCTGTGTGACATTAGTCAAGTCTTCTGATCTTTCTGAGTCTGTTTCCTCATTTGTCAGATGGGATTATCAGGCCTAACAGGGAAGTTGTAGAATGCCAAGTGCCACACAGAGAGGGTATAGAGGCCAGCCCTGAGCTCTCCTAGTCATGACTGCTTCATCTCTGGTTGTCACCTCTTCCAGGAGGGGAGGAAGATGGGAGGACTGCTACACAGTCAACCAGTGGCAGTTTCATATTACTTGTGAATCAGGTTCTGCTGCCTCTGCTTTCTCTTACCTCTCCTGATAAAGTACCTCTTCACTGGGACAGCTTCTTGGTATTTACGTAAAGTTACTTTTTTGGTTGTTTTGTTTTTTGTTTTTTACTGTAAAGTCACTTCTGATTCTGTTTGCTTAACTGCTTGTGGGCAAACTAGTTTTATCAACTTCCTTAAAGGGGAGGAAGGAGGTAGAAGATGAGACAGCAGTATTTTACATCCTGTTTTCCCCAGGTTTATGTCCTTTGCTCTTGTAGATGTTTCTTTGGGAAAATCTCAACCACTCCCAAATACTTCAGTTATTATTTACAGTTTGACGACTCTCAGATCCTTATTTTCAGTCTAGACTTCTTTTCCATGCTACAGACACACATGGATCCAACTGTATCCTGGCCATCTTTTCCTTGATGTACCTCAGACAGTTCACTATGTCCCAAACTTGAACTTGTCACCTTCCTTTGCTTCCCCCACTCTGCCATCTGCATTCCTTATCTCTGTAAACCCAACTACTATCATGTGGCTACTTCTGCCAGAAGCATAGATATCATCTTCCCAACCTCTTGCTCCTTTATCCCCCATGACCTGACCGAGAGCCAGTCTGCTACCAGGGTCTGTTAACTCTACCACCTTTTATATCTACTCACTTCTCACCATCCCATTATCTAGTCTCAGTCATCTTCCTCATGACTCTTTCTGACTAGTCTCAGTCATATCCACTCTTTCACGCCACTGGAAGGGAGAGGGACTCTTCAAGGTTGCCACAAAAACTTTATTGAAAAACCCATATTCTTAAACCACTTATCAAATCTGAGTGCCCAATTTATTTGACCTCAGCAGCATGTAACATAATTGATCTCTCCTTTAAACACTTCTTCACTTGTTTCTAAGGTATCAGTTCCTCTTGGTTCTCCACCTCCCTCGTGGCTGCTTCTGCTCAGCTACCTTTACTCGTTCTCCCTTATTTCCCCTACTTGGTAATATAGGAGTCACCCAGGACATAGTCTTGATACTTCAGTCTTTGCATTTGCTTTCTAGATGACCCCATCTGATCTCAAAGCTTCAAGTCCCCTCTGTTTGCTGACAACTGCTGATGGTTATCTTAGCTCGCATTTCTCTTGTAAACTCTAGACTCATATGTCCAACTGCCTACTCAGCAGCTCCATTTGGATATCTGAGATACTCGAATGAACACTCACTTCAGATTTTATTCCTCAAATCTGTTCCTCAGCCTTCCCCATCTCAGTTAAGCAGCTACTCTATGCTTCTAGTTCAGTTGTTCAGGCCACAACCCTTGGAATCACCTCCAGTGCCTCTGTTTGCAGTCCACCAAGAAATTCTGGCAGCTCTGTCTTTAAAATATATCCAAATCTGGGGCGCCTGGGTGGCTTGGTCGGTTAAGCGTCCGACTTCGGCTCAGGTCATGATCTCGCGGTCCGTGAGTTCGAGCCCCGCGTCAGGCTCTGTGCTGACAGCTCAGAGCCTGGAGCCTGTTTCAGATTCTGTGTCTCCCTCTCTCTCTGCCCCTCCCCTGTTCATGCTCTGTCTCTCTCTGTCTCAAAAATAAATAAACGTTAAAAAAAAAATTAAAAAAAATATATATATCCAAATCTACAGTAAAACCTTGGTTTGCAAGCATAATTCATTCTGAAAACAAGCTTGTAATCAAAAGCACTTGTATATCAAAGTGTATTTCCCCATAAATAATCAAAACTCAGATGATTTGTTCCACAACCCAAAAATATTCATATAAAAATGATTTCAGTATTGTAACATAATACCAAATACAAAGAAAATACAAAATATAAAGAAAAATAAATTAACCTGCGCTTACTGTTGAAAACTTCATGGTTGGTGTGAGGGAGACAAGAGAGGAGGGTTATTGTGTAGGACACCTTTCACTATCACTAACAGAATCACTGCTATCTATTGGCTCAGTGGAATATTTTTCTTTTTGGGCAACAGGAACTTATCCAATGACACTTGCTTTTGTCTCCTTTTGAGGAGGCAATGTGACATTGCATTGTCGTTAAACAGATTCATCACTCACACTGCTACAGCCTTGTTCAGGTTCTTTCTTTTCTACAAAATTTTGCACTGTTTTCCACATTTTACACATCTCCCTAATCTCATGTGAAGTGAGGGATTCCTCCGCCTTTTTCTCCTCCTCTGCAGACGAGATGCAGACATAGACTTCTTATAAAATCTTGCAATTTCAGCCACTCGTGTAACTCGTTTGTACTTCTTGATGATTTCCTTTACTTAAACTCCACCATAATCATCTCCTTCTTACTGCCTTTCTTTCCAGCCTTTTTCTGCATGGGGGCCACTGTACATGCTCACATGGATGTTGACTATAGTACAGTATTAATAAACTTGTCATATATTGTATTTAATGTAACTGGCAATAAGGCAGCAGAGGAAAGGGTCTCTCTCTGCAGACACCCTGACCTAGAATGAAGCAAAGTATTCCTAAGGTTACTCTTGTATGGAAAAGCAAAGGACGGTCCATGGGTGCTTTGAAGTGACAAAAAATACACTAGTGCCAGTTGTGGGCACCTTCCAACATTCTGAAAAATCACTGATTTCTGCCAAACACTGCGGCCTGAGACCAAGCATCTGAGCATGGATCACCCACAATCCCACAGCGAGAGAGGGAGGAGAGACACGGAACCATTGGCTCAGTTGTGATGTGATGTTCGGCGTAATGTGCTACTTGTATTGCAAGACATTGCTCATTTATCAAGTTAAAATTTACTAGAAAGGTTTGCTTATCTTGTGGAACGTTCTCAGAACAAGTTACTCGCAATCCAAGGTTTTACTGTATTTGTCACGACTCCAGCCATTTCCACCCTGATCTAAACCTCCATTACCTCTTGTCTAGATTATTGCCGGAGTCTCCTCACTTGCCTGTCTGCTTCTGCTCTTGTCTCTGGCAACCCACTCCCCATACAGCATCTGTTAACCTTTTAAGATGGTGAATAAATCATGTGACTTCTCTGCTTGGAACCCTCTAGTAACTTCTTATTGGTGACTAGGAGAGCCAGAATTGGGCCTGAGGACATGGAGACCAGAGTGTAGGAAGGTAGTTTGGGCCTCAAACTTGAAATATACATCTTCCGGCAAATTAAAAAGCCATAGTCCTGAGTTCGGTGCAGGAGAAGACAGAAGGCCCCTTCCCTCAGGACCTCATAGTTCCCCAGGGGAGCCAACTTTATATCTCAGTCCACCAACTCCATCAAGTGCCTGTCATGCTTAAAGAACAGGACCCGGTACTACAGGCTTTGCCTTCAGAGAGCTGACAGTTCCTAGTGGCCTCCAAGCCACTCACTTTCTAAATGATATTAGCCTACAGTAACACTTAAATAAAACAAAGCAAAAAGAATGAATATAGGGAAAGGAAGACAGCCACAGGAGTGGCTTGAGTAGAATTCAGCAGGGATGAAGGAAAGGCTTTACAAGCTGTGGATCTGGAGAAAAGAAACCTCTCAGAGAATCAACAGATTTGGCAACCTGGAGGTACAAGCAGTATATGCTAGGGAGGAGGTCAGAGGTAGCGAAAGATTGGACTGGACCAGAATAGGGTAGGATAGGAATCAGATGCAAAGAGCAAAAGCAACCTGTCACCTGAGCCTTGGTCTCTGCCTGCCTACATGGCAGTTCCTTACCATGAGATGGGCCCTGTCTTGTTCTCGGTCTTGCTGTCTAAAGTCCAGGCTCTACACACATCATGAATGAACCCTCAGATTTTTTTTTTTAATGCTTTTTTATTTTTCAGAGACAGAGTTGGGGAGGGGCAGAAAGAGAGGGAAACAGAGGATCTTCGCAGGCTCCATGCTGTCAGTGTAATGGGGTTCGAACTCACAAACTGAGATCATGACCTGAGCCAAAGTCCAATGCTTAACGAACTGAGCCACCCAGGTACCCCAATGAGCCCTTGGATTAGCCACAGGCATGGGGTCAGGTGCTCTTCCTGAGGAGTGTTGTTCCTGAGGAGTGAATGTAGGAGGCAGGAAGTCAGAGGCAAAGCCAGGCACAAGTGTACCCTTGAGAGCCTTGAGTTGTCTACTGCCCCCCACCCTAGCGTTCTCACCTCCATTCAGCCAGATCCCACAGCATTTTAGACATCACTAGGGATCAAAGTGCTTGGCCAGCTGGGGAGCTGAGAGTCAGCAAACCTGGTTTCTTGCCCTGACTCGGCTGCTGGGTTTCTGAGGAATCTTGGGCATGGTCTCTCCAGAGGCAACACAGACTTAATTTGTGACTATATTTCTCTCTTCTCTCCTACCAGGCAGTTTTGTACAGTGGCAAGAAGGGTGGCCTATGAATCTAGGAAGCCTAAGTTTAAACTTCAGCCACTTATTAGCTGTGGAACCTTCTGGGGCAAGCTATCTAACTTTTCTGTGCTTTGGTTCCTTTATCTGAATAAGGGGCACCTGGGTGGCTCAGTTGGTTGTGTCCGACTCTTGGTTTTGGCTCAGGTCACGATCTCACAGTTCATGAGATTCTTGCGGTCAAGCCCATGTCGGGCTCTGCATGACAGCACAGTGCCTGCTTCAGATTCTCCCTCTCTCTCTCTCTCTGCCCCTCCACTCACTCACGTGTGTGTTCTCTCTCTCTCAAAATAAATAAGTACACTTTTTAAAAAAATGGGCATAAGAGACTTGCCTCCTAGGATTTGTTTTGTGTAGGATTAACTGAGTAAGAGATGTAAAGTACAGTTATTCGTGGCACATAAGAGAGAACTATATGAGTATTAGTTATTGTTATTTTTATCATCATTATTATTGAAACGTCTTCCCTCTTACGTTGTTCCACTTTGGGGGGAACCGGTAGGATGAAATACTAAGAGATGAGGGTGTGATCAAAAGCTTAGGACCAAGAACTGGAAGCTGGGAAGTTAGGCCCCACAGAGCACCCCTGATATACGGAGAACAGTTTTCAGGGCTGTAGCAGTTGACTGTGCTCAGTTCAGACCCTGAGTTAGAGGCCCAGGATGACACACCACTCCCACCGGAGGGTGACAGATCCCTAGCCTCGGAAGTCTCTGCCCCGCTGGTCTGTGAGTCTGAAGCCTTTTAAGTCCGCTGCTTTTCTCACAGAAGCCCAAGGAATTTCCCTTCCTCAAGCCAGGAGGCATCTAGGAGATGTACAATCCTGGTTGAGAAACCCAGCCTCTACAAAATCATCAGATCATATCAGCAGGGGCCCAAGGGAACTTCCTGAGCCCAGTGTCCTCTCGCCTCAGCCTGTGGTCTGGGCCTGATGGCTGAGATGTCCCTCTTAGGGCAGGAGGCCCTGACATATTGCCTCATTTCTTGGAGCCACTGAGTCCCTAGCCCTCTGCAGGGTGCCAAGAAGAGTCCTAAAGGTCCAAGGGTTTCTGATAAAGGCCACACAAAGCTTTCAGGAGGAGATGAGCTCCCTAGCCAAGGGTGTACAGAAGTCAGGGGAAACAGCCAAAATTGGCTGGTGCCCACCCTGGCCCAGAATGCAGCTTGGCAAGCACAGTGAGGGAAAGGGCCCACAGGACTCCGGGGCGGGTGCTGGGCTCAAGTTGCCTGAGCTACTCTGAGGCCAGAGTCTGGGAGGCACCAGGACCTCTTCCAGGAGTGTCACTTTAACCCTTCCCTCTCAGGAGTCTGGACTTTTGAGCCCTCTCACTGACAGGGTGTGGCTTCAGAGGGTTGAGAAGTCTTGATTTAGTCAGGCCTCTTCATTCTGTATGGGGGGGGAGGGTGTGAGGACTGAGGCCCAGGGTGAGAGAGTGTGGCTCTAGTCCCTGTGGAATAGGCCTGTTGTCAGGGAAGGCTTCTCAGAGGAAGAATAGGGAGGGACCAGGGGGTGGTGAGGAATGGAGCTCAAAGCGTGGAGCCAGCCACACTGCATTTGGGCTGGGTGATCAAATTTAGGATTTGCCTCTCAGAGATAGGCCCCTGGTCTCTGTCCTGTCCTCACTTCCCCCCTGCTCCTAGTTGCGGCTGCTGAATCTGCTACTCTCTTTTAGCCTAAGGAAGTCCTAGTCCTAGCCTTCAGAGAAGACCCTGGGAGCCACTCCAAGGGAAGGCACCCAGCCAAGGGGGTGAAAGTTGAGCAAGGCAGGCAGCTGTACTGAGCCCTCACTTGTCTCTGAGGCAGCAATCCGTTGGCAAGCCCACCTAGGCAGCCGGAATCAGGGAGCTGTTTACTTTTAGTTTTCAGCTCTTCCAAAAATTTTGCTTCCAGCTCCTAAATCAGTGTTTATGTCACTTAAGGGAACTCCTCTGGAAAAGAATAAAACTTCAGCCCAGATGCCAGCCCCAGAGGTTCATTGGGCAGGGGGCAGTAGAGAGGGGAGAGCTAGGCCAGGCCTGGCCTAGCACTGGGCATGCCTTAGGAAGGTACAGGACCTTACTTCTACTCTACCCGGAGTGAGGTCTGAGAAGAGCAAGGCCTCACTTTGCTCTCTGTAGCAGGTGTCAGCTTTAGCTCCAGCTTAGCAAGAGTTGTCCCCGGCCAGAGCCTTGGTCACATCTGAATTTCATTTCAGCTTCACAGTAGACCTGAGGTAAGAAGGCCAAACGGTTCTTAGCTCCATCTGGTAATGAAGATACTGAGACCAAGAAAGACTGTGTCTTGGCATCAGGCAAGTGGACAGTTGGGCTTGGCCACAGACCAGTGTTCATTCCGCTCCACCCCACAGCCTCTTCTCTGAGAAAGTCCCAGGAACACCCTGAAGCAGGGGTGAGTGGGGACACATGTACCTACCACCTTCCTGGGAGCAGGTGCTCTATTCAAGGGCATCCATCGGGGGCCTGGAGTGAAGAGAACCCAGAACACAGCAGTTTGGATCAGACCACATTTCAGACCAAAGAAGAGGGCTGGCCCTTCCTGAGGAGCTTTTGGAGAAGACACTGTATCACAGGGACCTGGCCAAAGAGGGACCCACAGGCTGGGAGAAGTTCCTGGGTTACAGAGCACCTCCTCTTACATTATCTGCTCATGTTGATCCATTTTCAAATGAGGAAGCCAAGGCCCAGAGAGAAAGTGACTTGCCCAAAGCCACTTGGCTAAGAAGTGGTAGAGCCAGGAGGAGAAACCAACTCCCCAGGACAGAGTTAGCCTCTTGATTTGAGGAAGCCCCAGATTTTCCTGCCACTGTTACTCCTTACTCTGTACATGATGCTTTATTTTCATCCCAGCAGGTTTCTACCTATAACCATGAGACAAACACATCTGACTGAAATAATAGGCTACAGAGGCCTATTCATGTTCATGGCCTGGGTGTCCAGATGCCCGGAAAACAACAGGTCCCCAAATTTAAAAGTGGGAGAATTTAATGAGAGAACTGGGTGGATTTGATGGGGGCAGTCTGGGAGCCCCTGCCCTGCTGCTATGCTTGACACCCAGACCACAGTAAAGCCAGTTCTGTCCTTCAGCCTAGGACAGTAATCACCCCCCACCCCCCACCCCATTCCTACATCCCTGTTCACTGGAAGGTGAAGAGAAATAAGGTCAGTTCCTCTCCAGATATTCAAGAACTTCCCCCAGCAAGCATCAGCCCCTTTCTCTGGGTTTGTCTTCTCTCCATACCTGCACTCAGCCAAACCCACCCCCACTATTTTCCTAGCAGTTATTTCTTCGTATCTCTGCTTAAGCCAGCCTCTACCTGGAAGACCCTTTCTCGTCTTCTTTTTTCAAATTCCACCTTCATGTTGTTTCAGGTCCCTCTTCTTGAAAGTACCCTTCCACGGACTTGACCCCATACAGAACACCCACTGTCCAGACTTCAAGGCCCTTACAGCCCCTCAGTCTGATGGTCCTGCTTCCATGCAGATTCCTCCTGCCTCTCTAGGAAACCTGAGACTCCTGCAAATCATAGGCTATGCAGGAGCGGAGGGTGAACTCAGATCATGGAGCCCAGTCATGCTGCAGTGGGCTAGGTGGTCAAATTTTGGACTTGCCCCACAGGGCTAGGCCCCTGGTCTATGTGTCTTGTCCCATATCCCCCCTGCTCCTGGCTACAGCTGCTGAATCTGCTACTCTTCTAGCCCCAAGAAAGTCCTCGTCCTAACCTAGGGGAAGGCAGCCAGCAAGAGGGTGAAAGTTGAGCAAGGCAGGCAGCTGTATTGAGCCTGGGGCCCCGCTCTTTTGTGGGCACCTGGGCACGCAGGGCTCCAGCAGGAACATGGGAGTATTTCAGAGGAACAGTTAGTACGTGTAGGGGTAGCCCTACTTCAAGCAACTTCATCTCTGCCCAGTCCCTTCCAAGTTGTGTGTTTGGGGTAACAGCTCTGATGAAAGAACCTTTACTCCTAGTCAAGATGTTTTTTAGACCCTACTGAGGTCAACAAAAGCCAAATGCTGCTGAGTGTGTGTTCTCTGTCTTTCCACACCCCTGCCCTGCCCAGTACACAGAGCCAAGCCCTGTCCCTGGGCCATACAGATAAGGGCCCCCTAGGTTGCTGGGTCCAGGTGTGGGTGCTGGGTAGTTGGCTGAACCAGCCACACACAATTCAGCTCCAGGGCAGTTGTTGGCCCAGCCAGCAGGTGCAGGCCTGTGCTCATGCTGTGCTATTCTTCCAGTGGAATGACCTCACCCCACCCCCCAGCTCTGCTGAAACTCTGCCCATTTCAGATATCACCTCTGTGTGAAGCCTCCCCTGTCCATCCTGGCTGTTATGGATTGCCCCTTTCTCTATGCTCCCAAGTTCTAAGCTTCATCTCTGATTGTTAGATATGTTGGCGTCTATCTCTCCTCTAGCCTGAGCAGCCCTGTGGGGACAGGAACCGGGGGTACCTATTGTCCTTAAAAGGTGATCAGGTTGAATGGATCTTAGGCTCCTGAAAGGTTTGCTGAGTCACCAAAAAAGGTCTTTTGATGTTCATCTCATGAACTGAGGTACTTGGCCCATCCAGAGATGGAGAACTAGACCCATTAGAGCGTCTCCAAAACAGAATGCTCCTCTCCTGGCAGATGAGGACACAAGAGACAGGGGACCATGCTCTTAGGCCTGTTTTCCCATCTGGCTTACAGAACAAACATCTCCCTAGTCCCCTTTCACTGCAGCAGAGAAAGAAATGGAAAGTAAGATACAGCTGGTGACCCAGAAGATCCATCTGCAGTGTAGCCCTGGGGACTGGAATGGGATTTGGTGTCACCTCTAAATCCTAAATAGCTCACGAAATAACAGGCGTGCATCTTGGGAGTAGAGAGGGGAATATGCAGATTTAACGTGCTGCTGAGCCCCTGAGAGGATTTGACTTAACCAAGGGCCTGGCACATGGTAGGCCAACAACCACTGGTTCTAGAATGAATCAAGAAGATGTTTGCTGCAAGAGGCAGCCTCCTCCCCATGCAATTTAAACCTCTGGTCACCAAGGCTTGGTCCCACCCATTCACTGGTCTAGCAGTTAACCACGCTCCTGTCTTGGACCTGGCCCAGTTGGAGTCACAAGCATCAGACCCAGTCCATGTCTTGCAGGAGCACTGGGCGGCTGGCCTACCATGGCCTGAGGCATTATGGGGTACGGGTACCTCTCATAGTTTCGAAGAAAGAACTACAAATGTGAGCAAAGGGTGGGTTTCCTTTTTTCCCTTTTAGTCTAGGTCTGCCTAGAAGACAGGGAGCTGTATCTTCTCCACTCTACTGGGCATGCCCAGCCCCTAGCACTGCTTTGTTCTTGATTCTCAGTTAACCCTACCTGTGGGCTGTCAGTGCTGAGGGTTTGCTCAGGTTGTATACACTCCTTTAGAGGTTAGCATTTAGAATTCCAGGGCAGGCTACATGCTGTGAAGTCAGCCAAGTTTGCCTGTGGTGACAACTCCCATCTCCTTTCAGCACTCTCACTTCCCCTACTAGGCTTCCACCTCCTCCCTGGGACCTTGCTGTCAGCCAGCTACCTGGGGTGACTTTTCTGTACAGCTTTGAGCTCCTTCAGGGCAGGAACCTGGCACCAAAAATAAAGGGGGGGGGGGGGGGGTTGAATGAGCAAAAGAGTAAGTTATAAAGGCGTCCAGAAGACCACAATGGCATAATCCAAATGTACACTAAGACCTTAAAGAGGAATTAGTGATACCCTGTCAGCCCAAGGCAGGAAAAGTTTGGTAGCAGGGCCATGGGTGTGCCCTATGTCAGTCACCTGGCAGTTCTAGGAACTCCCAGTGGCCATACAGAGAGTGTATTATTCACCAACATCTTCTCCCTGGCAGTTAAATATATTCCCAGGTCACATGTGGAACAATTACAACTCAGAAGACAAATGACTTACCTAGATTCATTCAGCAAGAGAAGGGATGAGGCTTTAAACCTGTCCCAGAGGAGACTCCTCCAGAGGCACAGAAAGAGTCTGAGCTAGGGTTCACATCTTGGCTCTGCTATTCCAAACTATGCGACCTTGAGTTTATTTAGCCTGAACTGTAGTTTCCTCTCTGTGACCTGCGAATGATGTACCCACCTACAGGGTAGAGGTGAGGGTTAAACAAGATCAAGTACGTGAAGGGCTTTGTAAACCAGTCAGCTCTATGTCAATATTAGCCAAAGGACCAAAAGATGACAGTAATCAAAGTCATTTCTTGGAGGTGCCATATCCTCAATGCTAACCTAGCTGACTTCTTCCTCTCCAGGACAAGAGTGAGGCCTCCAGCAGACCCTTGTCTGGAAGGCCTGCTCGTCCCAGACCTAACTCGCTGCCTCCCAACCTGCCTGAAGAAGAAACTCGCAGGATCGCACGGATATTTTCTTCCCAATACTCCCAGAAAGACTAATGAAACCTGAGAGACCGAGGGAAGGACCCACCTGTCCACCTGCCCTCGGCCTCGTCTGGCTTGCATGAGGCACGAGGTCTACTTCCTTCAGGGCTGTGAGACCCCTGAAACCATCACCAGCCTCGCCCTTGGGTGCCTTGAGACCCATCCAGCACAGACTGGACGAACGTCCCAAACCAGCCCAGTGTCCACCTGCCAGGATTTCAGCTTCTTCCTTCTATAGTGAGGCAAAGGCTAGAAACAAAACGGACTCCAGTGCCCAAGTGGAATCATCCATCTTTTGACCAAGGGACCTGAGCAGGCATCTTTTGGCTGAGAAACTCTTTCCAATGTCCTTGGTAGCCTGCTGCTGACCTGAGGCAACCTTCTGCCTGAATATCATGGGCCACTTTTGCCTTAAAGTTAGAGCAAGGTAGAGGAGGGAGTGAAGATTGTGCATCATGCATAGCCAAGGAAATCCTAGGGCCACCTCCATTTGACTTGCTTAGGAATAAGCATATTTTATAGCTATAAATTATTTTATGCTGTGTTAAACTAATCAATAGAAAAGGAGAGGAGAATCACCTCCTTTAGACTTTTTAACCTGATTATCTTAAATTCTAACCATGCTTTTAACTTATTGTTTTTACCCAGCTCTGAAGGTCATTATTCCTACCTGTGTTTGAATAAAATCATATTGGTATTTGTATTTTGTACACAGCTGTCTTCTGGGTTGGCCACTGGACTGGGGTATTAGGAATCCATTTGTGCTCTAACAGCCAGAGGAAAGCTTGAAAACCATAGTCCTTTCAGCTCACCTGGAACTGGGGGCCCGGGTCACCATGAGACTTCTGAACTTCCCCAAAGGTCAGATTGGTCCAGATTAGGATGACACCTTTTGCCTCAAATCTATCAGCAAAGTGGAGCGGTCTGCTGGAATAGGTCTCAGAATCCTTGACCTCTCTAGGATGGGTAGCTCTGGCTTAAGATTGTCAGACTCTAAACATTTGAGCAGCTACTGTAGACGGGGCCTGTGGGGAAGATAAGAAAGGGGCAAAGATATGCAGAGTGGTGACGGGGAGAAAAGGTTGGAAGAGAACTAAAATGGAGGCCCCACTCTCCCAAGCACAGTGTATTTCACTTAGTCCTCAAAACAACTCTATAACCTACATACCGTGATTCCCATTTTAGAAACTGAAACTCACTGAAGTCATTTGCGTCTTTATGTAGCTAGGAATGAATCACCACACAAAACATTTTCAGAGATGTCACAAGGCTTCTGCACACAGGGTATAGCCAGTGAGTGCTCTGAATTGGGGGAATTCATGGAGAAAGACCATGTGGGCTAGAGCAACCAAGGAAGGCTTCCTAGAAGAGTTGAGTCTGCAGATGAGCCCAGAGAGAGAACCAGGAGGGCACTTAGGGCCACACACCGCTAGGGATAGAGAAGAAGCCAGTCTGACCCTGCCACTTCCCTGACAGGTCCCCTCTGGCTTGACTGTCCTTCCATCTGAGACTGTTGCCTCAGCTGTAAAACACAGATAATAATGCTTCAGAGGGTTGTTGTGAAGATTAAACGAGATGACATTTGTGAAAGTGCTTCGCCCGCACTTGGCACTTAGTGGGAGCTGAGAAAATGTCAGCTCCTCCCACTCCTCCCCCACTGTCCTGGAGCAAACCAGCAGATGGGCAAGCACACCAACTCTGAGACAGGCAGGACGTGCCCTAGGGGGCACAGGGTAATGCAGGAACCCCGAGGAGGCACAGGGTGCCCCCTCATCAGGGAAGTGCCCTCAGACCGAGCTGGTGCCCTTCATTTGTTCATCTCATCCCCCAGCCTTCGGCCCGCCACTCACCCCCTCCCCAGTGCCTCCTCTCAGGTCAACAGTGGGAGCTTTCAAGGAAGGGGGAAGGGGATGCTCCACCACCCTTGAGGCCACACAGAACCTACAGAGGGGTAGTCGGGCTCAGGCCTGAGGGGTTAAGCCTCAGGTGAAGAATATTCCTTCCAAATCCTGCTGCAGCTCCTGTAAATAACCCGATAGGGGTCAAGTTAGGATAAGGCCACAGGAGGACACCGGCTGCTCCCACCCAGGCGGCTCCTCCTACCCAGTCTCAGGGCAGCCCCCAATGACAAAGGCACCCCAAGGGTCTGAAAACCACCACCCCGACTTACAAAAACTGTGTTATTTACCAGTATCTTCTCCCTGAAAGTTGGATCTCTTTCCTGGTGACAACTCAGAGGTGAAAAGCCTTGCAGGCCATGCAGCGTGGGTTAAGGGAATGAGGTACATATCTGACAATAGCTACAGTCCCCCTTGCTTGCCATCAGGCACTTACTGCCTCTGCAGAGCCCTGAAAATGGGTGTTTCTGATCACCAGATGCTGGATGATCCCAGCCCATTGCGGCCAACCTTGGAACTTCAGCGCCTATTGGATTCTGGGGACAGGGAGCCAAAGCAGACACACCTGGCCCTGTCCTCAAGAAGCCTCCCAGGCCAGGGGCACCTGGGTAGCTCAGTCAGGTAAGCCTCCAACTTTGGCTCAGGTCATGATCTCATGGTTCATGAGTTCGAGCCCTGCGCTGGGCTCTGTGCTGACAGCTCAGAGCCTGGAGCCTGCTTTGGATTCTGTGTCTTCCTCTCTCTGCCCCTCCCCCACTCACACTCTGTGTGTCAAAAATAAAGAAACATTTAAAAAAAAATTTTTTTTTCTTTAAAGAAGCCTCCCAAGCCAGTGTAAGCTGAGTCCTCCCTCTGGGTACCAGGGTCCACAGCCTCTTTGAGCTCCTACTGTTTATCCCTCCCCATATACCCACCGCAATTCACCCACCACCTTCAGGTCAGCATTTCCAGCTGGAGCCCAGAACCTACTTCTTGATCCCAACCTCAGCAGTCCTAGCAGCCCCTTCCCTGTGTTAGAAATAATACAAGTGCTGGGGTGCCTGGGTGGCTCAGTTGGTTGAGCATCCGACTTCGGCTCAGGTCATGATCTCACAGCTCGTGGGTTCGAGCCCTGCGTCAGGCTCTGTGCTGACAGCTCAGAGCCCTGGAGCCTGCTTCGGATTCTGTGCCTCCCTCTCTCTCGGCCCCAACCCACTCACATTCTGTCTCTGTCTCTCTCAAGAATAAACATTAAAAAAAATTTTTTTTTTTTTTAAAAAGAAAAGAAATAACACAAGTGCCTGTGCTGCTGATGTGAGGGGCAGGGCCTGGTCCAAGGAAGAGAACACAGCCCTGGCTTTGCACTTGACTGTCTGGACTTGTGACCACTTGCCCTGTGGCCATGACTCTGTGCCCAAGTCCAGAAATGGCCTCTGCCCCACCTAGTTAACTCCCTTCCCACCCTCCTCCCCTTCTCCTCTCCTGTCCCCCTACCCTCCTCTTTTCTATGCCACCTGGGTCCCAGGTTCAGATGGGCCCCACCCTCCCCCTCAGTGCCTACCGATGGAGCCTATGGCAGGAGCTGCTGGGGACCCTCCCTGCTGTGCTTCACACACCTTCCCCAGCTCCCTTTGGCTCCCTTCAGCAGTGTCCATGCTGAAGCCTTCAAGTGTCACGTCAGAGACGGTAATGGTCACGGCAGATAGGCCCAGAATATGATGTTATTATAATTTAATTGGACCCTGCCACATACTAGCGGTATGACCTGGGTAAGTCCTTGTGTCTCCCTGAGACCCAGTTCTCTTCTCTGTAAAATAAGCATTCCAAATGTTAGGATCCTCAGCAATCAAAAGGAATGAAGTACTGATACGTGCTCTAACAACAGATGCACCTTGAAAGTACTATGCTAACTGAAAAAGCCAGTCACAAAAGGCCACATATTGTATGGTTTTATTTATATGGAAGATTCAGAAATCTATAGACAGAAAGTAGATTAGCAATTGCCTGGGGCTAGGTGGAAAGGGAAAAGGGAAGTGACTGCTGATGTACCCAGGGATTTGCGGGGGGGGGGGGGGGAATAAGGGGAGATTGGTGAAAATATTCTAAAATTGTGATGATGGTTGCATAACTGAACACTAAAAACCATTGAATTGTACCCTTTAAATAGATGTATTGAATGGGATGTGAACTATATCTCAGTAAAGCTGTTATTAAAAAAAAAAAAAACTTAGAATCCTATTAGTACCTACCTCATAGGATTGTAAAAAATAGAAATAACATATGCAAAGTATCTAGCACATAGTAGCCACCAAGAAATGACCATTACTATCATTGTTAATGTTGGGAGGTCCAGGAGAACCCTGCCCAGCCTATCGTGAGTGGCCGTGACCTTTGAATTCTCAGGGGTGACAGGTCCAACCCCTATCCCCATATATACCCTTTATTACCTGAGGTAGCTCTCTCAGCAGCTGGAAGGAGCTGTTTTAAAGAACCTCGAGTCAGAGGAACTAAACCAGATCTGGAACTCTGACCTTTCCCCTCACCGCCCTCCACTCACTGGCCAGCCAAGTCTTGTCAAGTGATCAGGCTGTCAACTAGTTTCTCTAGGGTAAGGTTTCAGGTCAGCTGGAGTGTATAAAGATAGGTGCCAAGACAGAGGCAGCAGAGACAACAGTGAATGGCAAGGGGGCAACGAGGTCCCTGCTGCCGCCTCCTGGGATGGAGCGCTAAGGAGTCTTAAGGAGGCCCTGTGCTTCCCCTCCCCTGGCTGGACTCACAGGTAAGACCCCTTCCTCCACCACCACCGTTCTGCTTTTCACAGCAGCTTACAGAGAGCAGCCGGGAGCTATCGGGGATCGCTAGCCTGGGATCACTACAGACCCGGTAGATTTCCTTACTCCCCCACCTTGTCAAGAGGGGGTAACTGCAATGAGGGCACCGTAGCAGGGCTGAGGCTCAACCCCAACCCCCGTGTCACTCACTCCCCCCTTTTTCTACTGGCTGCCTCCTCTGTGATTTTGCAAATCCCCATAGATAAGAAGTGGCTTTCTCCTTAGTCTGGCCCAGAATCCCCAGACTTCCTCCAGAGCATTAAGTCCTCGCCCCATGAGCATCCTGGGACCCCTGTCCTGAGTAGAGATGACGGGGGCACCTCTGGCCTGAGGCCTGACCCAAGTCGCATAGTGGGAGGTTACAGAGCCCAGAGACCTCTACTCGGGTGGCTTCTTCAGCGGGGATGATATGGAGGCTTTGCCAGGGGGGGTGAGATCAGGCAGGGCATCTCAGAATGGGGTCCTCTGACCCCTGCTTCAGAGCTGCCGTGGAAAACAGATCCCCAGGGCCCAGGCCAGATCTGAATCAGGATCTCTGGTGTGAAAGGCCTCTGAGAATCCACGCTGTAAACAAGCAGCTCCGGGGATCCTGAGCTCTCCCTGAAGCCTAGGGCTCTGGACAGTGGAACGGGCACAGGTGTCAGACAGACCTGGGCTCCAATCCCAGCCCCATCCCTTCAGTCTTATGACTAGCTGAAGCCTTCAGCGGCTGAGGTCCCTTGTTTATGAAGTGGGAATAATCGTGACAACTACCTTATAGCCTTATAAAGGCACTGAGTTAGTCAATACCTATAAAGCCCTGAGCACTGTGCCTCATGCAAGAAGCCCTGAGCAGACATTAACGGCGCGCTGCTATGGTAGGCTGTGCAGCTGGAACATCCCATCCCTCAAGTGCCCCCACAAAGACACTGAGAGAAGATTCTGCTCTCAACTTCACCTTTGTCAGTGGCAAAGTTCTGTTGGCTGCTAGGTTTCCTCACGTATCAATTTAGGAGGCTGGAGTAAAGGGGGAAGGAGGCTGGGGAACAGTGACCTCAGAGCAGCCCCTACCTGAGTCTACCATGGTGGCTTCCCTCTCCACCACAACTTGACCAATGAAAGTTCTAGAGCCCTCCCATCAAGGTATGGCTTTTGACTTGTGTCCATGCCTGTCCATTCTGCCTCTCACGAGTGGCTCAGGACTGCCTCTAGAGTAGGCTCCAGCTTCACCCCTGGCCACTGCTCTTGCCTGAATTGAGGCTCCAACATCTCTTGCTGCATCATTCCAACAACCTCCTCACTGCTCTGTGTCTCCGATCTCTCGTTCTGGTCCAGCCTTAACATTTGCACCAGCATGCTATGAACACAGGTCTGATGGTGTCATTCCTCTACTTGAGAGCCACCAACCACTCCCCATTCTCTGCTAGATTCAGTACAGCCCTGGCATTCAAGACCCTCCACCGAAGAACACTGTGGGCTTCTCTGATTTCCCATTTTTCCACTTCAGCAAGTAGGGTTCCTTGGTCAGCTGGTCCTCCCTGGGACCCTCTAGCCCTGGGCCATCCCTGTACCAGGCTACACAGAGAAGCAGGATAAGTATAACGTACCCCATCCCTGCCTTTGGGGATCCCTATCTAGAGGGGAAACCACTGCAGTTAATGAGTTAATCAACAAGAAGGTGTGGGACTAGAGGCAGCGGGGGCAAAAGAGTTTCTGGACACTTCAGCCTCCCCACCTCCCCCCCCCCCAAACCAACCCCCAGGCCTGGGGAAAACAGGCCTCCCCAGGAAGACCCAGCCCATTAGGCAATACCCATGAAGTGCTCCCTGTTGGCCCAGGTACATCACAAGGGACATGGGACTTTGTTCTGAATAAGGAGGGGAACTGGATAGTTTTAAAACAGGGAATTGACACTATCTGACTTCTGTATGCTTGGACACTAGGTTAGGTCCCCATCCAGAAAAGCTCCTCCTGCATCTGCCATTTGGGCCTAACATTTAGAATCGATGCATGATTCCCTTTACGGCTCAGTGACCACTAAAATGCATACAGTCATCCTATGTAAGTCATACATCAAGTTTAAAAAATAAAAATAAAATTGTAAATGTAACCTCATGCTTGGAAAATAAAAATAACGCATCCTCTTCCTCCGGGCATGATTTAACAGTTGTCCATCCACACTATGACGCAGACTACCAGGCTGGGATCTGCTGGCTGGTGAGTTCCAACCTCAGCCCTTCTTCCTCTATCCCACCTCCTTAACTCCCTGGATGATTCAACACCTATCTGCAAGCTCCTTGAGGGCAAGGGCCAAACAGGATCCATTCCATATCTTTCCTTCCCTAGTGCCTACTGTAGTAGTCAAGAAATACCTGATCATTAAGATAGTCACTTATACCTTAGCATGAAATTGAACATCTGTTTCTTCTTAAGAACAGGCTTTTCCAGGGGTGCCTGGGTGGCTCAGTCGGTTAAGCGTCCGACTTCAACTCAGGTCACGATCTCACGGTCCGTGAGTTCAAGCCCCGAGTCGGGCTCTGGGCTGATGGCTCGGAGCCTGGAGCCTGCTTCCGATTCTGTGTCTCCCTCTCTCTCCGCCCCTCCCCCAGTCATGCTCGATCTCTCTCTGACTCAAAAATAAATAAACGTTAAAAAAAAATTAAAAAAAAAAAAAAAAAAAGAACAGGCTTTTCCAGGGAAAGGTGGCAGCAAGCACAAGAGTTTAGGTGCCATGTAGGGGGAGGGCACAGCACAGGGAGAACCAGAGTTGCTGATAGCAGTCCTGAAAGAAGACCTGAATGGTCACCCCTCTCTTTTGGCAACCAATTTATCACTGATGAACAGGTAACATATTATTCTCATTTACCCAGAGGTTAAATGACATATCCAAGGTCCCACCACCCTTAGTAAGCCATGAAGACAGGGCAGGAGCTCAGGTTTCCTCACCGCAGGATCAGAGTTCTCCTATTGCCCCATAGGAAAGCAACGCACACTGTGCCCACCTCATGACTCTATGGGACTGGCCCTGGCTCCAGAGATGAGGACGCAGAAGGGTTCAGGATCCCAGCACACCAGGTGTATGTGCGAGTTGGGCGCTAGTGGGGTGACCTGCTAAGAAATGTCATCAGCACCAAAAGCTTGATGCACAGAAGCCCAGGTTGTAAGAATGCAGGGCTGCCCATGACAGCCTCCCAAGGTAACCACAGCTAAACCAGGACCTTCAGATATAAATGTGCCCCTGGCCAGCCAGCAGCAGTATGGGCAGCCCAGGACAAGTACACACCAGGAGATGAGCACGTTCCCTTGGCCCAAGACTGATCCTCCTCTGTCTGAGGCGCTTGTCTGCTTCAGCTGAGAAGGGAAGGCCTCGGGGGTGTGGGGCAGGGGTGGGGGGAAGGGCACGTGCTGAGCCAGGCAGATTAGCGGCCACTGCCCCCCAACATTAGCAGCAGGATGTAGCCCCATCTCCCTAGGAGCCCTGGAGAGGCAGAGCAGCAGAGGAGCCCAGGACCCGTTTCCCTCCCTCCTCCACGGAGAACATCAGCCTGGGAATCCCACAGTGTTGGGAGGAAACGCCTCTAGTCATAGATTAACCATCTGCAGTGACAGAGAAGGAATCGAAGGCTGGGAAGGATTTTGTTTAAGTATAATAAAAGTATATTCAGGCAGCCTTGCATAAAAAGCCTTCATCCAAGATAACTAGCAGTTTAGGTGAGCCAGGAGGCACATTTATTTTGTTGATTTGGGATAGAAAGACCTGAAGTGGGGAGACTTGGCAGGTTCTCCATACACTTCAGGGGGCAGGTCCTTCCCAGGGGGCAGCCTGATGTGAGGGAAGGAGAACAGGGTGTGGCGTGCAGTCAGAATGAGGTCTGGTCCCTGCCCGAGCCTCAGTTTCCTCCTCTAAAGGATGAAGATCCACCCAGTCAGTGGAGGGAGGAGGAGGAAGGCGAGGATTGCAAGAGTGAACGGATTCTTAAAAGCCAAATCCACACAGCTAAGCATAGCAATGCCCAGGTGTTTCTCTCGCTAAAACCTCTGCCAGTGCTGAAAGGAGCCTGGGGACAGGTGCAGATGGCCCAAGTTCCATCTGCCTCCTCTGGCCTGTCTCCTGCAGCCTCCTCCCTGCACTAAAGCTCAGGGCTACAAAGGGGCCTGTCTCCTTGGACCTCTACTGGGCCCTGGAGGGACCAGACAGAACCTTCTGGGACCATGGTTGGACTAAAGCCTTCAGACGTACCTCCCACAACAGCTGTGAAGTTCCTGGGGGCAGGCACAGCGGCCTGTTTTGCTGATCTCCTCACCTTTCCACTGGACACAGCCAAGGTTCGCCTGCAGGTAGGTGCTTTTTGGCAAGGGTCATTGTTCAGATCAAAGGAGGGGCTGAGTTCTCCACCCCAGCTCCCCTCATGTCTGCCAGCATGCTCTTCCTTACGCAGAACCCTGAGCAGGCCACTCACTACTCCACTGTTTCAACCCTGCCTCACCATTTCCCCATCACCATCATCCAAGACAAAAAAAATCTTAATTAATCCCTTGGACCCTTCATGGCCTCACAGTAGTCTGTAAACCATAAAGTGTGAAGTAAAAGTAACCATGTGACCTTGGACAAACCGTCAACCACTTGTGGGAAAAACAATCTGCCCTCCATGTGCTCTGAGGGTTGAGCACCACACCGTGTATAACAGCTTATGAGCTATAAACTGCCACACGAGCCTCAGTTATTTTTACTGGGGATGTGATGGCTGTATAATCATGCTTGTTCTTGAAAACCAGCCCCATCAGGGTGCCTGGGTGGCTCAGTCGGTTGAGCATCCGACTTCAGCTCAGGTCATGATCTCACAGTCTGTGAGTTCGAGCCCCGCATCGGGCTCTGTGCTGACAGCTCAGAGCCTGGACCCTGCTTCAGATTCTGTGTCTCCCTCTCTCTCTGCCCCTTCCCTGCTCATGCTCTGTCTGTCTCTGTCTCAAAAATAAATAAAAACATTTAAAAAAAAAAAAGAAAAAAGAAAAAGAAAAAAAGAAAACCAGCCCCATCTGTCCCCTCTCCGCTCATGTCTCTGCCGGGATGTTCCTCAGATCCAAGGGGAGAACCAGGCGACGCAGGCAGCCCGGAGAACCCAGTACCGTGGCGTGCTGGGCACCATCCTGACCATGGTGCGCACCGAGGGCCCCCGCAGCCCCTACAACGGGCTGGTCGCTGGCCTGCAGCGCCAGATGAGCTTTGCCTCCATCCGCATCGGCCTCTACGACTCTGTCAAGCAGTTCTACACCCCCAAAGGATCGGACCGTGAGTGTCTGGTATCTTGTAGACACCAAAGCGGTGGGCAGAAGCATACTCAAGGCTAGTGGGTCAGAGATGAGGGCAGTGCAGACTCAGAGGCAGAGCTGGGGCGTGGGAGGCTGGTAACAGACACTCATGAGGAGGCCGAGCCACTGTCAGGAAAAGCTCTAGAAGCCTGGCCTAGAAGAAGAGGCAGGCATCAGGCAGGGGCAGCTCCCCAGAGAACAGCATCAAGTCCAGAGAAGGGCTGGGTGGCAGAACACTGGCCCACTCTCTCTCCTTCTCTCCAGACTCCAGCATCACTACCCGGATTTTGGCAGGCTGCACCACAGGAGCCATGGCGGTATCATGTGCCCAGCCCACGGACGTGGTGAAGGTCCGATTTCAGGCCAGCATACACCTTGGGGCTGGGAGCAGCAGGAAGTACAGCGGGACAATGGATGCCTACAGGACCATCGCCAGGGAGGAAGGGGTCAGGGGCCTATGGAAAGGTAGGTCTGGACTCCAGGCTCAGAGGGCCTTGGGCAGAGCATTCCCTACCCTAGGGCTAGGGCAGAGTACTAGGCAAGGAGAGATCTCCAAGCATGGTGTATTCCAGTGATTCTGAAAGAACAACCCAACCAAAACTGTCACACTGCCCTGCCACAGTACCCCAAATTCAGTTCAACTTGTCAACCTTTCAGCGTGCACAGGCTGCTGTGAGGGAGACAGAAATTAATAGAAGACACTTTCCACAGCCTCGTGGCTCTCACAGACAGAGATAAGCCATGTCGAGGAACAGCATTCCACAGGGGAGGATTTGCTAGGTTCATACAGAGGTGTGGGGCCAGAGGCAGGAGAGGCCACGTAGTCTCCAGGGGTGGTGACGGAAGGTGATGCTTACACTGGGCCTCAAGGCTCAGTGGGCTCTAGATGTGTGGAGATGGAAGGGAAGGACTTCCCCAGCAAAGCCCTATCAGGGGTGACTACAGGACATGGAGAAGAAATAGAGGCTGCTGGAGGAGGCAGCTATGAGTTGTCAGGCATAGGGAGGTGCGGTGTGGAGGGGGCTTCTTCAGGAACAAGACTTCAGGATTCCCCGTGTGTCCACGTGGTGACTTTGACAAATGCCGGAGTCTCTCTCACATGTGGATTGGGGGTCATACTAATCTTTGCAGAAGGAACAGTGACCCAGTGAAGGTTAAGGACAGGAAACCTGGTCACAGCCTTATTTGCTATGTGCTTTCCCAGAACCCAGCCCTCGTCTATGATATCAGTGGCTTGGCCTTGATGCTCTCCTGGGGCCCCCCAGGGCCACCTTCCATCACTGCTCCAAGAGCTTTGCCTCTCTCTTCCAAAGAAAGACTTCCTTGTCTGGCTTTAGCCAGGTCTCAGGGAAGCCCATTTTAATTTTGATAGGTATTACAGATTATTCTCCAAAATATGGCTCAAGCAAATATAAGAGGGCCTCTCTGTTTTCTGTCTCTCAGGTGGATATAGATAATCTAACAGTTGTTAACTCCAGAGAGGAAAGTGTAGAATCTGCTCAACTGAGGCAGGCTCCTCCGTGGAGCCTCCCTGGAATGGAACATTCCATTCCTCCCTGGAATGGAACATTCTGTTCCCCAAACTGGGGCCTGTGACCTTGCAACCCGGGAGCCCACATCTCCTATTTTCCACTCATCGGCCCTCACCTCCTCCTTAACAGGAACTTTGCCCAACATCACAAGGAACGCCATCGTCAACTGTGCTGAGATGGTGACCTATGACATCATCAAGGAGAAGCTGCTAGACTATCACCTGCTCACTGGTGAGGCCTTGGGCTCCAGGCAGCTGCACTCCCACAGCAGGGAGGGAACCTAGAATTACAGAGTGGGCACTACTCAGAGGCACCTGGGTGTTAGAAGGAGCAGAGAGAAGAGCAGCGCCCGATAAAAATGCCCCGTGTAGGAGCGCCTCTCTACTCGCTAGATGGGGTGCTGCCCGATTCATGAATCGTTTAATAGAGCCAATTAGATCTTTTAAAAAATGCCCGGTCCATCATTGTGACAAGTGGGAAAGAGCCCTGGGCGGGGAGGCCAAAGACCTGGCTTCCAGCCAGCACTTCCCACCATGCCTCTTTAAGTAAGAGTCTCCTTCTCTGACTTCATTTTCCTCTAATGAGGTCATTGGGCTGCATAGCCTTCCAGCTCTGGGACAGCCCTGTTCTATTTTGCGAGTACTGTGAGAGGTTTAGACAGCACTATCCTTACACGCGAGGAGTTCACAGTTTGGTGAAGGACAAACGATGATGCACATGGAACAGAGAGCAAGTGTGCTGCCATCTCACAGCTCGATATTTGCCCTGCCCTCTCCTGCTACAGACAACTTGCCCTGCCACTTCATCTCTGCCTTTGGAGCCGGCTTCTGTGCCACAGTGGTGGCCTCCCCAGTGGACGTGGTGAAGACCCGGTACATGAACTCGCCCCCAGGCCAATACCGCAGCCCCTTGGACTGTATGCTGAAGATGGTGGCCCATGAGGGCCCCACAGCTTTCTATAAGGGGTGAGCCTCCCCCTTCCTGCTTCCAGCACCCCCTCCCAGAGAACCCGGGCTTGTTTCCTTCCCTCCTTCCATGTATAATATGCCTGCCATGGGTCCACCTGGGGACATGGTGGTGAACAGCACAGATGTAAATGCCTCAAAGGAAAAATATAAAGAACTATGGGAGTTTAAAAAAAAAAAAAAAGTGGACCAAATCTGATTTGGAGAGTCAGGGAAGGCTGCCTGAGAAAAAGAAGTCTAGGCATAGGTCAGAGTGCTTATTGGGCAGGAGAGAAGGAGGGAGAGGTGGTTGGCAATCTTGACTTTTCTCCAACCCACAGTCATGACTGTGGAGCACCACTGATGGCGGCCAAAATGCCCAACACGCTTCACATTGTCTTGCTTCTGTGTCTTTGCTTTTACCATTCCCTCTTAATGGAATGCCTTAAATCTTAGCCAAGCTTCAGAACTAGTTCAAATGCCACCTCTTCCCCAGCGCTCTCAGGTCAAATGTTTCCTCCTCCCTGTGAGCTTCAGCAATGCTTCCTTGATATCATTTTTTATGGTATTTACCACCTCCTACTTTGTGTTATAGGATTTGTAAGTTTCAATTATCCCCCATGCTAGATCGTAATGATCACAAACTTAAAATGTCAGAGCCGTGGCTCTAACCCAAATCATCAGATGCTACCTCCCCCCTTCCACCTCCTACCACTGATGCCTTCAGCAGCCCGTTTTCTGGTGCCCAACCATAGATTGGACCAAACATGCAATCGGGTTCTCAACCCTGGGAGTGACATAATAAAACTATTTCAGTTGGCAGATTGTTCTTTCCCTGTAAGTGCTTCTGTCATTACAATCGATCAGTGGTAGCCACCTGTCTCAGTTCATTCTTTCACCTGGAAAACATTTACTGAGCATCTCCTATGTGCTGGGCCCTGTGCTTCCCTCAGAGAGCAGCAGACACATGGGTGACATTTATTGAGCATTTACTGATACTGGGCCCTGCACCGTGTGCTATATAGTAACTCACTGAATCCTTCACAACAACCCTATGAGGTCAATATTGTTATTTTGCTTATTTTACAGATGAGGACACTGAGGCTTAGGAAGATTCAGTAACTTGTCCTAGGTCATGAAGCTAGAACCTGAAAGAGCCAGGATTTGAACCCAGGTCTGATTCTGGAGTTCATATTCATTGTCTCGGTCCTATACTCCCTGTGGAGCCTAGGCTGAGGGTTCTGGAGAGGCCTTGGGATGAGGTTGTGGTGCCCAAGCTAAGCCCTCCAGAGCCTAGAGCAACCAGCCAGGCAAGGAAGAGAGTAGGGGACATTCCCAGACAGAGGGAGCATCACGAGCAAAGGCACGGAAGCAAGGCTGGCAGGAGAGAGAAGACCTGGAGAGGATCTGCAGAGAGAGAGGCTGAAGAGGGAGCAGGGCCAGGTCACAGGCTCCTCCCTGAGTCTGCGCAGCTAAGGTGGGGACTGTCTCCCAGCTGCACTAACACAGGACAGGCAGGCTCTCTGGAGATTGGCTAAATTTGGTGTCACCCAGTCTTTGCCCTGTGGTGAGCCAGCTTCTAGGTGCCCTGGCGGGACCCCCTCAGGGATGGCCCCTCAGTCTGTAAATGATCCCAGAAACACCCAGCAGCAGGGTGGAGTCAGGTGATTTTAGTTGAGCTCCTTAACTGCCCTGGGCCTCAGTTTCTTTTGAAAAAGAAACCTGGCAACCATCACAGCTACCTTATAGAATTATAGGAATTAACTGCCTAACACAGCACCTGGCTCAAAATGTGTTTTCTTTCCTTTCCTTTCCTTTCCTGACTGCAGCTTCTGCCTAAATTCCTTCAGCAGAGAAGAAAAAGCCTAAACAGATCTCAGAAAATGCTCACAACAGAAGCCTAGGTCCTTTGGCACTAACACTGTGAATGGGGGGAGCACTGGAGATCTCTTTGGGACTCTTAGTCCCCTCCACCTGACGTTTTGGTTGTTTCTCTCATCAGGTTTACACCATCTTTTTTGCGTTTGGGAGCCTGGAATGTGGCGATGTTCGTGACCTACGAGCAGCTGAAACGGGCCTTGATGAACGTCCAGATGCTACGGGAATCTCCATTCTGAATAAGGCAGGGCCGCTTGGTACTTAAACTGGAACAAAACCAGTTAAGACTTTACTAGAGCAGTGGGTCCATACACACACAAACCCACACATGTTTACAGAACTGTTTACTTGCTGCTAAGTCAAGAAATAGAAGCGGAGGAAGGATTCTGGTCTTCGGTGCTTTGTCTTAAGAACACAGTTGTTTTGCACTGACAAGATGGCAAATAAATTATATTAATTTGGGGGACCCATTAAGTTGGATGCCTAATATTTAGGCAAGAAAAAATAAGCCAAAACATCCATGTGGATAAAACAGAAGTTTGCAAACTATGTCCTTTAAAAAATAAATCTGATTAGATGATGAACGGTAGACAAGAAGGACTGCAAGCATGGGACGGGAGTGACACACGGTACTTGGAAATCAGCTAAGGAATTTGGAGGGACACTGCCAAAGCAACGTAGTTGTGACTGCAGCCTTTGGTTAACCATGGATCATCAGCCACATGTGTAATGTGTCTGCCCTTCAGAAGCCATTGAGATTCTAGAAAATATGAGACGAGAGAGAGAGAGAGAGAGAGAGAGAGAACCTGGAACCTGTGCCAAAGGAGCACTGCTGGGCCAGCAGGAGGCTGAGGTTTGTAACTGTTCCCTGAGGACACTGGAAAATGAAAAGGGCAGACTCCATCTTCTTTCCTGTAAAATGGCAGTCATAAACCCTTCCTTCCTATCTCACCAGGGATGTTATGAGGATCAAGTGACAAGGTGGACATAAAAGCACTTTATAAAAGCAAGAGCTGTTATATTTACAAGTGTAAATATAAGGATGAGGCCTTGGGAGCTATTTTCTCAGGACAGTAAGGAACTTCCAGGGAAGTTGTTGAAAGGTTGAAAGGTTGTCTAGAGGCTAGACCAAAGGAACGAGGGGCTGGGGGCCCAGGGGTGACAGAGGATGACACGCAGGCACCGAAGCCCCACTCCCATGCAGCCCTCGCTTCCCAGCTGGACTGTGAGGCACCTCAAAGGGTGCCAGGCTTGGGGGGAAAGAGGTAGATGTCAGGCTTGACAGCCTGAAGTAGCAGGACTCAAGAGTTCTTTGGAAAATTATTATAATTCAATAAAGGGTGTGGGAATGAGAACAGCTATTTCTTTTTGCCTCCTCTTTCTTGGACAGAATGCCTCTTTCTCACCAGGTTCCCTGTTTGTCAGGGCTGGGCCTTTGGCCCCACATGCCCCAACTGCCTTCTGCCTTCCCCAGGCTGGTTGCTAGGCTTTTTAGGGCTTTGGCTTCTCCATCTGTATGTAAAATGTGGGCTTGAACCAGATGACCTCCTTCTGAACTTCACTGGACCTCTTTCAGGTTGATAATGCAGACCCAGAATGTTGGTCTTTTTCTGCTTCTTAGCAGCCTATGTGGGTCTGATGACAGAACTGGGTTCTGTCCCCTCCCCCACCTCACAAGCAACCTAACCACCGGAAATCCTTGTACCCCAGTGTCCTAGCAGAGAAGTGGAAATAACAAGCCCCCACCTTGCAGAAGTGCTCAGCAACATCATCCCTCCCTCTCCACTCTGACCCCCCTGCATCCTGGGAAAAAGCAAATGTCCACTCGCCCTCAGCACTTCCCTAAATTTAAATTATAATTTGAGATTATCAACATATACGAACTGGAAAGTCCAAACAAAAGCAAAAAAATAAAAATGATTTTTATTTAATGTCTGGTTTGACTTTCAAATAAAACCTATATTTAAATTTTTCTCTTTCTTTTGACTTGACTGGCATGTGCAAATCATTCTTAAATCCCAGGTCTCAGTTTGTAAGTTCCTAGAGGCCAGGAACTATGTCTTCCATGAATTTCTATATAGCAACATTAACACATCCTCTACCCAGAGCAAACTATTCAGATATTCAGATGATGCTGCCAAAAGAGAGAGGGGATCAATTCTACTAAGATATTTTGATTGGGATCAGCACCTTAGTGACCTCTGAGTCCAGACTCTTGGAGAAAGGAACACAAGATTAGTGGGAGATCTTCTACAGTTTCCCAGGTAAAATATTAGATCTCTTTCCCCACTTCTTAAAAGCAGAGGTTGAAACAAATGACCTAAAGCTCTAAAATTTGGTGGTCGTAAGGACTGAGTGAGACAGCTTCCTCTAAACCACACTATGCATGCCCTTCCTAGTCCTGACCCCAGTCTCTGCCACCAGGAAGTCATGAATGAGATCTCATAAGAAGGTCAGATCACAATCTGAGACCCACACAGGGAAGCCAGCTTCTTAGCTCTGTGCAGTCATTCCCCATTGCACACCCACAGACACCTACTCCATCAAGTCAGTAAAAGGAAAACTGCTTTTTCTCAAACTCTTCAGGCAAAAATGAGATAGTATGGGCCCCAACACAGTCACATTTGTGACATAATGGATAACTGACTTCATATAAGTCTTGTAAGTAAAGGTAATATTTTTTAAAGGAACATTTTATTCAGAAGGAACGAATGTTAAGTAAGGAAATACAATCATATCTCTATGGATGAGTTCATTTGTGTCAGGACACTTTCAAAACTGCTGAATGCTAATATAAAGGACAACCTTCCGTGTACATACAGTATAAGCCACATATTGTACTAAGTGCTGAGATAAACAAGGCCAATCCAGCCTCCAAGGAGCTCACTGAGGTGGAGGATGGTGGGGCAAGGAAGATAAATAAGCCATATGGAGTGATAAAAGCCACACTAGAGATATACATAAGGCACCGAAGAGCAGGGACACAGATTAGGGACACCTGACCTGGTTTGGGGTCCAGGAGGCTTCTTGAAGGAAGACACCTACAGGACAAATAGGAGTTATCTAAACAAAAGAGGGTGCTTCTGCTAGAGCCCAGAAACAAAGCAAGAACAAGGGGCATCCAAGTTTTGCCAGTTATCAGTATGACCGAGTTGCAGACCTAAACGGAAGCAATGAGAGAGATGGGGATGAAAAAGAAAACAGGGACCTTGGAATGTTGTAGAAGCTACATATTATGGACTGAATGTTTGTGTCCTCCCCAGAATTCACAGGTATTAGATGAGGTCATGAGGGTGGGAACCCCATGATGGGATTCGTGTACTTATAAGAAGAGGAAGAGAGACCAGAGCTCTCTATCTCTCCACCACGTGCAGACACCGGTGAGAAGGCTGTCTGCAAGTCAGGAAGAGGGCCCTCGCTAGGGAACCAGATTGGCTAGCACCCTGATCTTGGACTTGCCAGCCTCCAGAACAATGAGAAATAAATCCGTTATTTAAGCCACCAATCTATGGTACTTTGTTATGGCAGCCCGAGCTGACCAAGACGCCACATTAAGGAGTCTGGAGTAACTGGGTAATGTGGAGCCACTCAAGTGTTTTAAGGAGGGAATGAGTAGCTGCACTGTAGAGAATAAATTAATGGAGTGGCCTCTGGTAAGATGAGGCTATTGTTGAAACCCAGGCAAGGGTACTAACGGTGAGAGTTCAATGAACAGAATGGTAATAAAGTCAATATTCCTTGGAAAGATTCAACCTGGACACAGTAGTAAGAAAAGAGAAGAATGATACATGTTTTAAACAACATAGAAATATCCTCAATAATATTCCTAGCAAATTATTTCCTGGCCCCTGAACCAAATCGCTTGGGTATTGGCAGCCTCACCATTTCCAGCTCTGCCTAGGAGAGAGCTTTCTGATAATGACCCAAAGGTACAGATCTTGTACCATTTATTGCTTTGCCCACTTCTGTTATCTCTTAGACATACGCTGGGTCTGACATACATGGCAAACTTAGGTGCCCCTCTGATAGAGGCCCACAGCCCTGGTTACACTGTTTACCTGCCTGGCAGTCCCATGAGCCTGTAAATTCTTTGCAGGCATGCATGGGGTCATGTTTACAATTGCATCTCTCATCCTTTGCAGAGTGCCTAAGACATTGCAAAATGGGTTTATAAATGAATTTTTCGTTAATTTTTAAAAATACACATAATATAAAATTTACCATCTTAAGCATTTTTAAATATACAGCTCAGTGGTATTAAGCGTATTCATACTGCTGTGCAACCATCCACCCACAAAACTCATTTTTCATCTTGCAAAACTGAAACTGTCTTCCTACGAAATAGTAACTCTCCATTTCCCTCTCCCCCCAGCTCCCTGTAACCATCATCCTACTCTTTTTTTTTAATGTTTATTTATTTGTTTTGAGGGGGGAGGGGCAGAGAGAGATAGAGAGAAAGAATTCCAAGCAGGCTCCACGCTCAGCAAAGAGCCCGACGTGTGCAAGATCATGACCAAGCCAAAATCAAGAGTCAGATGCTCAACTGACTGAGCCACCCAGGCACCCCCGTCATCCTACTTTCTATTTCTATGAATCTGACTACTCCAGGTACTCCACACAATCGTATAGTATTTATATTTTTGTGACTGACTTATTTCATTCAGCATAATGTCCTCAAGGTTCATCCTTGTTGTAACATGTGTCAGAATTTCCTTCCTTTTCAACACTGAATAATATTCCATTATATGTATATACCATGTTTTGTTTATCCATTCACCTGTTCATGGACACTCAGGTCGCTTCTATCTTTTGGCTACTGTGAATAATGCAACATGCATGTATAATATCTTTTCAAGACCCTGATTTCCATTGTTTTGTGTATATCCCCAGAAGTAGAACGGCTGGATCATATGGCCATTCTATTTTTAAGATTTGAGGAACCATCATACTGTCTTCCAAAGTAGCTGTATTCTACATTCCCACCAACGGTGTACAAGAGTTCCAATTTTTCCCACATTCTTACTAACATTTATTTTCCTTTTTTTTTTTTTTTTAATCATAACCATCCTAACGGATGGGAGGTAGTATCACACTGCGGTTTTGATTTGCATTTCCTTAATGATTAGTGATGTTGAACATTTTTTCATGTGCTTATTGGTCATCTGTGTATCTTGTTTGGAGAAATGTCTGTCCAAGCCCTTTGCCCAATTCTAACTGGGCTCTTATTTTTGTTATGGAGTTTTAGGAGTTCTCTATCTATTCTGGATATCAATCCCTTACCAGATAACGTGATTTGCAAATATTTTCTCCTATTGTGTAGGTTGCCCTTTACTCTGTTGATTGTGTCCTTCAACGCACAAAAGTTTTTAATTTTCATGAGCTTCAATTTGTCTATGTTCTCTTTTATCACCTGTGCCTTTGGTGCCTTATCCAAGAAATCATTGAAAAATCTAATGTTGTGAAGCTTTTTCCTTGTGTTTTTTTTTCTAATAGTTGTATAGTACTAGCCCTTACATTTATGTCTTTGATTCATTTTGAGTTAATTTTTACATATGGTATTAGGTAAGTGTCCAAGCTCATTCTAAAATGAATAATTTTTTAAAAGGTCAAGAAAACTCCTTCCTGAAATATAGCTTTGCTGTTGGCAATCCAAAACACTGAATAATCTATTTTTACAGGGGTGGAAATCTCTTGAGTATATGAGTATACATGTGAAGTCATGTAAATGGAATGACTATTGACCTTATAACAAAAACCAAATCTAGAATCCCAGCTGTGATACTTTGTAGCTATGAGACATAGGTCAAATTCATAGTCTTTCTGAGCCTCAGATTCTTTATCTATGAAATATGAGAAATGATTTGGCAGAGAGCAAAAATCTATAGCTTTGTCAGCTAAAAGTGGTGAACTTTGTAGAAAACAAACTGGATTCCCCACGTGTTGTTGGTGACACTGTACTATGATACAGCCATTTTAGAAATTTTTGAGTTTCTTAAAATGTTAAATATAAACCTACCATAAGATCTAGCTGTCATCCTACTCTTAGGTATTTACCTAAGAGAAATGAAAGCATATGTCCACAAAAAGACTTCTACATGAATGTCTGTAACATATTACTCATAATAGCCAAAAACTGTAAATATCCCAAATCCCTAACAATAATAGAGAGGACAGACACAACATTCATTATCACTATAATAGAATAATACTCAGCAGTAAAAGGGAAACAAACTACCGATACACCTATCAACATGATGAGACTCAAAAAACATTATGTTAAGTAAAGAAACTAGACACCAAAGATTACATCTCATTTATATGAAAACTTTAAAGCTTATTTATATATTTTGAGGGAGAGAGGGAGAGGGAGGGAGGGAGGGAGAGAGAGAGACCGAGCAAGCATGAGTGGGGGAGGGGCAGAGAGAGGGAGAAAGAGAATCCCAAGCAGGGTTTGTGCTGTCAGCCCAGAGCCCCATGTGGGGCTCGATCTCACAAACCATGTGATCATGACCTGAGCCAAAACCAAGAGTCAGACACGTAACTGACTGAGCCACCCAGGTGCCCCATTTATATGAAAATTTTAGAAAATTGGGGCACCTGACTGGCTCAGTCAGTAGAGCATGCGACGCTTAATCTCAGGGTTGTAAATTCAAGCCCCACATTGGGTGTACAGATTATTTAAAAATAAAACCTTTAAAACAAATTTACAAAATGCAAAACTGTAGAGACAGAAAGATTAGCAGTTATGTAGGGCTCAAGGTGAGAGAAGGAAATGACTACAAACAGACACAACAGAACTTTTTAGGATGATGAATTGTAGTAATTGTTGTACAGCTATATAAATTTACTAAGAATCAATAAAACTGTACATTTAGCAATAGGTGAATTATATGGTATTTAAGTTGCACTCAATAAGGCTGTAGTGGAAAAGGTTATGCCTTAGTTCACAGCAGTACTACTGTAATAGACAAAAACCAAAAACAACATAAATGCCCGTCAACAATAGAATGGATAAGTTGGATATATTCATATGATGGAATACTATAAAGCAATGAGAATTAACTACAGCTTCATGTACCTTGGATAAATCTCACAAACACAATGTTGAGTAAAAGACACATAATAGTACACAATGTATAATTCCATTTACGTGATGTTTAAAAACAGACAAATATTTGAAATATGTAGAAATCAAGATAGTAGTGGGGTGCCTGGGTGGCTCAGTCAGTTAAGCATCTGACTCCTGATCTTGGTCTTGATCTCAGGGTCATGGGTTCAAGCCCCATGTTGAGCTCAAAGCTGGGTGTGAAGCCTACTTAAATAAATAAATAAATAAATAAGTAAATAAAAAGACAAACAAATCAAGATAGTGGTTATTCTTTGGGTGAACAGAGGTAGTGAGGTGTTAATAATGTTTCTTTTTTTAATTTTAATTTTATTATTTTCAGTTTTACTAAGGTATCATTGACAAATAATATTGTTTCTTGAGATGTGTGCTCATTATATAGGGGTATTCACTTTTTGAAAGTTTATCATGCTATACACTTATGGTTTGTGCACTGTTTTATATGTTATGCTTCAATAAAAAGTTTACTTTAAAAGTGCACTAATTCTTAAAAACAGTCCACTGGTGATCTCTGAGAAGCGTGTGTGCGGGTACACCTCTGTGTGTCTGTATATCTGTGTGTGTGTGTGTGTGTGTGTGTGTGTGTGTGTGTGGATGATGAGACGAGCTGGCCAGGCAAAGATCCGAGGAAGTGTTCAGGATAAGGAAACAAGCAGTCCACAGGCCCTACGGGGATAAGCCTGGCATGTTCAGAGAATGGAAAGAAGGCTGTGTGTGTGGCTGGCATAAAGTGAATGAGATGAATGTGAGATCATTCCTTTATTCATTCATCAAATACATAAGAGTTGTGCCAGAGGCTGAGAAGTCTGAGGAGAGCCAATTGTTTGCAAAGTGTGGCAGAGAAAGGAAGAAGAGGGGAAAAGCCAAGGTAGAAGAAAGTCCTGAGGGTTCCTTTCAAATTACACATGCAGACACATACACACACATACACACAAAGTAGAAGAAAGGAAAAACTGAAGACAAGGGCAACAGATTACAGAAACAAGGTCCTGGAGAAAACAGTAGAGGACAGAATAATGGGAATAGGTGAGAGGGCTCACTCTGGGAAGGATATAGGAAAGCTAAAAGTAAAACAGTCATAAAGACAAACATTTTGAAATAGAGAGAAGCAAAATTAACACATTCTCCCATCTCTCCATTGAAATTTGGGGGCGCCTGGGTGGCTCAGTCGGTTAAGCGTCCGACTTCAGCTCAGGTCACGATCTCACTGTCCGTGGGTTCGAGCCCCGCGTCGGGCTCTGTGCTGACTGCTCAGAGCCTGAAGCCTGTTTCGGATTCTGTGTCTCCCTCTCTCTCTGACCCTCCCCCGTTCATGCTCTGTCTCTCTCTGTCTCAAAAATAAATAAATGTTAAAAAAAAAAAATTAAAAAAAAAAAAGAAAAAAAAAAGAAATTTGAGGAATGGCCACATATGGGAATACATTAGGGCTTAGAGAGTTATTTATAAAAAAGAGATTTTAAAAGTTATTTTTTTTCCCTCAAAATATAATTTAATAAAGAAACTGAGTCCTCTGATGCGCTCCTAACACTGTTCTCTGTTCTCTGCCAAGCTGAGCTGTCTGGAGCCTTCACCATGGGGCAGCCTGGGAAATTCCAAAGTGTAAGGTACCAGGCCTCTAGTATGCTCCCTCGAGCTGTCCCAGGGCCCTCACACCATAGACAGAGAGCTCCACATAAGGCATACTGCCCACAGAGCAAGCTGCTAGCCAGTAGGTGACAGGGTCTTTAAAATTCACAGAGAAAATGTGCAAAGTAGGTTGTCCTCTATGTGTCCACCATCAGTTATGATACAGAAATAGAACATAAACATGTCAAGGAAGATGAGTACAAATACTTTGAGGAGCTATTATACTCTAGACGGTTTCATGCTGTACCTTTACCATTTATTGGATATTGTGGGACTGAGATAATACCATTTTTGCATTATGCTGAGATGATCAATGACATTTTGAAAACTGAGAAGAGTTATGCTTCATTGTCCAGTTGTCCGGGACTGTCTACAATTTCATGGCGTTAAAAGACAGTAGTACATTGATATTATGAATCAATATGGATCACTACATTTTTTCTTTTTGAAATTTGGGGGAAAGGTCACATCCTCTACCAATAAAACCAGTGGAAAATCCCATAGAGATATGGTAGGTAATATAAACTGGTCAGATCACAAAAATGACATAAAGATATGAATTTTGCCTGAGGAATATACTACCGTGAAGATCACTGATTCAGGTCCCCAACTCTCTGGATCAGTAGATTATAATGTGGTACATAGTTTATATAACAAAGGATTTATTTCTTTGAATAAATAAATCAATCTCTGATGACAATTTCATTCTCTTGAAGGTTTTATAATGAACTGAATGCCTGATGACTAGGTGATTACTTTGAAACTATGCATTATCTTTCAATAGATAAGCATACTAATGTTGCTGAGCTTGCAAATGTCCTTGAGGGAGACTTATCATTGGTTAAGAATGATGTTTCCATGTATTGCTGATTGGGCTTTGCACATAAGAGACAAGTAATAAATCTGGATCAACTTCATTCATCATGGTGGAATGTACCCTGTGTAAACAAATTTAAAAGTAGTTTATATCTACAAAAGATACTCCTACCATGGCATGGTGAAGAAGGCAGGAGTCCTGAACAAGAAGCTGTGTCAGCTCTGATATCCATACTACATCCAGCTGACACTGCCAGGATAAGCAGTTTGGGTCTGTCTGCAGGATACACAAAGATATTGTTTTCCTATCTGACTCAACTCTTGCCTTTTTAACGATGAGAAATCTTTCACCTAAAGTTGGCAAACTCTCACATGAGTCTCTGGACAGCTTCCTTAACAGAATTAGAAAAGATTCAAAACACTTAGGAAGGAGAAGTGCAGACTGCAGAAATATTTTGATCAGGTACTTAAAGAAACAAAATACTGTCTCTGCATCACAGTAACAACCCAATTATGGTTTTCTTCTGAATCTCTTACATTGTAAAAGCCTTCCTGATTTGAATTCTACAACTTGAAGCAGAGTTCTACACAAAAATTATAAATTGCTTGTTTCCACAGCTTCTCTAATAGATCAACCCATTGGCAATAGTATTGCTTGGCATTTTATTGTTGCTGTTTTTTAATGTTTATTTATTTTTGAGAGAGAGAGAGTGAGCAGGGGAGGGGCAGAGAGAGAGGGAGACAAAAGATCTGAAGCAGGCTCCATGCTGACAACAGAGAGCCCCATGCAGGACTTGGAACTCACAAATCCATGAACCGTGAGATCATGACCTGACCCAAAGTCAGACGCTTAACTGACTTGCGCCATCCAGGTGCCCCCTGCTCAGCATTATTTAGATCCATTATCTAGAAGTCACCACCCAGAAGTCAGATACCCATTTTCTTTTACTGTCCAAAAGCATAAGACTTCAAAAACTATCATAGAGATTTCATGGTTATTATTTTTTTAAGTTTATTTGTTTATTTTGAGAGAAGGAGAGAGAGGGAGCATGCGCGAGCAAGTTGGGGAGGGGCAGAGAGAAGGGAGAGACAGAGAATCTCAAGCAGGATCCACACTGTCAGTGTGGGGTCTGACGTGGAACTCTAACTCACAAAACCGTGAGATCATAACTTGAGCCAAAACCAAGAGTCAGACACTTAACTGACTGAGCCACCCAGACACCCCATATTTCATGGTTATTATTAAACATTAATAATGCCTTGGGGTCCTAATCCTGAAATAATTCCTACTTTAGATATGCTCATAATATTGAACAACGGGATGGAAGAAATCTTTCCCACTTGATGAAACAACTACAAGGAGAGTCATGAGTGATGTTAATATGATTGTCCATAAAGCACTGCAAATGCTAAGGGACAAAATGGGTTTGCAGGGATTTTTGTGGTTATGTTACCATGTTGTATGCTTCTAAACAATTTACAAACGGAAGACTTGGTGATGTTTCTGAGAAGAAAGGAGAACCTGATTTCACTTCCGGCTCAGAGCAAATGAAAGTAGAGAATGATTTGAAATGGTCACTGAGGAAGCAACTACAGATTGAACAACAAAACAGAACTCTGATGTTGCCACAACAGAAGCCCACTGGTTTCTTCTTGATCTGTGCTTTGAAATTCCTGTTTAGCTCTGAATTAATGAGAAAGTTTATAGGAAAACTGCTACACACAAACTTTGCAGAAAAGAAAGCTGTCAAAAAAAACAAACAAAAAAAACCCCTTCATTCTGGTACAAAACTATGTCTACATGTCCTTAACTTTTCATTCATTCTAGGAAGGAGTTTTAACACTGGATATTCACACTGAAGCCACTTTTTCAAGTTTGCTTTACCGTCTTAGGTTGGTATGGAAGTCTCATTTCTTGCAAATAATGCAATATTTAGAGACAGCATCTTATCAGAATGGAATAGACAGTCACCTTCCTCAATTCATTTGCAATAATTTTATAACAACAACATTTGTTATTCACACTTGGTGTCTTCTATCTTTCTTAAGGTGTGCTTTATAGTGCCAGTCACTAAAAAGCATCCTGCTGGTGAGGTATAACTTCTACTTAAATGATGTTCAAAGTGCTTTGTGCTGTAGTTTGGGAAACATTTAATAGTGTTTGGAATCCTGTTCATTATAGCACATCCTAATGCAACAAAGAGCTACTTCGAAAAAAATTTTTTTGACCCCTAAGTTCTTTTTTTTTTAACAAAGAGCTTTTTAGCAATCAGCACTGTATTTTTTCATCTTGAATCAATCTGCATTTCATTTTATAAATCTAACGATAAACTTTATAGGCTTTATGATGACTGTCGACATTTATAAGCAGTCACTATGAACACTGTAATGGTGATTTTATGTGTCAGTTTATCAAACATAAATCTGGTTTAATTTTATATGTAACAAAATACATAACAAAACCTATGCTTTTGGGGATAATGGGAAGAGATTTATCTCTTCCTATGAAAAGACTTCTTGGTATTTAGAGTAGAAAGAGTATAAAACAATAAATATCCAGTACTGAGAAATTTGATGAGGCATTAAGAATTCCTGTGGATATCTATAAATTATGTGTATCAATTGAACCTTGTGGAAGGTATACAAATCAGCAAGTTATGTATAATTTAGCCGTTTCATAAGGTCTTAACTCAGACTATAAAGATTCACTGACATCTCATGAGAAGTTTTGGAAAACATTTTTTTTAACCCATTTAGAATTCATTCAAAGTGCATCAAGCAGCGCTTTAAAGGGTGTTAACTTGGTCCAATTTGCATTTTATTTGTTTTGGTTTTTTCCTTTTTTCTTTTTTTTTGTATCAGCATTATTGAAATATAATTAACATACCATACAATTCACTCATTTAAAGGGAAAGCCAACAGTTTTTTGGTATATTCAGAGTTGTGCAACCATCACCACAACCAATTTTAGAACATTTTCATCATCCCAAAACAACCACCCTCTCCTTACCCTTTACCTGTCATGCCCCAATGCCCTCTATCCCTCCTAGCTCTACTTTCTGCCTCTATAGAGTCGTCTATTCTGACATTTCATACAAGTGGAAGCATACAATATGTGGTCTTTTGTGACAGGCTTGACTTAGCAAAATGTTTTCAAGGTTCATCCTTGTTGTAGCATGTATCAGTACTTCATTCCTTTTTATTGCTGACTAAACATGCATCTTTGAACTCTTAACAGTGTTTTTCTAATTCAACATTTAAAATACAGGGTTTGCTGGGGGACCTGAGTGGCTCAGTTGGTTAAGCAACCAGCTCTTGGTTTCTGCTCAGGTCATGATCTCACAGTTTGCGGAACTGAGCTCTGAGTTGGACTCCACACTGACAGCATGGACCCTGCTTGGGATTCTTTCTCTCCCACTGTCTCTGTCCCTCCCCAACACTCTCTCTCAAAATAAATAAATAAACTTAAAAAAGACAACAACAAAAAATCTTTAATGAATCTTCACTGGCAAGTAACAAACCCTATATATTTTTTTAAGTTTATTTATTTTGAGAGAGTGTGTTGGGGAGGAGCAGAGACAGTGCACACACACGTGCATGTGCACACACACAAGCAGGGGAGGGGCAGAGAGAGAAAGGGAGAGAGAGAATCCCTAGCAGGCTCCATGCTCAGCACAGGTACTGAGGCAGGCAGGAGCATGACCTGAGCTGAAGTCTGACACTTAACCGACTGAGCCATCCAGGTACCCCTTGATTTTTCTAAAATATGCAATCAGGGGCACCTGGCTGGCTCAGTTGGTGGAACATTTGACCCTTGATCTTGGGGTTCTGAGTTCAAGCACCAAGTTGGGTGTAGAAATTACATAAAAATAAAATCTTTTTAAAAATGCAATCAGGGGAGGGGCGCCTGGGTGGCTCAGTTGGTTAAGTGTCTGACTTCGGCTCAGGTCATGATCTCGAGGTTCGTGAATTGGAGCCCCGCGTCAGCTGTGCTGACAGCTCAGAGCCTGGAGCCTGCTTTGAATTCTGTGTCTCCCTCTCTCTCTGCCCCTCCCCTCCCTGCTCATGCTCTGTCTCTCTCTGTCTCAAAAATGAATAAAACATTTAAAAAAATGTTTAAAAAAATGCAATCAGGGGAGCCTAGGTGGCTCAGTCAGTTAAGCATCTAGCTCTTGGTTTTGGCTCAGGTCATGATCTTATGGTTTCGTGAGTTCAATCCCCACATCAAGCTCCATCCTGACAGGGCAGAGTCTGCTTGAGATTTTCTGTCTCCCTCTCTCTCTCTGCCCCTCCCCCACTTGCGTTGCCTCTCTCTCTCAAAAATAAATAAACTTAAAAAAATTAAAAATAAAAATTTTTAAAAATGCAATCAATAAAATACCTAGGAATAAATCTAACCAAAGGGGTGAAAAATCTATACACTGAAAACTATAGAAAGCTTATGAATGAAATTGAAAAAGACACAAAACAATGGAAAAATATTCCATGCTCCTGGAGAGGAAGAACAAGTATTATTAAAATGTCAATACTACCCAAAGCAATCTACATATTCAATGCCATACCTGTCAAAATAACACCAGCATTCTTCACAGAGCTAGAACAAGCAATCCTAAAATTTGTATGGAACCACAAAAGACCCCAAATAGCCAAAGCAATCTCAACAAAGAAAACCAAAGCAGGAGGCATCACAATCCCAGACTTCAAGCTGTATTACAAAGCTGTAATCATCAAGACAGTATGGTACTGGCACAAAAACAGACACTCAGATCAATGGAACAGAATAGAGAACCCAGAAATGAACCCACAAACGTATGGCCAACTAATCTTTGACAAAGCAGGAAAGAATACTCAATAGAATAAAAACAGTCTCTTCAGCAAGTGGTGCTAGGAAAACTGGACAGCGACATGCAGAAAAAATGAATCTGGATCATTTTCTCACACCATACACAAAAATAAACTCAAAATGGATGAAAGACCTAAATGTAAGACAGGAAGCCATCAAAATCCTAGAGAAGAAAGCAGGCAAAAAAACCTCTTTGACTTCGGCTGCAGCAACTTTTTATTCAACACGTCTCTGAAGGCAAGAGAAACAAAAGCAAAAATGAACTACTGGGACCTCATCAAAATAAAAAGCTTCTGCACGGCAAAGGAAACAATCAGCAAAACTAAAAGGCAACCAACAGAATGGGAGAAGATATTTGCAAATGACATACCAGATAAAGGGTTAGTATCCAAAATCTATAGAGAACTTATCAAACTCAACACCCAAAAACCAAATAATCCAGTGAAAAAATGGGCAAAAAACATGAGTAGACACTTCTCCAAAGAAGACATCCAGATGGCCAACCAACACATGAAAAATGCTCAACATCACTCATCAGGGAAATACAAATCAAAACCACAATAAGATACCACCTCACACCTGTCAGAATGAATAACATTAACAACTCAGGCAACAACAGATGTTGGTGAGGATGTGGAAAAAGAGGATCTCTTTTGCATTGCTGGTGGGAATGCAAACTGGTGCAGCCACTCTGGAAAACAGTATGGAGGTTCTTCAAAAAATTAAAAATAGAACTACCCTACAACCCAGCAATTGCACTACTAGTTATCTATCTAAGGGATACAGGTATGCCATTTTGAAGGGGCACATGCACCCCAATGTTTATAGCAGCACTATCAACAACAGCCAAAGTATGGAAAGAGCCCAAATGTCCATCAATGGATGAATGGCTAAAGAAGATGTGGTATATAGATACAATGGAGTATTACTCGGCAATCAAAAAGAATGAAATCTTGCCATTTGCAACTATGTGGATGGAACTAGAGGGTACTATGCTAAGTGAAATTAATCAGAGAAGACAAATATATGACTTCACTCGTATGAGGACTTTAAGAGACAAAACAGATGAACATAAGGGAAGAGAAGCAAAAAGAATATAAAAACAGGGAGGGGGACAAAACATAAGAGACTCTTAAATATAGAGAACAAAGGGTTCCTGGAGGGGTTGTGGGAGGGGGGTAAGCTAAATGAGTAAGGGGCATTAAGGAATCTACTGAAATCATTGTTGCACTATATGCTAACTTGGATGTAAATTTAAAAATAAATTAATAAATAAAATAACTAAGCTTTAAAAAAATGCAACCAGATAATTTTGTGTTTATTTTGGGGGTGGGGGAGTTAACATAGCCAACCTACCCAATATTTTAAAATTACCAGAGACATTTGAAATGTTTAATATTTTCTCATGTTGGCTTAATTATTTGATGTTTTCAATTCTCTTTGGCATTCTTGTGTCTTTTCCATTTTCACTGTTTCAAACAGTTTGTATTTAAAATGTTAAAGTTTCAAAACTGTAAATACAATGGATTGTTTTCTGGTATGATATCAACATTATAAACCTTGTCAATTTGATTATTGGCACATACATTTACAAATAAACTGCAGTATGTATGTATTTAATGAAATAGATGTGAAACAAGTTTTTTAAATGCACTTACCTGTATGCATACATTCTCTAATCTGTCTACAGGACATCTTTTGACTTGGACAAGCTGCTTGCTAAAAGTCCACAGATAAAGTGTCAGTAGCATTGCTCTCATCTGCTTGGCTCCATCCGAAATAAAAGAGAATTGGCGGGGGGGGGGGGGGGGTGTCGTTGTTTATTTTTGTTTTCAAACTCTTGTGTTAAGAGAATTTAACAGGATTTCTTCTTAAGAAATTCATGCTGGGTCCTGGTAATCTCTACTTCTTTTTTTAAAGGTTCACACATCATCTTTTTAACAGCCCTTGAATTTCGCAAGGGATAAACAAACATCTCATGGGTATATAGTCTTTGGTCAATTCTTCCCTGTTTTGGCAATCAGGGTGGTGCTTTCATTTTGAGGCCATTAGTTCCATCTTGTTCTTTCTGCCTTCTCAAGTTCAGCAGTTTCACCACCAGTCACAGAGCAATCTGGGAATCATTTCATCACAGCAAGACACAGAAGCTTGTGGAAAAGCCAGAGCAGCTAGTGGATGGGAGATTCCACAGTGCCAGAATAATTCTCCAGCTTGACTTCTCAGTTTCCACTTTTCTTCTGCTTCTGCCAAGACCACGTGTTCAGTGTTTTTCTTTCCTGCTATAATTATCCAGTCCCATGCCAGTTATTTTCAGCTGACATTTCTTGTGGACAATTCAGAAAACAAACACATTGGAGGCTGATAAACCAGGATTTAAATCGCAGCTCACCACTTCCCAGCTGTGTGACATTACGCAGGTGATTTCACTTCTTTGGGACTCTGTTTCCGCGTAAAACTGAGGTTAATATCAGCCTCACAAGATTACGTTAAGTATTCACACTGAATGTGAACACAGTAATTGCAGTCACCAAATGTTCATTTCCCCTGATCCTCCCATTTACACTTTTTCAGACATTTTCAACAGCAGCCCAAACAGCATGCACACAGCCTACTATATGCAGGCCCTTGATGTTGTGACACTAAAAATAAAGAGCTTCCTGCTCTCTAGAAGTTTACAATCTAGTCAGAGAGACGTCTTCCTCCTCTTCGATTAATCCATTCAATGGTGCTGGGAGGCCAACAAGGACAAAAACATAGGAAGAAAGGGCGAAGCCAAGGGTGAACAAGAGTCCTACTCCCCAAACGTTATATTTGTCCCAGCCACAGGACACAATTACTGTTTTTTTGCGTGTCTGTCACCCCAACAGGACTGCCAGCCGACTGAAGGGGACCCAGGTTCAGCTCATCTAAGTTACTTTCTCATCGCCTGGTTGGGCGCACAGCAGGCCCGGGCCCTGTTCCGCCTTCTCACTCGAGGGGCGCCGGCCCGCGCACCCAGGTGTAAATGGGCGCGGGAGCGTCACGCTGGGTGCCTCCGTCCCGCCCAGATCGGAAGTCCCCTGGATCCCCTGGGCAAGGCCAGAGTGCCGCGGGCGTACGCCGGAAGCCCAGCGGCACCTCGCGGCTGTTGGCGGTTAGCCGCCACCTGCCGCTCCACCTCGGATTGGCTCCTTCCTCCGGCAACGCGGCGGCTTTAACCAATTTCCAGCGGCCGCGAGGCCCCGCCCCGCGGAGGACTCAGGAGGCTGGAGTTCTGTTTGCGGAGTCAGGGGTTGCAGAGCCGGTAAAGGGGGGAGTACGCTCTCATCCGAGCTTCTGGAGCGTATTAGAAAGAGCCCTAGCGGGATACAGGGGGAGCAGAGGCGTGTGTGACCCTGAGCTGCTTCTGCTTCTTTCCGGGCGTCCGCCTTGCCATTCTCACCAAGAGGTTGGCGGAACGGGGATGTGTGAGGAGACGGATGGACGCGAGGATCCGCCCGCACGGAAATGGGAGTGGAGGAAGGCGCGCACAGAACTTCACGCCGGACAGCCTTTGCCGAAAGGCGGTAACTAGAGGCCCCGCCTCGCAGGCCCCGCCCAGCCCCGCAGGCCCCGCCCAGCCCCGCAGGCCCCGCCCCCGAGACCTAAAGCGCGGCAGCCTCCAGCGACCCCATTGTAGACTCGCCGGACACGTTTTCGGTTTGAGTACTGTCCGTGCTCTCTCCACGCGCCCTCCGCCCGCCGACAGACAACAGAGTTGCCAGCACGCTCTTGTTCTCCCTTCGGCCGGGTGAGCCCGGGCCCCGCCCGCCCTAGCCTTGAGCCCGCTAAACCTGCGGCACTCCCGCCACCCCGGCAGCGAGGACCCGCGCCCTTCTAATTTCTCTCTTCTTCTCCCAGCCTATCTTGAATTTTTCTTCTCTATCCTCTTTTTCTTTTTCTCTCACTCTTTTTCTCTCCCCTTTTGTTTACCTCTCACCTTCAATTGGCTCAATAATTTAAGCCTCCACCCTTCTCTCTCCCCTCGCCCAGGATTCCCAGCCCTGCTTTTGGGTGGGGGCCTTCGGCGCGACTGCAACGACCAGAATGACTTTCCATCCCCCAGGCTGAGACGAAGTTTTGAGCAGGGCCTGTTCCCAGCCCCTCTAACCTCCTCACAGCTCGCGGCTGGGTGCTAGTCGATTCTCGGCGAGTCTCTGACCTATCATGACCGCGTACAACACTCCCACTCACCAGAATCTGCTGACTGCGTTGGGAGGCTGCTTCTTCAGAGTACAGAGTGCCTCTAAAGCAGAAATCTGGAAGAGAATCAATGTGTCTACTAAGAGAGCAGACAGGGGAGGGGGGATTCCTGGGTTCATTTCCCCCCCTCCAGTGTGTGTACTTAATTAGTCCCCAGCTACCCTGGGTGAAATAGACCCTATTCCTTACTCCTCCCCACCTCCACCCTGAAGGACTGAGCTTGTGTGCCTTGGGCAGGTGGCCCTTTTCTAGCTGGAGTGTGATCCTTAAAGGCATATTTCCTTACTAAACTCCTCTTTCCCCTCATCCACAGGACACATAGTATGACTATTAGGTGTTTCGTCTCCCAGCCATTTTCTATGGAAAACCAAGGGGATCGGGCCATGATAGCCACTGGCAGCTTTGAAGAATGGGATGCCTTTAGAGAAGCTTGATCTTGGAGGCCTCAGCGTGAGACCTTACAAAGCCGGGTAAGAATCCACTCTAAGGGGAGGGTCTTCTGTTGCCTACTAGTGCTTTGGCCTGGGGGTGGGGGTCAGTGGGACGTTAGCAAAAATAACTACCACCACCCCAGTGAAGTTGCTCTTCAGAATTCACAAAACACTTTCCTTTATCCCTGGTCTCATTCTATCCTTTAAGCTGATCTTGACTAGGCAGGGATGGTGGTCCCCATATTTACAAAGGAAGAAATTGAAGCCTAGATGGGACAGTGATTAGTCCTTGGTCATCCCGGGAGTCAGCAGCAGAGCTAGGACAAATTCCTGAGGCCTGAGTTTTATTATCTCTTCTTAGTAGGGTCTTTAGCACAAGTGGCCATAGCCCCCATACTCAACCTCTAAAAGACCTGACAAACCCAAAGCAACATTCAGAATGGCAACTGAGCCTCTGTGCATTTGTCTTTGAGATGGACAGAGGCTGGGCCTTATTCTCTGGCCTTCACAACACTGTGACCCAGCTCAAGGTCAGGACACGATAGACTCACTTTTCAGGTCTCTGATGCCCAGAGAAGGGACATTCTTTGCCTGAACCTTCTCAGAACTGTCAAATTGGCATGAGAGTGGGGCACCTGGGTGGCTCAGTCATTTAAGCGTCCGACTTCGGCTCAGGTCTTGACCTCATGGTTTTGTGGGCTTGAGCTGTGCTGACAGCTCAGAACCTGGAGCCTGCTTCGGATTCTGTGTTTCCCTCTCACTGTCCCTCCCCCACTCATGCTCTGTCTCTCTCTGTCTCTCAAAAATAAAAAAATAAAAAATAAAAAAAAAGCTAAAAATTTAAGTTTTTTTTTAAAAAAATTGGCATGAGAGAACTTGGGTGTTTTCTTGTTAAAAGCCCTGCCTGTGGGGCGCCTGGGTGGCGCAGTCGGTTAAGCGTCCGACTTCAGCCAGGTCACGATCTCGCGGTCCGTGAGTTCGAGCCCCGCGTCAGGCTCTGGGCTGATGGCTCGGAGCCTGGAGCCTGTTTCCGATTCTGTGTCTCCCTCTCTCTCTGCCCCTCCCCCGTTCATGCTCTGTCTCTCTCTGTCCCAAAAATAAATAAAAAACGTTGAAAAAAAATAAATAAAAGCCCTGCCTGTGCCGGGGGCTGAGAAAACAGCAGGAGAGAAATGTTCTGGACACCAGTGCAGAGCAAATCTAATAAGCTTTGGAGGTTGTAGCTGTGGCTCTTACCAAGTTCCCTCATCTGTAACATGGAAATAAGGCAGCCACCTCACAGGGCAGCTCTGAAGAGTAAATGAGCTAATAGAGTGCCCCGGGCGGTGGGATGGGGAATGTATCCAACAAGTTCTGGGGGATAGATAGATATGTCAGAACAGGGAAGCTGGGGAGTCTGGAGCTCCTTCATCAACCCATGTGAGTACCAATCTTCACTGAGCCTCATGTAGGCCAGACTCCAGGGAAACTCCAATAAGGCCAGGACCTGGCCTATAGTAGATCCGGATGCAACTGAGTGGTGAGTAGCCTCTGGATTTCCCTGTTGGCCCCAGACGCCTGGAGTAGAGAAGCTCAGGAGGAAGAAGCTGTGAGCTGTTTGTTTCCATGGGTCTTTGTGTTCACAACTGACTCCAACCACATCCTCCCTCTGCTGGCCAGCATTTTCCTTATGGCCCCAGCGACATGGGCGACCAATCAGGCTAGGCTCAGAGCAGCTGCTCCTGGTGAAGTGAAGTGAGAGAAGTGAGCTCAGGGGAGAGAGAAGCAGGTCACCTCCCCCACTGGGGTGCTGGGCTCACTTCCTCCCCGGGGAAGGGCAGCAGAGGCCGCAGAGAAGGGTGTTGTTCAACTCTGAGAACAAAATGGAGCTTTTGGTTTCCTGTGTCTTTGTAGCTCTGATCTGCACCTCCCTATCCCTGCCCCTCCTGTGGTGAAGATGTGGATCCCCTTTGTTGAAGGAGAGGAAACTGGCTAGAGAGGGAGACTGTTTTCCCTGGGTCACACAATAGGCCAGGGGGAGAGAGTCCAGTGTCTGTGTACCTACTTTCAGCCCTGAGAGTTGTCCAGGATCCTTCAAGGCCCAGCTGAATATTACCTCTCTCCTGATGGAGTTAGTTGTTCCTGCTGCATTTTCAGAGTATGTCCTGCAAGCCCCAAATGTAGCTTGAATCACCTGCCCATGCCCTGTGCCAGGCAGTAAGCCCCATCTAGGGTTGATATTGTCTCCTGCATCTCAGTGAGCCAGTGCCCAGCAAAGCAGTCTTGTTGAAAGAATGACTCTAGAGAGCCCAAGTTGTGTGGGGCTGGGGAGGAGAATTAGACTGGGCTGAGAAGGGACTGAACTGGTCTTCTCCATTCCTTTTCTTCTAGACTTAGATAATTTGAGACCCATAGGAACCTCTCCTACTTAAGAAATCCAGGGCATAAGCCTATGAGCCTGTGCCTTTCAGATCTTGGTCTGACTGAAACCTTTTCCCCACTTCTGCCTGTCCTTCAGACAGATCTGCAGAAGTAGGCATGCCGGTATCATCAGTGAAATCTCTGCACCCAGCAGACAAAAGGATGAGTCAGTGCCAGTTTGTCAGCACTAAGATAGCCCTGATCCAGACTCTTCCTATAGTAAAAGGGAGGGGGCTCTTCACAAAATGTGTTCTCCTCAGGCAGGAATTGCTTCTCTAGCCCCTACTTGAGTACCTCCAGAGCTCACTCCTGTTTTCCTTCATGAGGCTGCCCTGGTTCTTGCTTAGGGAAGTGGTGCTGTCAGGGAAGGTGGGGGTGGGGTGGTAAGCAGGGAGGGACTGTGCATGCTGCTGCCAATGGGGCTTCTCTCTCCTTGGCTTAGATTCCGGCAGAGTTCCTCTATCTCGTCTTGGTGCTGACCGAAGGTGCCCCCTTCTCCATCTTTCTCCATCTCCTGGGAGATAGGAGGAAATCAGCATTATGGTTGGGTTCAAGGCTACAGATGTACCCCCTACCGCCACTGTGAAGTTCCTGGGGGCTGGCACAGCTGCCTGCATTGCAGATCTCATCACCTTTCCTCTGGACACCGCTAAAGTCCGGCTGCAGGTGAGGGCAGAAAGCCTGCGGTTCCCAATGTTGTCTAGTCTACTCTGCCCCAAGATATAGACTCCTTAAGGGCCAGTGGGGTGTTTGGGACTGTGTAAACTTTGGAGCGCAGGGATGGCAAGAGATGGGGAGGACAACCTGCCAACCCCTATAACCACCCATCTTGGCCTTGCAGATCCAAGGAGAAAGGCAGGGACCAGCGCGGGCCGCAGCCAGCGCCCAGTACCGTGGCGTGCTGGGCACCATCCTGACCATGGTGCGCACTGAGGGCCCCCGCAGCCTCTACAATGGGCTGGTCGCCGGCCTGCAGCGCCAGATGAGCTTTGCTTCTGTCCGCATCGGCCTCTACGACTCTGTCAAGCAGTTCTACACCAAGGGTTCTGAGCGTGAGTGTGGAGCTGGGCCATGGGCCCCTTGACCTTTTCTCCTTGGTGATGACCAATCCAATCAAATCATCCTTGATTGATGATTTGCTGCATAGCTTCTTTAGGCTCTAAGATCCCTAGGAGGATCAGAGGAACTGAGAACTGGAAGGCACCTTGATTCTCCTAATGATTCTTGAGCACCTGGGCTGTGCCAGGTTCTGTGCAGGGCATCATCCCATGACAGTCCCCACCACTACTCTGAGAGTAGGTGGTATCATCCCCATGTTAGAGATGAAGAGACTGAGCCTTGCTGGGTGGAAAGTACTTGGCCAAGAGCACACAATGAGGAGCCAGAAAACACACCCAGGACTTTTGCTTCCAAAGCTAGCACTCTTCCATTTTACCTCGCATGCTATGCCCACCTCCTTTTTACATATGTGAAAACTGAGAACCCAGATCAAAAGGTTAACTTTTCCTGAGATAACATGGCAAGGAGAAATAGATCTGGCATGCGAACCCAAGTCTTATGAATCTAAGGCCTTGGAAGGCCACTTCTCTCTGAGCCTTGGGTTTCCACTTGTCAGGTGGAAATGATTGTGACTTACCCTGTTGAGCTAGGTCTCATTTTGTCCCACTCCTTGCTTTGTCCCATTGGGTAGCAAGTAGTAGACATTCAAGGTGTTATTTTCTTTGATGCAAGGAGTTTTTAGAGCAAGAACTTGTCTGAATCCTATTCCCAGAAGGCAAGAGATTACAGTGATGAGGTGATTTTTAGTGAAGAGAGGTGGAAAATTAGTACAATCCCAGCTGGGCACTGACCCCCCCATGTTTCTTCCACAGATGCCGGCATCGGGAGCCGCCTCCTGGCAGGCAGCACCACAGGGGCCTTGGCTGTGGCTGTGGCCCAGCCCACAGATGTAGTAAAGGTCCGATTCCAAGCTCAGGCCCGGGCTGGAAGTGGCCGGAGATACCAAAGCACTGTCGATGCCTACAAGACCATTGCCCGAGAGGAAGGGTTCCGGGGACTCTGGAAAGGTGTGTACCAGGTGTTTCTTCTTCCCTGTCTTCCTCCTCCTCTAGTCTCTGGTCTCACATCAGTATTTTTTCCTCCTGTAGGGACCTCTCCCAATGTTGCTCGTAATGCCATTGTCAACTGTGCTGAGCTGGTGACCTACGATCTCATCAAGGACGCCCTCCTGAAAGCCAACCTCATGACAGGTGAGTTAGTATAAATGGTTCTGGGTCTTGCCCTTCCCCCAACCTAGGATCAGATGTGAGGGTCTGGTTGCCTGAGTCTCACATCTTTTCATCCTCCTTCCCCTATGCTTGTGGAGTGAGTTTAGATTTACCATACTGAAGCCAGCTGGGATGAAGCTCCCACTGCACACTGAGGTACTGAGGCTAGACTCTAGGCTAAATGACTTTTAGGTCATCAGGACAGATCCCCGCTGGCATCTCTTTCTCTAAAACCAGAAAACCCCTAAGCTAGTTTGATAATCTCTTCCCTTCTGGAATGATGAGGTAAGGAGTCCTGACTGCCTCTCCTGCTCCTCCTTCGCAGATGACCTCCCTTGCCACTTCACTTCCGCCTTTGGGGCAGGCTTCTGCACCACTGTCATCGCCTCCCCTGTCGATGTGGTCAAGACGAGATATATGAACTCTGCCCCGGGCCAGTACAGCAGCGCTGGCCACTGTGCCCTTACCATGCTCCACAAGGAGGGTCCCCGAGCCTTCTACAAAGGGTGAGCCTCTGATCCACCCCACCCAATCCCGAGCCTCCTAGCTACCCATACCTACACACAGGTGGGAGAGAACCACCTGGAACTGACTAGCAACCAGGTGTCAAACTATTCTGATCCTGGTGTTAGTATTTCACTGGCATTCCCTCATGCTCTTAACTAGTTCCTCCCAGAGTTGTCATTCCTACCTTATGGGTATTAAAATGGAGACTCACAGGGAATTCTTGCTCAGAGCCGCATGGCTCTGGGGCTCTGTTCACCCTGGGCCCTCACAACCTCCTTTGGGACAGAGCAACTAGGTTGGATTGGATACCATGGCCCACTGGGGTGAGTGGGAGGTGAAGTGCCCTCAGGAGTCACCAAGGTGCCCCCTATGACCTGTGTTTTCTGCCTTCTAGGTTCATGCCCTCCTTTCTCCGTTTGGGTTCCTGGAACGTGGTGATGTTTGTCACCTATGAGCAGCTCAAACGGGCTCTCATGGCAGCCTGCACTTCCCGGGAGGCTCCCTTTTGAGTGTCTCCTGCTGCTGACCCAACCACCTCCGGCTTTGGCTTTGGCTTTGGCTTTGGCTTTGGCTTTGGCTTTGGCTCCAGCCAAGCCCTGCTTCCCTTCCCTCTCTCCTCACTCCTTCCTTCCACTCCCTTTCCCACCACCTCCCTTTCCTGTCCCCACATGCTTACCCATTCTCCCCTACCCCATCTCCCCGTTGCCTCCCAGTCCTAGTACAGTTGACCCCAGTTGACACTGTGGGAGGCCTGGAACTAGCCAGGATCCCAAGCCTTCAGTCCCTTGAAAAGCTAAGCCCAACTCTTTGTTCTGCCCCTAGTCCCAGCCAGCATGTCCCCCATAAAACAGGTTCAACCTTGTGTCTCCTCCTTCTCTCATAGCTGTTACCAGAGGTCTTGGTTCAGTGGGTCCTTCTGGCACCTGGTAGACAGCGGAGCAGCCACCTGACTTAGAAAGGGAGGTCTGCCCCACCTTCCGCTTCCAGCATCCATTCTGGGGCCTGTGGAGGTCATGTAGTTCATTTGTCTTTCCAGACCAGGCCTGGGGCTTAGGTGGTAAGTGAGGGAGCAGCTGGGAGTCACAGCTTCGCTCTCACTAGGACACTTGAGCTTCCACTCACCCAGTGCCTGGTGCTCCAGCTGGCCCCAGGCCTATTGATCTGCAAAATTAGTGTACTACTGTCTGCTCAACATCTCCTTGTTCGGTGGAAGATTTAGAGAACTTGGGAATCTTAGATGCTGTGAACTACTTTTATTCCATTCTACAAATGGGAAACTTCCTCTCCAAAGTCCCAGACCTCATGAGGACAAGTCTGGCTGCTTCTCATCCTCCACAGTCACACCCTTAGGTGGCATTCTTACTGCACTGGGTGGGACAGGGTGCAAGGAAAACATGAGGCCTCAGTTTGAGGATACTTTCATTTGGAGACTCACCCTCTCCCTAGGCTGGAGATCCCAAGGAGGCAGTGCCAAACCAGGGCTTAGGCTGCACAGGGTGTCAGCCTCCCTGTTCCTGTTCCTACCAGCTGTCCACAGAGGCAGGAAAGCAGATTCTACATATGTTTCAAGGGGTAGGGGACTCTGAAGTCCCAGAATCCTGAGGCATCTCATGCAGAAGCAGGCCCTTAGAATTAAGCCACCCAGGCTCATTTTATAGCTATTGGAAGAAACTGAAGGCTGGGACTAGGACTCAGACTCCTTTCTCCCCCACTGTGCCTCTTCACCAGGGACCAGAGCTGGAGTCCTTCAGAATGTCTGTCAAACAGCTGTAGAGCCAGGCTCAGAGAATGTGGTCTCCCTCTTCCCACAGCCTCAAGCAGCTGATGCTACTGCTCCTCCCCATTGGTCAGAGCTGGAGGCTCAGCCCTTCAGAGCTTTGGCAAGGGGTCCAGGAAATGAGAGTCCTAGAGAAGGAAAGAGGGCCCAGGATTCCTCACCGTACTTTGTAACATCTGACAAATTGAGCTGGGGTCTCATAGTCCCCAAGAGGAACGGGGTTGGGTGCCACAAGGTGAGCCAAGGCGAAGGTGGTAGGCAGCCCAGCGGGCCTGCTCTCTGCTGGGCTGCAGGGAGTCAACATAAATGGAGGACCGACCTGGTCAATGCACTTCATGCACCTTAATTCTCACACTAGTCCTATAAAGCAGGCTACTGTTTTATACCAGAGAAAACCGGGCCAATTTGTTGCCTTAGGCATGTCAGTCATGTGATTCGTTTATCAGTCTTGTGTCCCAGACACTTGGACACAAGGCCACCAGACTCCATCATGGTTCTGGGCATGATCCTGGGACAGTGAGGAGCTGGGGCAGGTGGCAGGAACCATGGAACAACATTATCAGTAGCCTCACTAATTTAATAACTGGTCCTCACAGCTTATAAAATGGACATATGACAGGCCCTGCCTTGCCTGCCAGATGAGGTAGCACTGAAGATCACCAAGGTAATAGAAATTTCACAAAGATCTTTCATCAGGCCTAAGACCACGCTTCCTTCAGAGCATTGCCATGAGGAAGAGGCTAGAGGCAGGCTTTCCTACTGGCCTAGAGGAGACCTGGGTGCTAGGATTTGCACCCACTTGCTCTCAGCACAGGGCAGCTACCACCACTCTTCCACCTAGGCCGTGCCTCGGGGCAGAGTCAGCTTCACTCCTCATCTGGTTTCCTGAAGGCCTGCAAGATCAGGGTTGCAATCTTTGCTATAAGAAACAGGTTCAGAAAGGCAAAGTGATTTGCCCAAGAGCATACACCTGAGGTGTATCTGACTCCAAGGCCTACATGACTTACGGGCTGCACAGGTGCTTCCTAGAACCCTGGTCCAGACTCCATGTCTCAAGGTCAGCTCCTGCCACATTTTCCCTGATGATTTCAAAATGGCTGACAGGTGCTACCCAGTCCCCATTTAAGAAAAAACGTTAAGGGGTGCCTGGGTGGCTCAGTCGGTGAAGCGTATCAATCTCCACTTAGGTCTTGATCTCAGGGTTGTGAATTCAAGCCCCATGTTCAAGAAAGAAAGAAAAAACCTTGAGCAAAGAATGTTTTGAACAGGGGAATCCAATATGGACAATATGGGGGCCTTTTCTATTACTTCTGAAGTCATTCCACAAAAGTGGCCACCTACTCATAAGATTAGATCTATCCTAGCCCAAACCCAGACTTGAAAGAGAGGAGGTGCATGCCACACTGTTGTTGACTGGTGGAATGCAGGTCAGGAAAGCAAGTGTGGTCTGCATAGGCCCAGCTGGGCCTGGAGGCCACATCAGCAACAATCCTGGAACCCTGAGATCTAAGCAGTGAATTCACCAAGCATGTTCACCACAATGACTCAATCCTCATAAGCAGCCTGCAGGAGGCTTATAAGCAGTAACATCCAGGGGGGTCAGTGGCAGGGCCAGGAGCAGAACCCAGTTCTGCCTCCCATACCACCCCACCTAGAGTCAGTCCAGGACCCACTGCATAGATGAGAAGTGAGGCTGTGAGGTAGAAACCAAAACCATTTTCCAGCACGGTGTCCTTTGTGCTACCTCTAAGCAGGGTGAATCTGGGAAGTGGCCTTCAAGGTTCTGATGACATCTTTGCCCTGTGTGGCCTTGACAAGTGTTTTCTTCTCTGTGCTTCCTATCTACACTATGACCATATCACATTCTAGAGACTGCCCCTGCTAAAGACTTTGTGTCGTGAGAAATCATAGCAGGGTGGGGACCCACAGAGGTCACTCAGGTCTGCCCCACTCTATCAAGGGGAGCACACAGACTCCGAACCTTCAGGGACCTGGCCACACTTACAAAATCTGGACAGGAACCCAGGTTCTAGGCTTTCTGGGCCATGCCCCTCCCCCTGTTCCACAAGAAGCAATATATGAGGCTCCTCTCCCTCCAACACAGTCTCCTGGGTGCAGTTGGAAGATAGGAAATCTTTATTGTGTCAGTTTAAAAACCCCAGGCTGTCCCATCCTCATGTCACATCTGTGCAGTGGGCTGGCTCACCTGCACATCCTGGGACAGGAATGGGATAAGGCCCAGCTGGCCTTCTCCTCCCCTCCTCTGCTCCAGCCCTCAGCTCACCAGTTATGTCAGCAATGCCTGGCGCAGCATCTGCTTCTTTTGGGGTGTGAGGCGGGTGGGGAACTGGATGTCGAAGAAGATGAAGAGATCCCCTTTCTTAGTGGGGTCCTCAGGCAGTGGCATCCCCTCACCTGGCACCTTCTTGAAGTACTTGGGACTGAGACAGGGGAGGATGAAAGAAGGGAAATGAGAGGGCCCCCCAACACTGCTCTCTGACAGATCCCATGCTGCCCATGCTCACACAACCTCAGGCTTGAGGCAGTCAGTCCAGCTTCCACCAGGTGGCTCTTCTCAGCCAGAATCGTGTGGCAGGAGAGAGAAGACCAGCTTATTCAGACAGCCTGCCCCCTGATAACCATTTACACTGGGGGTTCCAGGAATAGAGGTTCCAGCCTAGGTTGGGGTCGGGGGTGGTGCTGGACTGCTGAGTAAAGCTTCCCATACAGAGGCCCTTTCCTGTAAAGGACTTGAGGGATACAACTCAGAACACTAATGAGACGTTCGGGAGGAGGAAGGCAACAAAGGTCGCCCCTGCAATCTTTGGACTCTGTAGTGGCCTTGTGCAAGTTAGAAAAAGGCACTCCATTTACCAGGTGAATGCAGCTTGGCCAGAGTTAGGGCTGGATTTCAGTCCTTGCTGGTGAGGACTGAACTGCCCCAGGCTGACCTGTCTGGCACTACCCTCTTAAGGCCCAGGCCAGCTCTTCTGCCTACTGGGACCCACGCAGATGCACTCACTGGATAATGTCGTTGATGGGGATGTTGAGCAGACGATCATCCAAGGTCTTCACCTCCACGGTGCAGCAGGTCAGAGCCTAGGGACGTTAGGGCCACAGGTGGGAGTAGGAGAGGTAACCATGGCCATTCTGTTTAGAAGGCATTTTATGAGCTTATTCGGTGCCAGGCCCTGAGCCTGGCCTCAAGCAGACAAAAGGATGTTCAGGGACTAATGGGAGCGAGCCAGGCATCTGCCTGCCCTTAGGAGTTCACGGTCTGGTAGGAAAGACTGATGATGATAGAGGGAAGTAAAGGGGTCTTCGGGAGCCAAGGAGAGGCCCCCAAACCACTGTGGAGTGGGACAGGAGGACTACACAGTGGTGGTAGCAGTTGATGAGGGTGAAGAGGATCCTGCCAGTCAGACAAGGTGGATATACAGCATTCCACACAGACGGCCCAGCACAAACAAGAGAATGGAGGTGGGAAAATGCTCCCAATGGACAGGGGCACAGTGGTTGGAGTGCAGGGGATGAGATCAGCAGAGGCAGAGTGTGGAGGGCCTTAAACACCATGTGAAGATGCTCCGACAGGCGTGTGGCACAGTCAGATGAGCGTGGGGATGGGAAAGGAGGCAGGAAGGCCACCAAAGGGGCTGCTATGCAGACCCAGGTGCTCAGACTCTGACTCTGGGAATGAACGGAAGGGGACTAGGTGGTAGAATTGACAGAGTAACTGCCCACAGGTAGGGTGGGGGAGGGGAGGCAAAGTCTAGGCTGGTGCTATTCCTTGTTTGGATTGTAAGGACATGGAGGGGCCCTGAAGACAGCCACAAAGATTCTTTGGGCACTCCTCACGTTCTGAAGGCCTGCACCATAGGCACTGGGGGGAGTGCAGAGTGAGGCCTGCTTGCTCACTCTCATCTGCCCACTTCCCCTCCACTTTGCCCACTCACCTTGCCCAAGGGAATGGGATTCACAAAAAGGAGGTTGTCGTTCTCCCTGCGGAAGCGAGGGTGTAGCTTCTCCTTTACAATGAAGATGATGTCGGCTGGGATAATGTTGGGGCCCTGGGCAGAGGAGGCAAGGGGTGACAAGGACTAATTGGCTGTGTGATATTGGCTAAGTTCCTGACTCTACTGGTCTCCATGTCTTTTTCTGAACAATGAAGAGATTGAACTAGGTTTTCTGGAAGGACCTTTTCAGTTTGGTTTCATAGCCCCTCCTCTGAGAAGCCTACTCCAATGAATCCAGCGCCACACACCCCCCCCCCATTACTTCTCCTCTATGGAGCATGCCCAACAGGGTTCACTCAGATGGAGAGGGACAGAAGCTTCCTCAGGGGGTGGGTAAAATGCTGAGCTGCAAGTTTTGAAAACAACTTCTTACACACCTCTGTCCTGACAAGCTTCTGCTAAGGTCTCTTAAGGGGGCAGAGGAACCTAACCAGTCCCTACCAGCAAGAAGCTCCCAGTCTAGTGGGGGGAACAGACACACCGTCCTCAGCATGCTCAGGACTGTGGTAAAAGGAACCCAGAGGCAGGAGATTAGAGAGGCCCTGAGCCAGGTGGAGAGGTCAGGGGAGGCTGCCCAGAGCCCAGAGCATTAGAGCTGGGTCCTGAAGGGGTGTTTTGGAAGTAGATGTTTCACAGGTGAGAAAGGGAGCAAGAAGTATGGGCAGAGGAATTAATCTCTCTTGGCTCTGAAAATGCCATCACTCTGCCTCTTCTCAGACCTAAGGATACAGCATGCCTTGAACAATAATTTTATATTTTTATTTAAATAAGTAATTATCATGAAGATATTAAACAGTGTTAAAATTATTATTAATAAGTGTTTTCTGAATACCTCCTATAGTTGGGCTTTATTCAAGAAGCACTGAAGAAAATCAGGAAGAGCTCTTGTGCTCTTGCCCTGGCCAAATCCCTTCCCTCTCTGGGCCTCAGTTTCCTACTCTGCAAAATGGGGGAAAGCCCTGGGCTATCCACTCACAGAGGTGTTGTGAGGCTCTGTCCCTGGTAAGGGACTTTGGGGATCATTTCACCGACTCTGCAGACTGGTCTCCCTACTAGGTTGGGGTCACGGGGCAGAGGAAAGCATTGCCTCCTTCCCCCTCAGTCTTTCCACCACATGAGCAAGCTTGGGTGACTGACACTAGGACTGACCCTAGTCAGTTCCCTCCTTCTCACCTGGTCCCCTTCCTTCTCAAAGGTGATCCGTGTGCCCTGCCTCCAACCAGGTTTCACATCAATTGTGAGAATCTTGTCCTTGATGGTAGAGGAGTACCCATCCTCGTTCAGCACCTGCAGCCAGATGGAAGAAGGGAGGTTTGCTCCAGATTTCCCAGCTGGCCTTTTAACACGAGAAAGATGCCAAGGGGGTGTTGTGCTCAGATGCAATCTTCTAGCAACAGGGAGAAGCTGCCCTGAGCCAACCCCATTCTCACCCCATTTACTGGAACCAAGAACTTACGATTTTAGGATGATGTCATTGGGCTAGGGCCTGAGATGCCAAGCAGTCACCATTAGTTGACCAAGCCCCCAACTCCAGGCCTAGATCACGTAGCCCTGGCCACTAACAGATGCATGGTGAACACATACTCAGTTCCTCTCTCCCAACCCAGTGGCTCTGGCCCTGAGGGGCTGACAGGTTTCTTAATCATGAAGGGAGAAAGACCACAGAGGTCAACATATCTGAGCATTCCCTATTATGTCATCCAACCATTCCCCAATCACATGCCCAGATGAGTGCCATCTGTGCCACAGCTGGCATCTCCTCTGCTGGGCAAAGGTGTGAGGAGGCTTTGCTCATGTGTCTAGCATAGGGCTGAGCCATAGGACAGGGTCAACCCAAGGACTAGACTCTGGGCCACTAAAAGTCTTCAATCAAACCCCTTGGGGACCGTCCCCCAGTGCACCCTCCATCCCCACACTGTTTCTTCTTTACTCCTGAGGCATACACACTGATGAAGCCCTGGGGGTATGGTCTGGTAATACCCAGAGGGCAGAATTCACAAGGGACTGACTCCTCCCATTCGGAATCCGGCTTCCCACAGGGATGGGGCTGATATGAGAAGGGAAAGACCCTTCTGCAGAGGGGATTCCTGCACTGGGAAAGAATCAGGCTAATACCCTCAATTGTCCCTTCCAAATTTCAGATTCTAGAATTCTATGATCCTAGATCTTCAATTCTGAGATTTCATGATTCTATCAGAGGCCATACCTGAGGTCTCCAGTAAGGGCATGGAGGAGGTGACTCAGAGGATTGGAGGGCATAGGTAGTGGCCCCCAGCAGGAGCAAGCCAAGTACTCACCCTTCGGGAGATCTTAATTTTCTTGGTGCAGCCAAAGAATAAGTCCTCCAGAGATAGGTAGAGGTCTCGTTCGATTGTGGGGTCCTGTTTCTTGACCCCTCGGCCTCGGAGACCCCCAAAGTTCAAATCTACCTCACTTCCTTCTACATCAAAAAACTCTGCAGGAGGAGAGGAGAGGAGAGGAGAAGGGAGGGGAGGGGAGAGGAGGGGAGGGGAGGGGACGGGAGGGAAGAGGAGGGGAGGAGAGGAGAGAAGTAAGAGAGATTGTGTCAGGGACTTGGAAACACAGACACCCCTCCACACATACCTCTTCAGTCCCCAAGTGTAATACTCAGCATCCCATTCCTACTTTGCATACTCAGACTGTTAGGCCAGGCCAAAAAGTTGTCCTAAATTGCAGATCCAATGGTTATCATTGCTTGCCACTTCCCACTGCTTCATCATCCGGTTTATATTCCCCCACTTTCCTGACTCCCTTCCCCCTCAATTTGGGGAAACACTCCTCGAGGCTGGCTGCCTCAGGATGGAGAGGAGTGCCCTCTGGTGGCAGCTCCTGGTATGCCAGAAATGACTCCCGCTGTTATCTTGCTGGGGGGACGGTAATATCATTCCAGTCCTTCCTACCCTTCCCCACACTCCACTCTCCCTCACTGTCCAGCCCAGCACAACACCTCTAGAGACCACATACTCAAGTTTCTGTGAAGTCAATAGCTGATACGGGAGTAGGGAAGGGGGTGGTTCCTAATAAATTTGAGAGTTCATCAGCATACCCCCAAACTCTTTTTCCCTCAATTTCTTTTTTCCCTGCCCAGCTCTACACCCATAAGTGCTCTTGCTGCCCTGCCCTTCCATCCCAGTGCAAACAGCCTTTGTCTCTTGAAGTGCTATGGAGTCGTTTGGTTTCAGTTTTTCTGTCTGTGAGATGGGGTAATAATGCCTGATCTGCCTTTTTCCATTAGGATTAAATAACAAGACGATGAAGAAAAGTGGAAACTTGCTGAGAGCTTACTATGCATCAGGTGCTGGTTTCAGTTCTTCACACTATTGTCTTATTGGACAGAGAGGCCAAAGAAAAGGCTCACAGTCCCGCAGCTCATCTGAACACAGGACAATCTGACTATGAGAACCTCTGCCCTTAACCACTATGCTTATTGCTACGTGTGAAAACCTTTGTAAACTTTGTAGAGTTAGGGGTCGCTATCATAATTAAGGTTTTTTTCCTTGTACTCTGCCTCTTATGGTTAGGGCCATGAATGAACTTCCCAGGCTAGAATGGTATAATAACTTTAGGTGGGGGAGGGCAGGGCAGCATCACACTAAACCCCTCTATGAAATAGTAACTAATCAAGAGGCCTGTAAGTGACCTGGTCCCCTCTCGTATCACTGAATCCATTTCTTCACCCAGCACCTGTGCTGTGTCAGGTTGTAGACACCCCAACAGCCAGGTCATAGGAAGGTCTAGTCCCTCAGTCCTGCAGGCAGACAGGACACAAGAATCCCCTGGGTGAAGTCCTGTAGCAGTATAGTTTTGGGCACTGCCTGAGGGTCCCCAAGCCTGTAAGTGATGTCCCCAGAAGCTCTGGTTTGGCTCCTCTGAGCTGCCTCTTTTTCATGCACCTGTCCATCGTTATGGCATTTTTCAGTCTGCAAAGCCTATTTTCATAAACATTGTCTCATTTGCTAGTGACGTGTGAGGAATGGACTATTACAGCCACTTAACAGTAAGGAAGTTGAGGTTTCAGAGCAGTGAAGAGATTTGCCCAGAATCACACAGCTCATAAGAGGCAGTGCATGGATTTGAAACAGGCCTAAGTCCCTTGCTTTTTACAGTCACACATGGAGTTTATCAACTCAGCTTCTTCTGGCAGGCAGGTGAAGGAAATGCACAGGGGAGAGGTCTCTGAGGGGGAGAGACAGTGGGCTGTGGCCCACTTCTTATTAACATGCAGAAAAAGGAAGAGAGAACTTTTGAAATGCAGAACGGCTATAGTACAGCCAGGGGAAGGGGCTGCAGGGGGTCAGGCAGTGAAAATCTAGACTCTCTGAGTTGCATAACTAGAGCCAGGAAGACAGGTCTGAAGGTTAATTGCCCTTGCAAGATGACTGTGAGCCTCAGGAATCAACTCTTGGTCAGTTTGTCTGGGACCTGGGATTATCCACCCATCCATCCATATACTCACCTAACACACACCTGTACAGTGAAACCTAATGCAGCTATTAAAATGAGTAAAGTAGATCTGTTATGTAATATAGTATGAGATAATCTCCAAGGCATACTGAGTGAAAGAAATCAGTGTGCACAATATGGTCCCATTCCCTTCATAAGATAAAAGGCTTAGGTAAAGATAAATATATGCTCATAAATGCATAGAAATTTTCTGGAAGGATACATAAACGGTTAACAGTAAGTGGCTGCTTCTGGAGAAGGAATAAAGGCTGAAATTTATTTCTTTAATAATTTCTTTTTTACCATGCATTATATATATTTTTAAAGTAAACAAAACAAAAGGATTCAAAGAAAAGCATCTTTTACAGCTACATCCTTTCCCAATAAAGCAAGTGGATAGGTGGGGCCTCTTACCACCAAAGGGGTTGTCTCCTCCGAAGAACTCATGGAAAACCTTATCAGGGTTGCCGTGGAAGACGTAACCAGTGGTCCATGGGGTCTGGGATCCAAACTCCAGAGGAATCCCGCCCTTTAGGCCCTCCTCTCCAAACTTGTCATAGATGCCTCTCTTCACAGCTGTGGACACGTGTCACCTTGATGAGGGGGCTGGCATTAGGGACTAAGATAGCTGCTGGGCTGGGAAGCAGGTGGATACAGGGTAGAGGAGAAGGGGCAAACCCAACCTTATTTCTAAAGTCTGGCACTCTTTGGAGGGAGACCCTAAAAGTTAGGGGTTTAATTTCACCGTGGGTGGATCTAGGTGTGATCCCATAGTGGGGAGGAGAATGGGGAAAGGTGGAGACCTGCTGGGTGGCAGGGGGAAGAGGACTGAAGGAGAGATCTAGAGACTGAGGGTGAGGCTATGGCCCTAGAATTTGGCTAAACTCATCATCGTAGCTACTGTTTTATTTGGGGTAAATAGAATCGTAGCACCTTGAAATTCTACAATCTAAGAATTCTAGAGCTGCCAAATTCTAGAGCTTTCAAAGCCTAGAGTCTAAGGACTCTAAAGTCTTGAAAACTCGGGACTGGGGAAACCTTAGTGATCTGGCTATTCTTCTGCACAGCATCTGTGATTACAGTCTCCAGAACAAGCCCTCAGGGATGCACGCTTGCAGGTGGTGCCCCGGGGCAGAGGTGGTGGTGGGGAAATCACTTTCTACACTCTTTTGGTTTCAGGAGATTCTTGAATTACCAGCCTCTCTCTGACCCTTGATAGACATGCCTTCCATGGAAAGGTGGCACTGGAGCTACTTGGTAATCTGGGAAGAGTAACTGGGGATGCCTGCCTCAGCCTCTTTCTTCCCTTGGCAGCAAGCATCTCACTGTGTGCACCCCTGCAGGGGACAGGTGGGGTGTGGAGTGTGGGAGACCTGCCCAGGTCCTGCTCTACTGACACTGGCTGAGCAGATCATCTTAATCCAGGGGCTCTCCACGCTGCATCAACCTTAGTTTGTGACTATGGAGAGAGGCAGTTCATGCTGTTTTCTTTCTAAGTTTGCTCAGGCTCTAGGCAGGGAAGAGGAATGCTTTACTACCCAGAGGCTTAAGGAATGGTCTCGAAATAGAGGTGGGGCAGAGGAGATGGGTGGAATCACTCACGGTCGCTCAGCACATCATAGGCCTCTGCTATTTGCCTGAATGTCTCCGCTGAGGATGGCTCACTGGACTTCAGCGGGTGGTTCCTAAGGGCCAGTTTCCGGTACCTAGAGGAGGGAGGATTCATACAAGTCATAGCATTTGACATGCGCCTGAGGCGCAGACCATGGTTCAGAGCTGGCTCTGCTGTTCACTGCTTTGATGTTGCCAGCTATAAAATCAGGGCTGTGGTGGCCAGGGTGGTGCATTGCACAGATGCCCTTGAACAGAACCCAGTGGGTAGAAAGTGTAGCTGCCCGCCCTGGGTGTCTGTGCTGAGGCTACATTTCCCCAAGCTGCCCCAACCAGTGCCTAAGCGTGGTGGGGATATTGGTGCTGGCGCGTCCCCCTAGGACACAGGACCCCCCCAACGCACAACCTCTGCTTCAGGACGCCCATCTATCAGCCCAGCTACTTTTTTCCAGACCACTCTGCAGCTCTCTCCATCCAGCCATTTCTTCCTGCTCCCCTTTCACAGGTATCAGACCGGCACTGGGGTTTGAAGGTGCCGCCTGCATGCTCTTGCTCCCCCTTCACCCTCACACGTCTCCCCCCATACATTTCTCGCACATCTAATCCTGCCGTGATATCTGAACTTACACACAGGCTTCTTGGGAAGATCAGGTAAAATAAGGTGTCAAAGGGCCTGGTACGGAGAGGCACTGGCACACGTCAGGTCCCTTTACCATCTCTCACTTCTGTGCTCATTCGTTTCCCTGCTTCTGTATTACCCAATCCCACCACTCAGTGATGCGATGCCTATAGTGTCTGAGAATCTGTATCATCAGTGTTCTGAGAGGAAAGAGCTGGCATGAACTGGGTGATTTGTGCAGAGTTTAATAAGGGACCACTCACCAAAGTGTAGGAGGTAGGGAGGATAACCATGCTGGACAGTGCTGTAGCCCAAGGCCAGGAGCCCTGAGTCACCCTGGCTACCCCTGAGCCTATAGGAGTGGGAAGGGAGAAATCCCACAGGAGTGTGTGTGGACGGGGCCCTTGGCAGGAGCTGTCATCTTCAGCTAAGGGATACCCAACCTGAAGCGCTCTCAGAGGAAGGGAGCTGGGAATAAATACCCCAGCCCCACTCTCCTCTTTGCCAATCACCTGCTGTGGGCTCTCTTTAGCTTTCATTTAGGAAGTCTGAGGGCCAGGGCGTCTATTGATGTGGTTCAGATGGGCCAGCTTCCAGCGCAGAGAGCAGGGTGCAGAAAGGCGGGGAGGGGGGTCTGAAAGAGCCAAAGGAGGGCATCAGCACAGCCCCCTGAGTGGCTGAGTACAAATCGGACCCCACATACCCTCCACTGGGTCAGAGTGCACTTCCTCTGCCCTGCTCACACCCTGCATGCTGGTGACCCCTCCTGCTGTTTCTCTTCTCACTCCACACACTATCTGTGCACAAGCTCGTCTATCCCAAGGCTTTGAGCATCACTCACTCGCTGACCACTCCCAAATTTCTATCTGAAACCAGGCCACTAAGCTCCAGACCTTGGCATCCAGCTTCCATCTTGGTATCTGCTCTCCAGTGTCCCACAGGCCCCACAAACTCAATGAACCCAGACAGAAACACATTTTCGTTCCTTAAGTTTTTGCCCATTTGCCCAGGCAATGAAGCCAAAATGCTGAGCATTATCAACTCCCAAGTTCTTCATCCCCTCCATTCCCAGCCCACCTGTCACCAGGGCATTTCAGTTTTTCTTTTTCCCCAGTGTTCTCTTCCTGCCCCCTCATCCCTAGGAGTATTGCAGAACCATGGCTTCCTGTTTCAGTGTTCTCCTTCTCCAGGCCTTTCCGTGTGCTGCCACCAGATTGATTTGTCTTTTTTTTTTTTTTTAATATTTTTTTTAATGTTTATTTATTTTTGAGACAGAGAGAGACAAAGCATGAATGGGGGAGGGGCAGAGAGAGAGGGAGACACAGAATCGGAAGCAGCCTCCAGGCTCCGAGCCATCAGCCCAGAGCCCGACGCGGGGCTCGAACTCACGGACCGCGAGATCGTGACCTGAGCTGAAGTCGGACGCCCAACCGACTGAGCCACCCAGGCGCCCCTGATTTGTCTTTTTTAATCTGATGCTTCTAAAATGCCCCCTGGCCAAGTCACTCCACTGCCCAAATCCCTCCACTGGTTTCCCTTTGCCTTCAGCATAAAATCTGTATCTCTAAGATTCAAGCCTCTGCTTCTTTCTCTGGCCTTCTCACTCACAGCTCTCCCTCCCCACTCCCATGGCCTCTCCTGCCCTTCTGGCCAGGCTCCAAACTCCCTACAATGCATTGCTCAGGTCTTTGACATTCTACTCCCATCCCTTGTAACACCCACCACTCTCCAGACCCTCCCTCCCATCTCCCCCTGGCACATTTTCATTCATCTTTCAACAATCAGCTCAGGGCTCAACTCCTCCAGGATGCCCTCCCTGACTGCAGTCTCCATTCTAGGTTAGACTCCCCTTCCCGAGTCCCCAGTGCCTTTGATCCCTAAACTTAGCACTTGGCACTCCAGTTGTTTGTTGACTGGTTTGTCTCTCCCACTAGCCTGGGTTCCTTGAGTTGCTGTGTCTACTTCTCTGTGTCCCTGGTGCCTAGCACTGAGCAGCAGTGAGGAAATGAATGACACGAACTAACTGTCCCACAAGGCAGCCCATCTCACCGTGGGACCGCTCTGACTTTTAAGCAACATCTCATCTTAGTGAGTGAGATCTGCTGTCCTATGACTCTGAAGGTTCTGATTCGGCCCCTGGAGGCCTTACAGAGATTATCTACATTGTCTACTTTCAGAAACTTAAAGACAATTGTCATCACTTCCCTGAGACACTGAAACCAGCCCTCTCAGTTACAAAGGTCAAAGTCAGGTATGGGGAGAATTCCAAGTAAGTTCTATCAATAAGGAAAGGTAAGTAGGTTTGAGAAGAGCCTTATTTTTCAGATAAACTTGAGTAGTTTCTGTGGAGTTTTTTGTCTCATTTTTTTAGTGAGAGAGAGAGAGAGTGTGTGTGTGTGGGGGGTGTGCAGTGGCAGAGGCAGAAAATCTTAAGCAGGCTCCCCACCCAGTGCAGAGACCAACAGGGGGTTTGATCCCATGACCCTGAGATCATGACCAAGCCGAAATCAAGAGTTGGATGCTCAACCGAGCCAACCAGGCGCCCCTAAACTTGAGTGGTTTTAAGATTTGCCCTGCAGTGCCCTCACTCTGTTTCCCTGAGTGGGCAAGATGGAGTGGAGTCACAGTTTGGATGCAGCAGGGTAGGCTTAATGAGAGCTACTGAGAAGGTTAATAGCTAGGCAATTAGGAATCATTGTGGTGCTTCTATTCATTATATACATTTAGCATTTAAAAAAAATTTTTATGTGAATTTATTTTTGAGAGAGAGTGTGACAGAGTGCAAGCAGGGGAGGAGCAGAGAGAGAGGGAGACACAGAATCTGAAGCAGGCTTCAGGCTCTGAGCTGTCAGCACAGAGCCCGATGTGGGGCTCCAACTAATGAACCGTGAGATAATGACTTGAGCTGAATGAAGTTGGATGCTTAACCAACTAAGCCACCCAGGTGCCCCAGCATTTTTGTTTTGTTTTGTTTTGTTTTGTCAAAACCTAGTTACTCCCATATAGGAGACTGTGTTATACATGACTCATCTCTTAGAGTTGTTACAAGAGAGAAGGGTTAAGAACTATTGTTTGAAACAGGGGTGCCTGGGTGGCTCAGTTGCTTAAGCATCTGACTTCTGCTCAGGTTATGATCTCGTGGTTCGTGAGTCAAGCCCTGCAGATCAAGACCCTGAGGTCTTGATCTCAGTGTTGTGAGTTCAAACCCTATGTTGGGCTCTGAGCTGGGCGTGAAGGCTACTTAAGAAGAAACCTACTTTGGGGTGCCGGGGTGGCTCAGTTGGTTGAGTATCCGACTTTGGCTTAGATCATGATCTCACGGTTCATGAGTTGAAGCCCCACATGGGGCTTGCTGCTGTCGGCACTGAGCCTGCTTCTCAGGTCCTCTGTTCCCCTCTCTCCTGCTTCTCTCTTTCTCTCTCAAAAATAAACAAACATTTTTAAAAAAAGCTTACTTTGGGGTGCCTGAGTGGGCCAGTAGGTTAAGTGTCCAACTCTTGGTTTCAACTCTTGCAGTGTTTCCAGTTTGAGCCCCACATTGGGCTCCGTGCTGACAGTGCAAAAGCATGCTTGGGATTCTCATCTCCCTGTGTCTCTGTCCACCCCCACCCCCCGCCCACACCTCCCTCTCCCCCCATTAATGCTGTCTCTGTCTTTCTCAAAATAAATAAATAAACTTAAAAAAAAAAAAAGCCTACTTGAAAAAAAAAAAAAAAACTCGTATGACAGCCAGAATAAAATTTGAAACACATCCATCTGGCCAGGTCACTCTCCTGTTCTTAATCCTTTGGTTCTGCAAAGGAAAAAGTTCAAATGCCTTCTTTGTCCCCATTTTTATTGCTAAGAAAACCAGGGTACCCACGAAGGGAAACAGGGCATAGGGGGTTAAGGATTATGGATTGGGAACTCTGACTCAGGCCAAACCCAGGTTGTAGGTATGTATGCAAGAAGCAACAGAAGAACAAGGTTTATCTTGGCTGCACTTGGCTGTGCAAGAAGGCTCAGTTTGGAAAAGATAAAGGTGGGGCCTTCCCAGCACACCCCTAAAGCCTCACTCCCGTCCCAACTTACGCCTTCTTGATCTGGGCATCCTCTGAATTGCGAGTGATCTGAAGCACAGAGTAATAATCCTGACCCATGGCTGGCTTGCAAGGCAGTCAGTCCTTGTTTAATCCTGACTCCAGCAGGGCTGTTAGTCTGCATTCTTTGGTTGCTCCTGACAACCGCACAGGGGCACTCTGGGAGTTGTATTCCTTCCTGCCCAAGCAGACATCACCTCTGCCTCACAGAACAGCCAATCGAAGAACTGGAAAAACGGTTGATCCTGTGACCCTGACAAAGGTCATTCAACTCAGAAACTCTCAAGAGTTTTTAAGAAAGTAGCAATTAGTTTTAATTAAAAGTTTTCAGAACAGGGGCGCCTGGGTGGCTCAGTCGGTTGGGCGGCCGACTTCGGCTCAGGTCATGATCTTGCGGTCTGTGAGTTCTAGCCCCGCGTCGGGCTCTGTGCTGACAGCTCAGAGCCTGGAGCCTGCTTCGTATTCTGTGTCTCCCTCTCTCTGACCCTCCCCTGTTCATGCTCTGTCTCTCCCTGTCTCAAAACTAAATAAACGTTAAAAAAAAAAAAAAAAATTAAAAAAAAAAAGAAAAAGAAAAAAAAGTTTTCAGAACAAATGCATTTGCTGATTTAAAAAAAAATTTTTTTTTTAACATTTATTTATTTTTGGGACAGAGAGACACAGAGCATGAATGGGGAAGGGGCAGAGAGAGAGGGAGACACAGAATCGGAAGCAGGCTCCAGGCTCCGAGCCATCAGCCCAGAGCCCGACGCGGGGCTCGAACTCACGGACCGCGAGATCGCGACCGGAGCTGAAGTCGGACGCTTAACCGACTGAGCCACCCAGGCGCCCCGCATTTGCTGATTTTTAAAAAATAAATTTTAAATTTTAGAATAGTTTTAGATTATCAAAAAAGTTGGGAAGACAGTATAGAATTCCCATATACCCCATACCCAATTTCCTGTATTATTAATAGCTTACTTGAGTATGGTATGTTTATCATAAATAATAATACATCAGGGTTTGGGTTTTTTTTTTAATTCAATTTGGTGACATTTTATTTATTATTAAATTTTTAATTACAGTATAGTTAACATACAATGTTATACTAGTTTCAGGTGTACAATACAGTGATTCACCGATTCCATACATCCCCCAGTGCTCATCACAAGTACACTACTTAATCCCCTTACCTATTTCACCCATCTACCTACCACCTCCTCTCTGATAACAATCAGTTTCTTCTCTATAGTTAAGAGTCTGTTATGGACCCTGGGCTCAGTTGGTTAAGTGCCTGACTTCGGCTCAGATCATGATCTCCTGGTTTGTGGGTTCAAGCACTGCATTGGGCTCTGTGCTGACATGACAACTTGGAGCCTGTTTTGGATTCTGTGATCTCTTCTGTCTCTGCCTCCTGCCGGCTCTATCTCAAAAATAAACATTAAAAAAAATTTTTTTAATAAAAAAAATATTAAAAAAAAAAGTCTGTTTCTTGGTTTGTCGCTTTTTCCTTTGTTCATTTGTTTCTTAAATTCCGCACGAGTGAAATCATACAGTATTTGTCTTTGACTTATTTTGCTTAGCATTATATGCTCTAGTTCCATCCATGTTGTTGCAAATGACAAGATTTTGTTCTTTTTATGGCTGAATAATATTCCATTGTATATATATATGCCACCTCTTCTTTATTCATTTATTTACAATGGGCACTTAGGCTGCTTCCATAATTTGCCTATTGTAAATGAAGTTGCTAAAAACATAGGGGTGCATGTATACTTTTGAATTAGTGTTTTTGTATATTTTTGATAGATACCCAGTAGTGCAATTATTGGGATTGTAAGGGAGTTGTATTTTTAACTTTTTGAGCAACCTCCAAACTGTTTTCCACAGTGGCTGCACCAGTTTGCACTCCCACCACAGAGCAAAAGTGTTCCTTTTCCTCCACATCCTGGCCAATACTTATTTCTTGTGTTTTTTATTTTAGTTATTCTGACAGATATAAGGTGATATCTCATTGTAGTTTTGATTTGCATTTCCCTGATGATAAATGACACTGAACCATCTCTTCATGTGTCTGTTGGCCATCTGAATGTCTTCTTTGGAGAAATGTCCATGTCTTCTGCCCAATTTTAATTGGATTATTTGGGGGGGGGTTGACTTGTATCATTCTTTATATATTTCAGATACTGTCCCTTTATCAAATACGTCATTTGAAAATATCTTCTCCCATTTAGTAGGTTGCCTTTTAGTTTTGTTGTTTCTTTTGGTTACAATGTTTATAATGAAAGTCCATACTTTATTCACATTTCCTAGTTTTCAACCTTATGTCTTTTTTTCTGTTCCAGGATCCCACCCAGGATACCACGTTACATTTAGCTGTCATGTTTCTTTAGGCTCCTCCTGGCTAAAACTGTTTCTCAAACTTTTCTTGTATTTTGATGACTTTGATAGTTTAAGGAGTACTGCACAGGTATTTTGTACAAAGTCTCTTAATGGGATTTGTTTGATTTTTTTCTTATTCTTTTTTTCTTTTTTTAAGTTTATTTATTTTGAGAGAGAGGGAAAGAGAGAGACAGTGCAAGTGGGGGAGGGGCAGAGAGAAAGGGAGAGAGAATCCCAAGCAGGCTCCACACTGTCAGCGTGGAGCCTGATGCAGGGCTCAAACCCACAAACCATTAGATCATGACCTGAGCTGAAACCAAGAGTTGGATGCTTAACTAAGCCACCCGGGCGCCCTAATTTGATATTTTTCTTATGATTAGACTGAGGCTGGGGGCTTCTGAAAGGAAGACCACAGAAGTGAAGTGCCATTCTCATCCCATCATATCAAAGGTACCTACTATCAACATGACATCACTGGTCATGCTGACCTTCATCTGCTAAGGTAGTATATATCCGGTTTCTCTCCACTGTAAAGTTACTTTTGTTTGCTCCTTTCTGGATTGTACTCCTTGGAAGGAAGTCATTTCACAGTCTGCCCTTAAAGATTGGGGAATTCTGCTCTAGAGGAGGAGAAAAGGAAGGGATATAGTGTGTCACTGGCCTAGGGAAAGACCACTGGAACAATCGTCCAGCTACAAACCCATGCATATATGAAAACTTTATATATAACACAGCAATCAATACAGATTGGTGCAGAAAACAAAAGGACTGTTAAATAAGTGGTTATGGGACAGTAGGATATCTAAAAGGAAAAAATGATACTACCTTATACCATATACCAAAAAAAAAAAAGGGTGGATTAAAGATTTAAGAGTGAAATGAACTCTTAGAAGAAAGTATAGGTGAAGATCTTTATGACCCGTACAGAGAGTATTTCTTAAACTAGACACAAAAAGCATAACCAAAAAGGAAAAGATTGCTAGGTTCTACCCCACTAAGAAAAATGGTAAAAAGACAAGCTCCAAAGTGAAAGGGATTTGTACTTTATATTTTCTTTTATTTTCGATTTTTAAAAAATGTTTATTTATTTTTGAGAGAGGGGGGCAGAGGGGCAGGGGGAGAGGGAGACAGAGAATCTGAAGTGGGCTCTGTGCTGACAGCAGAGAGCTGGATGCAGGGCTAGAACTCATGAACTGTGAGATCACAACCTGAGCCAAAGTCAGAAGCTTAACCAACTAAGCAACCCAGATGCCCCTGTATTTTATATTTTAAACAAAGAAACATAAAAGAAAACCTGAAAAGTCACACACACAAAAAGCCCCAAAAGAAAAATGGGCAAAAGGCATAAATAGGCATTTTACAATGAAAAACAAATAGCCAGGAAATATAAAAAGATGGTCAAACAAAAAATGCAAATTAAAGTTCACAATGAGATGCTATTTCACATCTATACTGGCAAACATTTAAAAACTTGACCTCAGGGGCGCCTGGGTGGCTCGGTTGGTTAAGCATCCGACTTCGGCTCAGGTCATGATCTCGTGGTCCGTGAGTTCGAGCCCCGCGTCGGGCTCTGTGCTGATAGCTCAGAGCCTGGAGCCTGTTTCAGATTCTGTGTCTCCCTCTCTCTATGCCCCTCCCCTGTTCATGCTCTGTCTCTCTCTGTCTCAAAATAAATAAACGTTAAAAAAAAAATTTTTTTTTAAAAGACCTCAGTGGTGCCTGGCTGGCTCAGTGGGTAGAGCATGTGACTCTTGATCTCAGGGTTGTGAGTTCAAGCCCCATGTTGGGCATAGAGCCTAACTGAAATGAAATGAAATGAAATGAAATGAAATGAAATGAAATGAAATGAAATAAAAATACACACACACACACACACACACACACACACACACACACGTACCTTAAAAGAAAATTGAGGGGTGCCTGGGTGGCTCAGTTGGTTAAGTATCAGACTTTGGCTCAGGTCATGATCTCAAGGTTCACAGTTCACGAGTTTTAATGTTTAAATAAACATTAAAAAAATTTAAAAAAAGAGGAAATTTAAAAGAAAATTGAAATAAAATAAAAACTTGACATCAAGAATTGGTGAGTATGTAAAACAAAAAGGAACTCTCAGACACTGCTATTTTGTCAGTGTAAATTAGAATAACCACATCAGAAAACTGTGACATTCCCTTGCAAAGTTGATGCGCATACCCAAATGTTCAGCATTAACAGTGAATACTATACAGCCTTTGTGCAAATAAGTCACACACACAAATACATACCATTTGCATAAATGATGCCACTTATATAATGTTCAAAAACATGAAAAGATAAATATGTTGTTAGGAATACATGTAGTGATTGCTGTGCTGGAGCTGGTTGTAACAGCTTGGAACAAAGTGGCAAATGCTATCAGGGCTATTTTTTTCCTTCTGGTGAGCTAGTTAAATATTAACAAGTACATGCATAGTAGTGAGTAAGTAAAATAATAAATAAAAGCAAGAGAATACTAAACAGAGAGGGGCACACAGGGGCAACATTCCTTCAATAAAGAATATTCCTTTTTTTTTTTTAACATGTTTTATTTATTTTTGAGAGAGAGAGAGAGAAAGAGAAACAAAGTATGAGCAGAGGAGGGGCAGAGAGAGAGGGAGACACAGAATGGGAAGCAGGCTCCAGGTTCTGAGCTGTCAGCACAGAGCCTGATTCGGGGCTCAAACTCATGAACCATATCATGACCTGAGCTGAAGTCGGACACTTAACCAGCTGAGCCACCCAGGCGCCCCTTTAAACTGATTTCTTAGCCACAGTTGCCTCTTTGTAAAGTAAAAATATGGCATTATTTTTTATTTTTTGCATTTCTGAGCTTTCTTGTGGATTTTAATTTCCATTTATTTAACCACTGAAGTTGAGCATCTTTTCATGTGATTGGCCATATTTTACTCTTATTACCAGAAAAAAAGATGTTATTAAAAATTAAACCCAGAGGGTTGGGTGAGAACCTTGCTCAGCCTGGGACTGGCTGAGGTGAATGCAGGGAGTGACTCCATGTAAGGGGCACCAAGTGTGCAGGGGCTGGAGTGAAAGGGGAGGTGGTTTGTGTAGTTGTCAGATTGGTTACTCACAGAAGTATTGAGCAAATAAGTGAAATATTGAGGATTATGAGAGCCAAGTTTCTCACTTTTGGAGGAAGGAGGTATGTATGCAGACTAGAATAATCCCAGTGGAGTTGGACTGGAATTGGGAGACATCAATGTGAACTCATGAACTTTAGTGTATATCTAGAATGCTGGATGTAGAAATATAGACATATATGTACTGTCCACTGGTAGGGACTAGAAGCAATACCCCCAAAACAAAGAATATCCATATAGTGCCCAGACTTGATTTCCAAATCCATTCTCCACTAAAAAGAACTGAAGCCATCTAGACAAATGACTGATTCCAGGACTGGGGTGGGGAAGTATAAGATGAAGCTTGAATATCTTGTAGTATCAGAAAATATGGAAGTGCTGAAAGAAAGATAGAAACATGTCAAAAGGACATAGGATCCAGCTTGAAGGAGCTACCACTGGCTCAGCTGGGACAATTTAACCACCACAAGAAATCATAGTAATAATGGATTATAATCCATAGAATAAAATATGAATCTATGTGTAGTCCACACTAATAGATCTATGATGAATGAGTGAATTAGTAATTAAATAAGTGGGGAAAAAAGGAAAGCTCTACTTTATAGTAGAAAGCAAATTATAAATGAAAAAGAATGATGAAATTATAAAATCACCTTTTGGCAATTGTAGTAGGAATAACTGGCTCAGACAGAAATCAACAAATGCTGAAACTAAATGATGCAAGTTGTATGAGGAATAGGATATTTATAGTCTCAATGTAGCTCTCCACAGAATACTAACTTTGCCATGGACAAACCTGGTAGACACCATTTTAACCAACTGATTATAATAAAAAAGATGGACAAACCAAGTGTCGGCAGTATTGGCAAGGAAGTGGAGAAAATAAGAACCTGTATACACCACTGCTGAGAACGTAAAATGGTGCAGCCACTTGGAAAACAGGTGGCGGTCTTAAAATGCTAAACATAGAGTTACTATATCCTTGCAATTTTTCTGAAGGTGTGAAATTACTTCAAAGTGAAAAGTAAATTAGAAAAAAATGTATCCACAAAGAGACGTGTTCAAGAAAAAGAAACCTTTACGGGGTACCCGGGTGGCTCAATTGGTTAAGCATCCAACTCTTGATCGCGGTTCAGGTCATGATTTCATGGTTTGTGGGACCAAGTCCAGCACTGGGCTCTGCATGGACAGTGCAGAGCCTGCTTGGGATTCTCTCTCTCCCTCTCTCTGTCCTTCCCCAATTGCACTGTCTCTCTCTCTCTCAAAGTAAATAAATAAAATTTTAAAAAAGAAAAAAGAAAAAGAAACCTTTACTTTGCAAGGCTATTGTGAAGACTGTGCCTGGCACCGAATATACGCTCGGTAGCTGATGCCACTGACAGCTTTCCAGATCTCAGAAAGAGGCACTTCTCACAGTTAGTCACAAGGGGGCATCTGAAAGCCAGGAAACAAGATGGAGCTTCCCTGGGCCATCACAGCTGCAGAAGGGAGTTGTCCATCCTTCCTTACCCAGAATGCACTCTTCAACCCAAAAGGGAAAAAAAAAAAAAAAAAAAAGCTTTGTCTGCTGCATACTGGGGATATTCCATTCAGAGAAGACAAGGCTTTTGGCACCTGAGAGCTGGCCTCTGCTCTTTCTGTTTGAATCTGGATTTTAGGGCAGCTATCAAGGATCGCTGCATCCATCACAACCAGGATATCAACTCTGGAGACCTATGAAAAGGGGCTTATGGATGTGATGGCAGTGGAAAAGAGTGAATCTTGGAACAGGAACTCAGACACACCTGCTATGTGAACTCAGCCATATCCTCCCTCATCCTGTCTTCTTCATCTGACTTCTTAGAGGTTCCCTTTGAACTTCTTTGGATCCAATGTTTCTGAGCTCCGGAACAGGTCCCTTTGGGTCTACCTGACCTTATCACAAATCACTCCTTAAATGAAACTGGTCTAGTCCCAGAGGTCTTGTGACCATGTGGTATAGAAGGAGCACAGGCCTTGGAGACAGACCAAGCAAGGTCCAAAACAAGGGTTTGGTACTTAATTTTTCTTTATTTCTTTTTTTAAAATGTTTGTTTATTTTTGAGAGAGAGAGACAGAATGTGAGTGAGGAAGGGGCAGAGAGAGAGAGGGAGACAAAGAATCCAAAGCAGGCTCCAAGCTTCAAGCTGTCAGCACAGAGCCCAACGCAGGGCTTGAATTCAAGAACTGTGAGATCATGACCTGAGCTGAAGTTGGACACTTAACTGACTGAGCCACCCAGGTGCCCCAGTACTTAATTTCTTGACTCTCAGTTTCCTTGTCTATAAAAAAAACAAACAAACAATACCATTTCCTTTTTAAGAGTGTTATGAGGATTAAATATATAAATATAGTCCCCAAAATAGAGTAGATACCCAATTATACTCAACAAATAACAGTATTTTATCTTCACAATTTAGGCATACACAACAGGTAGAAAAAAATGGATTTAAAGATAAAACATGTTCAAGTTCCTGTTCTCTATGACTCTTGGCAAATCAATTCATCGGAGTCTCACTACCTTCATGTCATAGTGAAGTTATAAAGATTACATGCTGTGAGCCATACTATTATTCCAGCCAGGAATTGGCTTTTTCCCCTTAAATAAATCCAGATCTTAGCCTACACTGCCCAGCTCAAGTGTCTCTCTTTTTTTTTTTTTAATTTTTTTTAACATTTATTGATTTTTGAGACAGAGAGAGACAGAGCATGAATGGGGGAGGGTCAGAGAGAGGGAGACACAGAATCGGAAACAGGCTCCAGGCTCCGAGCTGTCAGCACAGAGCCCGACGCGGGGCTCGAATTCACGGACCGCGAGATTATGACCTGAGCCAAAGTCGGCCGCTTAACCGACTGAGCCACCCAGGCACCCCAAGTGTCTAATTTCTAAAGCGTAAATGATAAGGTATTCATACTCTGGAAAGTGTTAAAAAGTACAAAGGTCTAAATGTACTAAGTTAAAAAGAACTCAGAGATTCTAAGTGAAAATAAAACATGGAATATATACATTATGACTCCATTTTTATATTTAGGAAAAAAATAAAAAGAGGTGACCATGTTATACCCTTGCTTAAAACTTTTCCATGGGCTTCTCGTGAACCAAATGAAATTAAAGCTTCTTACCTGGCACTCAAGCCCTTTCAATCTGGGTCCTGTCAACCTCTGCAGCCTCATCTCCTAAAGACCAGCCTCACCATCCTATGAGCACCATGTTCCAGCTATGCCTAAAGTGCCCTTCACTATCTCTTCCTCTACGTTCCAAACTTTTTTTTTTTTTTTTAATTTTTTTTTCAACGTTTTTTATTTATTTTTGGGACAGAGAGAGACAGAGCATGAACGGGGGAGGGGCAGAGAGAGAGGGAGACACAGAATCGGAAACAGGATCCAGGCTCCGAGCCATCAGCCCAGAGCCTGACGCGGGGCTCGAACTCACGGACCGCGAGATCGTGACCTGGCTGAAGTCGGACGCTTAACCGACTGCGCCACCCAGGCGCCCCTACGTTCCAAACTTTAGCATGCATCAGAATCACCTGGCTGGCTCTACCCACAGAATTTCTGATTTAGGGCCGAGGTGGGGCTTAGGAATTTCTATTTCTAACATACTTCCAGATGATACGGATGCAGCTGTTCCAGGGACCACACTTGGACAGCCACTGCCTTTACAATGATAGGATTCAACTTTTATCACCTGTATTTGGGATGATCAACCATGTCAGTTTGCCTAGGACTGAAAGTCACATGTAGCAGAAAATCCCTGCCCAAACTGAGACAGTTTCCCTACCTGTGTAAGAATCTTTCCCAGATTGCTGCTTATAGGATATTTACTGCTAACAAGCAGTCTTTCTCTATGGCCAGGTCCACAGGAAGTGCCCAAGACAGGTACTCAATCAACTTGAATGACTCTCTACTGGAGAAAGAATATTTAACCAAGTTTTTCAAATTCAGACTCCTTCAAACACATTCTCTTTATTTCCTTCAGAGAACAGGCTTTAGTCCTCTGGTCACTGTAAACAATTAACACAAATGGTGTTAAGAGCAAACTGTAAGCATCCATACCCTTGCCCTGTGTTGTTGGGGGTGAGTTTATATATGGAGCATATGTGAGCTTCTTACTTAGTTCACAGTTGGTTTTATCATGGAATGATATTCCATATTCCATGGGCCAATGTAGCTGACTTTCTGTGACTTCCCAAGGGTGCCCAAGACAATAAAGGTCCATGGTCCTTGAGAAGGACTAATGATTATTCTCTTTGTCAACTAGGGCCAATCGTTTTCATTAACTGGGACTCCTCTTTCCAAGGAGTCAGAGGTCAGAGAGCTGATAGCGTCGCACAAGACCATCTCGACAGCATGTGTAGATCTGCTTCTCCCATGTGGCTACCTGGAACACAAGAGTTCACAGCTCAGAAGAAGCCTGGGATTCTTCCATTTCAAAAACAAAGAACCCTGGGGCACCTGGGTGGCTCAGTCGGTTGAGCATCCGACCTCGGCTCGGGTCATGATCTCGCAGTTCGTGAGTTTGAGCCCTGCGTCGGGCTCTGTGCTAACAGCTCAAAACCTGGGGCCTGCTTCGGATTCTGTGTCTCCCTCTCTCTGACCCTTCCACGCTCGTGCTCTGTCTCTCTCAAAGATAAATAAACGTTAAAAAAAAATTTTTTTTTTAAACTTATTAAAAAATAAAGAGCCCTGTCATTGACCCCCTTTAGTACAAGTGAGTCTAAGAAACTCTACCAACTCCAAAGACAAGAGGAGAATTATATCCATGATAGGTATTTTAAAAATAGCTGGTGAAGGTTCAGGGTACTTATGACTACAGAACAGAGAAATGAATTATCCAAGTAGAGAGCAAACCTATTAGTGTGGTACATATTTGAGGGCAGAGGGTCTGTACCTGGGAAAGGAGATGATCCATAGGTGGGCCAGGGTATCCCTGAACCTTGTACAACTATATTCAAAGAAGTTCTCAATATGTGTCTGAGGAGGAGTGAGGCACTGCTGGGGCTGTGCAGTGGTACTGGGGGCTATGGTGAGTACCGCTCAGGCTGTGCAGCTCCCAGTGGGGAGGCTCGGCTGCCCCTGCCACCTCGCTTGGTGTGCGCATGGTGCCAGTAGGCTGCCGGCACCACGGATGGGCCAGTGCAGCATCATCTCCTCCAAGATTTCGGAGCTGCTCATCCTCCTCCAGGACTGGTGTTTCTCAGCCTCATCTTCAGGCGGAGCTGGCATTTTGCGCTATGTGGAAGCCCATGTCTTCATCACTTATGATGACTCTGACCACTACTTTGCAGATGTATATCCTCTCTTCCCTGCTGCAGTGATCACAGCTGTGGAGCCCGACTTTTCATTTTTGGGCTGATTGGCTGCTGTGCCACAATCTAGGAAAGCTGCTGCAGACTTGCCATGTCTGTCATCATCCTACTCTTGGTTTTTGTCATAGCAGTTGTAGCAGTTTCGGGATACGATTACAGAGCTAAGGTGGAAAGTGAGGTTGATCACAGCATTCAGTGGAACCCTACAATGGAACCAACCAATCATACTGGAGAAATAGAGACTGGTACAAATAAACCAAAAGACAGCCAGCAGCTATAACGGCAGGTTGGCCCACTCCTCCAACCTCCATGCTGAGGGATGTGAGGCTCCTGCTGTGAAAAAGCTGCAAGAAATCATGGTGCATGTTATCTGAGCAGTGCTGGCACTTCCAGCGATTCACCTGTTAGGCAGGCTGTGTGCACGCATCATATTGTGCAGGAGTAGAGATCTGGCTTATGAGGTCCTCGTCACTGGTGGAATTATGCACAGCAGAAATCGCAAGCCTGAGCTTTTAGTCTTATTTTTCAGATTTGGAAGGTGAATCAAGCAGGTCTACTGCTGTTGGCCTCCTGTGTTCATTTAGTTAAACCACACGTAACACAGGTGTTGGGACACAGAAGCTTGGTTCTTCGTATGCCGACCTATGACTTTCTTTTCCCTTGTTCTATCTGACTCTCCACGTTCTTACATTTAAGGTTTTAAAAAATTTGTTTATCTTGAGAGAGAGAGAGAGCATGTTGGCACACGTGCCTGTAAGCAGGGGAGGGGCAGAGAGAGAGAGGAGAGAGAGAATCCCAAGCAGACTCTGAGCTGACAGCATGGAGCCCCAAGTGGGGCTCAATCCCACAAACAATGAGATCATGACCTGAGCTGAAATCAAGAGTTGGATGATTGGGGTGCCTGGGTGGCTCAGTTGGTTAAGCATCCAAATTTGGCTCAGGTCATGATCTCAGGTTTGTGAGCCTGAGCCCCGCATTAGGTGAGCTGGAGCCCCACTTCAGGCTCTGCACTCTCACTCTCTCTCTCTCTCTCTCTGCCCCCTCATGGGTTCTCTCTCTCTTCCTCTACCTCTGCCCCTTGCTCACTCACGGTCTCTCGCTCAAAAATAACAAAATATATAAAATAAAATAGACACTTAACTGTCTGAGCCACCCAGGTGCCCCCCACATCCCTAAGTTTTTAAGTACAACACTGAAGGTTCTAATTTCAGAATCATTTGTGAGCTGAACAGTATGGGAAAATTAAAGGAGGACCTGGGCCTTATGTATTTTTTAGAAAGAAAGAGAATGTGAGTGGGAGAGGGGCAGAGGGGAAGAGAGAGAATCTTAAGCAAGCTCCACACTCTGCATGGAGCCCGATGCAGGGCTCAATCCCACGACCTGAGCCAAAATCAAGAGTCAGATGTTCAACTGACTAAGCCACCCAGGTGCCCCCAGCGTCCTTTTAAAACAACATATATTGTAGTCCAATAAAACAGCAACTGTACAAAATGGCTAAACTAGATTTTAGAATCATACAGTGTGTATCTTGGTTCATCTTCAAAATCAGACTAAGCTTTGAAACCAGTGTTTATTAATGAAAACTGGCCTTATAGGAGGAGCATAACATATGTGCTCTTTTAAAACAACGTGTGTGTCTTTTTTGTTGTATAACTGAGTCCACTCATCATAAATCTAAACTCATTAGGATTAATGTACCCATGCAGACTAGCAAAATAGTTCGTAGATGGGATCTCAGTTGTAAATAGAAAAATATAATCCAAGATGTATCACCCTTCAAAAAAAAAAGAAGCCTGAAACTCAAAGGTCAAGAACCACTAATTTAGTGGAAATAGCAAGAATTCTGGAGGGAACTTAATCTCAGATTTGCAGATCCATAGCTACAGGACCTAAGGCAACTTTTCAACTACTCTGAATCTCACTTTTCTCACTTGTATGGTATGTTAAATCACAATATAGAACACTACATAGAAATTTTTAAATATGAAGCAGATCTAGGGGCGCTTGGGAGGCCCAGCTGGCCAAATGTCCAACTTCAGCCCAGGTCATGATCTTACATTTCATGAGTTTGAGCCCCACATTGGGCTCTGTGCTGACAGCTCAGAGCCCGGAGCCTGCTTTGGATTCTGTGTCTCCCTCTCTCTCCGCCCCCATTCTGCTCATGCTCTGTTTCTCTCTCAAAAATAAATAATAAAACATTAAAAAAAAAAAATGAAGTGGATCTATACGCACTTATCTGAAAAGAGCTCCAAGATGTTAAGTAAAAAAAAAAGTTACAGAACAATACATATAGAATGATCCCAATTATGTACAAACTAAAAATAAAACTGTATTATTTACATAAATACATAAACACAAGATGTAAGTGCAGATTGTCCAAAAATAGTCTGAAAGATACATGCCGAACTATTAATGCTACTTACTTCTGGAAAGAAGAGCGAAAACTAAAACGTTCTTATAAGGGACTTTTAAGTCTGTATAATTTTGTACTGTTTGAACTTTTACAGGTATGTATTAACTGTATAAAAACAAGAGAAATCATAATACCTATACTTTAAGAATAATAGCAACAAAACAAGATGATACACGTAAAACATCCAAACATCCAGCAGAATGTCTGGTCAATAGATATTTCCCCTTTTGTTTTTCTCTTTCCGCTCTAATCAAATGAGTGAACTTTATTATTTCTTTAAAAAACAATTTTTTTAACGTTTATTTATTATTGAGAAACAGAGAGAGACAGAGCATGAGCATGGGAGGGGCAGAGAGAGGAGGAAACACAGAATCCAAAGCAGGCTCCAGGCTCTGAGCTGTCAGCACAGAGCCCGACATGGGGCTCCAACTCACAAAATGCAACATCATGACCTTAGCCGAAGTCAGACACTTAACCAACTGAGTCGCCCAGGTGCCCCTCAAATGAGTGAACTTTAAATAATAATAATGACAGTTAATATTTATAGATGTAAAACCACTTCTGACTCAAAACTCTTTCTGTGTTCTATCTCACCCCTAAGTATTTTATCATCCTGAATGCCCACCAAGTAGCTGGATTCAATCCCCTCACAAGCCTTAGATCCCAAGTGAGAATCACCCAGGCCTGTACCTTGTACACAGGGTCACAGTCAGCCCCAGTGAGCTCAATGAGATAGTCTAGGTCTTGCTGGACAATGAAACAGCTTCCATCACCTAAAAGGCAAAAGAAAAAATCAGATAACTGAAGAGAAAGCTGCATGCAAAGGAGTTTAAGCTCCAGTATTTTAGTTTATTTCTGTACATCACTAGCCGAAAGAAGATTGTCCCAAGACTGAGAATGGCAAATAGATCTCATTATATGGGTCAAATATGAGGACCTACAGTGGTTGCCTAGAATGCTGAGCTAGAGGATTTGAAGGCCAAGTGCAAGCTCAGTGGGAAAAAGGGCCGTCTTTGATTAGCAATACCTGCCAAAGGCACAGAGCAAGCAACTGCAGGGTTATATGTCTGATTACAAACTTATCCTAGACAAGGATTTTTTAACAGAGAATTTGTCTACACAAATATTTTAAGAAAAATCTGTGCTCCCAAATTATTCTTCAATCTATAAATTTGACCACATAAAACTAGGCAAAGGAGCAAAGTTGTTATAACAAGAAAATAAAAGCATATCTAATTTTTAAACTTAATTTTCTCAAAAGAATGTGGACAAATGAGACTTGAGATGATCTATAAACTGCTGAATGAGGTCATTTTTGTTGTTGTTTTTTTTTTTTTTACTTAATATAAAAATAGTACATGCTAATTGAAGAAAACTTTAAAAATGAAACAGAAGTAAAAAAAAAAATCACCCATAATCTACCAAAGATAATCATTGCTAATATTTTAATGTTATTTTCCAATCTTTTCTGTGAAAATTTTTATTTTACATGGTTGAGAGCATATTGCATAAAAGAATACCTTTATGCATGAAGTTTTTCTGAGCCACACTGTGACTTTGTATAGAACCCGGGAAAAATTTTTTTTGATTTAATTAACCTTTTCAAGCTTTTTAAAATTTGAAAAACTGCTGTCCAAAACTATCTGTTAATCAATTTTATTTTAAGTTATTTGTTAATCAATCTATATCCCAACCAACAGCATACAGGAGACTGTATCCTTTCTTATGTTATTATTATAAATCATCTTTTTAATAAAAGAATTATCTTTTAGAGATAAATATTGACAGGTGAAATAATACAATGTCTGTGATATGTTTCAAAATATATTAAGGGTTGGAGATTGTATGGGAATGGGCAAAACAAGATGAAACAGGAATAGCCATAAATTGGTAATAGTTGAAGCTGGATAATCAGGTTCATTATTCTATTCCCTCTACCTTAGTATCTGTTTGACAATTTCTATAATAAAAATTGTTTAATCTGGCAGGAGATTCTAATAACTTTCTTTTATTAGCCTTAGTTTTGTCATCTGAAAACAGAGTTATATTATGATGAATAAGGTATAGTCATTACTCTCAAGGAACCTGGACTAGAGGGGGATATAGACAATTATAATGTAGAGTGATAAACACTATATGATAAACAAAGTATGCCAAAGAATGGTGGAGGACCATGCCCCTAACCCTGCCATAGACCAGGCATTTAAACCTATATTTATTTATTAAAAAAATTTTTTTAATGTTTATTCATTTTTGAGACACAGACAAAAAGACAGAGCATGAGCAGGGGAAGGGCAGAGACAGAGGGAGACACAGAATCTGAAGCAGGCTCCAGGCTCTGAGCTGTTAGCACAGAGTTCGATATGGGGCTTGAACCCACAAACTGTGAGATCATGACCTGAGCCGAAATTGGACACTTAACCGACCAAGTCACCCAAGTGCCCTATTTATTTATTTTTTAAATGTTTATTTATTTTGGGAGAGAGAGAGAGAGTATGCATGAGTGGGGTAAGGGCAGAGAGAGAGAGAGAATCCCAAGCAGGCTCCATGCTGTCAGCGCAGAGCCCAATGTGGGGCTGGATCCCACAAACCATGGTATCTTGACCTGAGCCAAAATCGAGAGTCAGGCATTCAACTGAGGGAGCCACCCAAGTGCCCCTAAATCCATGTTTAAATGAACTACAGGAAACTCTCTCATCTGGCTACTGGACCCACCTTGACTAGCAATGAATCCATCTCTGAAACTTAGCAGGGACAGAACCGGTGCTCCTGACCTGTGGATGACTTGTACTGGAACCCTAGGATTCAAAAAAAGGGGCGATTGCACTTTCTTTCTTCAAAAGCAATGCTTGACAGTATTCAACATATAGTACTAACCATACAAAAGCAAACAGGACAAATGTGGACAGAGATTAAACATTCACACAGTTTCTTTCTTGGTAAGATCCTTAAAGGTCATCCATGCAAAACTGCCTTGAAGCGAATCTAAATATGTCACTAACTAAACAAGTCATTGAGCCAAATGAACTAAGCCACCACCAATAACTCCAGTTTTTAGGGGAGCCCTGATAAGAGTTTAAGACAACAATGTTAACAACATGTTAATTATTTTGCTTATAGACAGAATTAAGACAATTGCAAAATATTAAAAATGTCAGGACTCTTTAAAATGAAAGACAAAGGTGAGAATCAATTTAATATATATGTAAGGCTGATTTTCTAATAATGATCAGAGATTCCCTATCTCCACAGGGCAAAAACAAGTAAAAAAGTAAAGTAAATTATGGGAGAAAAGGTATAAGGTGATCACTCCTTCGTTGGAATTTCTTCACTACTCTTGGAATAAAGTCCAAACTCCTCTGGATGGCTTGCAAGTTCTTTCTAAACAAACTCCTGCTTTCCTGTCTGGCATCACTCCTCCCTCCTACCCAGTCTGTATCATACATATTTGTCATATTTTAGAGATCCCTAAAAGTGCCATACGTGTCTTCACTCTGCTCTATATGTTATTCTATCAAGGCAGGCCCCTTCTTCTTTATTTGTTAACTTCCTACTGGACAAAATCCAATAAAATCCTCATTTCCTTGGAGAAGAGGTGCTTTCTCAAATTCCTGTGTAGAGCACTGATCACACCTGCATCGCAACAGTCTTTTACCTGCCCATTTTTACTGTCAGACTCCAACTGCCTCAAAGGCAGAGTCTGTATCTTTTATTTCTGTTTTTCAGTGCCCACAAAAGCCATTCATTTAATGTCAACTGAACAAAGAAAAGAAATGAAAGGAAGAAAGGACAGAAATTGGAGAAACTGTTAAATCCTGGGGCAGAGGGGTTGCTTGATTTTCTCTGGGTATCTGTAAGACCAGAATAAGGCCTGTTTCAGACGGGTTATGATCCAAGCTAAACAAAGAAACACAGCTGGCTTGCATGAACTAAAAATGATCAATCTTAGGCCAACCCAGATTTAATACCACTGAGAAAAATACTGAGCTCCTTAAAATTACAAGTTCTACACAATCATTTAAGTGAAATGTTAGTTCATTATTTAAGCTTAGATTCCACAGTAATCACTACAATAGAACAATCATGACAGCATGAATCAAATTACCTTTTAATATGATTCCAGGAATAATAAGAACAATCAGACAACTCAAACCGGAAAACCTTTATAAATGGAAAAATACACCCTTGATTCAACAGTCATCTCCATGCTATCCTAAATCAATGTTAAAGCTAATAAAAATTTCCACTCTGTAAGAAGACCTGCATCATGCAAATGAGTGGTGACTCACCTCGGACTCCTCACGTCCAGCTGATAAATGTTTCCATCTTGTGTCCCAGCCAATAACAAGAAGCCAGAGAGAAAAGTGCAGCAGTTGAAGGCATCTGAGCCAACAAAGAGGAACACCTGGGAACAAGCAGGAGCCAAAACTGCTGTTTAAAGATTAATTTGTTTTCAGGAATAAACACCCACCAAAAAAAGAAAATTCTCCTATTTTTAGAGAAATTTTCTTTCTTCTCCCTTTTAACATTCTCGATCTAAATTCACCAACAATGGAGGAGGAACAACTCTCGTGATTTCAGGAACCTGAGGCTCCCTGAGTACTTCAGCAGTTTATGTAATACCATACCCTAAGGTGGCAGTTTTCAAACTATTACCCCTCAATACATTGACTCATAGGATCCTCAATACCCCAAATCCTTCTTCTCCTGCTTTTCATTAGAACCTTCCATTTGAGAAACACTTGAAATTCACACATTTAAATTTTGCTTCGTGACACTTCTAACAACCTTTTGAAGGGAGACACTATGTAGGAAAAGAAACAAGCTTAAATGAAGTGGCAACTTAAAGAATTACAGGGGCACGCGGGTGGCTCAGTTGGTTGGGTGTCCGATTCTTGGTTTTGGCTCAGGTCATGGTCTCACATTTGTGGGATCGAGCCCCGTGTTGGGCTCAGCACTGGGCATGGAGACTGCTTGAGATTCTCTCTCTCCCTATCTGCCCCTCCCCTGCTCACTCACTCACTCACTCTCTCTCTCAAAAAAATGCTAAAAAATAAAAATAAAAAATAAAAAAATTATAATTCTCCCCATGTGCCTGAAAAAAGAAATTAAAAGATTTTTATGTATTCTGTACTATTAGTTCAATGTGATCATTTCTCCTTCAAATGTTCTAAAAAGGAAAGAAAGAAACAAACCCAGCCAAGCAAACAAAACCTGTGATTTCTCATTGGAAGGAAAAGTCAACATGGAAATTCAGAGTGTAAAAGCAATATGATAAAAAAGAGTGATGTTCCTGGAACGTCATTTCGGAAAATGGAAACATCACTAGCACAATGAAGTAATGAGAAGAAATGAAATACAAAACCTGGGGGTGTCTGGGTGGCTCAGTCAGTTAGGTGTCTGACTTTGGCTCAGGTCTTGATCTCATGGTTCTTGAGTTCGAGCCCTGCATTAGGCTCTGTACCAACAGCTCTGAGCCTGGAGACCGCTTCTCTCTCTCTGCGACCCCCCCCCACAACCCCGCCACGCTCTGTTTCTTTTTCTCAAAAATAAATAAACATTAAAAAAAAAACAAAAAACAAACCTGTGGCCAAACCAAATCATTAAAGTTGTTTGGGTGATGTTGATAGGAACTGGAAAGAAACTTTAAAAGTTGAATCCCAGGGAACTCAGAGCTTAATGAAGAGCAGTCTTGCCCAGCAAAACCTCAGAGCCTGAAGGAAGAAAACTAAACTAATTCTTCCATGAAAGACATTCTGGCCATTAATTGATCAAAAGCCCTGAACGTATGAGTCCTTTACTCAGAATTTCTTCACATTACTTTGGACACAGAAGGGAATCTACACAACCTCATCATTTTATATATAGCATACTAAGGCCCAGAGAGAAAGTGACTAAACAAAGCTCACAATGCAGTAGAGCATTTAATCTAGGGTTATCACATAACCCTAGAAGGTGAGTACTACTATGCCTAGTTTGGTGACAAGGAACTAGTTTGGTGACAAGGAAACTGAGGCTCAGTTAAGTAACCTGTTCAATGTCACAGCCATTGTGGAGGAGCTACGATGTGAATGTTGCCCTTAACCCAAAACCTCTGTTCTTAATCATTACACTTTACTGTTCCTTACTCCTGCAGCTTCCTCAAAAGGTGAACACAGGGAGCAAACAGAAATGTTTCCAAAACAGCCTTTCAAAAATCAGAGTGACCCAGGTTGCGCCAGAGTTCAAAAGTCTTAGAGGAACCACTTGCCGGCTGCCTGCTCTGCAGTCCCAAGCACTGAAGTTTCTTATCTTCCCGTGCCAACAGCAGCATTTTCGACTCTGTTCCAACCTCCCGTTCACCTGCATGACAGATGAGCCAAGTTAACAGTGGGCAAAGCTGATCAGCTGGCTGTGCCCAGAAAGCAGATACTGATGGCTGTCTACTGAATTACTGTTAGTGATTAACTTACTAACTTAAAAAAACAATTATGTTCTGTATCTGGACTTTTGATATTGTTTATATGACTGTACACATATGTCAAAATTCACAGAACTGACATTTTAAAAAGAGTGACTTTTGGGGTGCCTGGCTGGCTCAGTCAGTAGCGCATGCAACTCTTGATCTTGGCGTTATAAGTTGGAGCCCCATGTTGGGGGTAGAGGTTACTTAATAAATAAATAAGTTAATCTGAACAAAATAGTCTCTGCCCTCAAGGCTCTTATGGTCTGTAGTCAATGAAATTTATTCATTCACTAAACAAATCTTTATTGAGGGTCTACTACATATCAGACACTATCCTAGTAATATACAAATAGCATACACAAATAATAACATAGTAACAGTAATATATAAACAGACAAGGTCCTTACTCTCAAGAATTCTAGTGGAAAGAGGAAATAGTGGAGTAGGTAAATAAACAAATAGGATATTTTCAGACAGTGATGAGTTCCACAAAGGAAACAAAACAGAAGAGTATGATCAAAAGTGAGTAGACAGTGGAAGGAGAGTGAGGAAGGTAACTTTAAATTTAAACTTCAACTTTAAAAAAACTCCAGGGAGGCCATTTTTCAACTGAGACCTGAATGGTAACCAAAAGGTAGTCATGCAAAGAACTTTTGGAAGTACATTCCAGACTAAGGGAAGAACAAGGCAGAGACCAAGAGGCTGGCAAAGTTTGTAGTGATGAAAGAACAGACAGAAGGCCTGTGGCTGGAACGTGGTGGGTCTGGCAGAGGGCAGTATGACATGAGGCTAGAGAGGAACGAGGAGGTTAGAAAGTGTAAGGGTTTGTGATAAGCCACAGAAGGGGCTAGGATTATAATATATGTATAAAAGGAGGCTACTGGAGGAGAGTAGGAACAAAGGAGAGAGACATAACTTATGTTTTTTTAAATGACCACAAAAGTTGCTCTCAGGAGAATGGATTACAGGAGATGAGTACAGGCAACAGATGATGACAGACCAGAACACGATGCTAGGAGGAAGGGAGAAGAAGAGGGCAGGTGGAAAAATCAGAAACAATCTGTATACTGTAGGTAGAGATGACAGAGTCTGCTAACATAGGACATGAGAAAAGGTGGGATGGATTGTGGATGATCATTCAAATAGGTAGATAGTAGTGCCATTTACTGAGACGGGACAAAATACAGATTTGGGGTGGAGGGAAATAAAATATTCCATGCTAGGTAAGGTTAAGTTTGAGCTGTCTATCAGACATCTAAAGAGTCTGAAACTCAGGAAAGAGGTCTATACATTAGACCTAGAGCTCAATCTCACAAACTGAACCATGAGATCATAACCTAAGCCTGTTTGGGATTCTTTGTCTTCCCCTCTCTGCCTCTCCCCTGAGCATGCTTGCTCTCTCTCTCTCTCAAAAATAAAAATAAAAACTTAAAAAAAATTAATTTTTAAGTAATCTCTACACCCAATGTGGAGCTTGAACCCACAACCCCAAGATCAAGAGTTGCACGTTCCACTAAGCCAGCCAGGCGCCCCTAAAGATTTTTTTAAGTAATCTCTACACCTAACATGGGGCTCGAACTTATAACTCTGAGGTCAAGAGTCACATGCTCTATCAACTGAGCCAGCCAGGGGCCCCCCACTACTACTACTCTTAATCAAACCTCTGCCCCGGCCATGCATATCTTTCTACCCAAGTCAATTTTACCTCCAAACCGTCTTAATGTGAACTGCCCCTATTCCTCCCCCCCCATCTTGTTCTATTTTATAGGCATCAGTCTCGTCTGCTAAGCTAGACTGTACTCACTCAAATGTAGTTAACAATGACATATACTTCTTTTGTAGATTCCAAAGCAACAGGAACATAGTAGGTACGCAATAAATATTAACCTTATGGTGAGAATAATCAAATACCAGCCAAAGACCAGGAAAGGATGAGGAAGGAGGAACTAAGGCAAACACTGAAGGTGCCTAAGGTAACAAAATAAGCTCAACATATCATTATCAACTTACTGGGCATCCGCTCAGGGGAGCCAAGATTTATGGAGTTGTCAGCAGCACCCACAGCCACTCCATTGATGGAAGAACCACAGTCTGCAATAACTCCCAGGCAGGCTGAGCGCCCACAATCCCAAAGTCGTGCTGTTCCGTCTCGAGAACCAGACACCACATTCCTGCCCCGATCAACAATGGCTGTATCCAGAATACCTGGCAAGGAAAAAAAAAAAAAAACGACCCTGTGATGGAGTGGGTAGAAAAGGAATTACAGGGCAGAGAAGATAGATCTGCATAATGACTCCATTCCTTCACAAACACACACTGGATACGTACTACAGGCTGGGCAAGTTCAAGTGCTACAAAACAGAAATAAATAAGAGTCCCTGCTTCCCAGTGGTTCAAAGACTAGCCCTTAGAGACAGACATGGAAAAAGGTTTGGATTTAATTCTTAGTGTAGTATCCTAGAACAGTGGTTTTGAAGCTTCAATTTTGGCTTTAAAACATGTGTTTTAAATAAAAATTAAGAAGACATCTTAGTTCAGTTTGAAAATCACGGTCTTACCACTTCCATTGAGAACTAATTGAAAGGATTAATCTCCCCATTTTACAAAAAGATGTGACTTCCAGTCTGGACAAGATAGAGTAGCCCCATCTCCCTCAGGTCGTTCCCCTTGTAAATGAAAAAAACCTGGACATAAGACAGAAAGTACAAGAAGACTGAAAGATGGGGGTACCCTGGTAGCTCAGTCAGTTGAGCGACTGACTTTTGATTTGGGCTCAAATCATGCACAATCTCATGGTTGTGAGACTGAACCCTCAGTGTGAAGTCTGCTTAAGGTTCTCTCTCTCTCTCTCTCTCTCTCTCTCTCTCCCTCTCCCTCTCTCCCTCTCTCCCTCCCTCCCTCTCTCTGTGTCCACCCCCATCACTCTCAAAACGAAAATAAAACAAAAAACCATACACAAATCTTACCTCTGCTTTTAAAAAAAAATGTTTATTTTGAGAGAGAGAGAGAGAGAGAGAGAGGAGGGGAAGGGTATACAGAGACAGGGAGAGAGAGAATCCCAAGCAGGCTCTGCCCTGTCAGCACAGAGCCAGATGTGGGGCTTGATCCCATGAAGCTTTTTAACATTCTGATTAAGGATAAAACATTTCTAAATTATCATTTTTTCCAACAAACTAACCAGTTACAAGGGGAAAATGTTCTCACTCTGTCTCTATAACCTGATATCAACTGGCTGTATGGCTAATCCATTTTTAGTATCTGAACTGTGACTTAAATCCATGGGACCTGACAAGTACCACGCTCTATCTTTGTTGTCTAGTGATGCAGCCATTGCCACCCAGCTTTTATCATCACCTCAGCCAAAGGATTAATGAGAAAATGTTGGCACACATCTCTGTCTCTCCCAGCACACAAGCTGATGACCTCCTGGGGAGGATTTTTTTTCACTTGTCTATTGTGGAAAACAACTATCTGTGTAAGGCAGTTAGTAATAACAAGACTCAGTGTCAAAGCAATGTCTAATCCTTGAGGAAATAGCTCATTTAAATGGCCAGTTGGAGGAATTATTTGTGTTTCTGTAGATAACTAGCTTCTGTTTCTACCTTTTGGTGATTCGTCTCCGGGGATCATTAGAGAAGCCTTTTGGAGAAATTACCCTTCATACCTCCTTTGTGACCTTTGAAGGTCACCACACAGCTAGCATCTTCAGCTGACCAGATCTTCAACTGGGCATCCATTCCCCCACTCAGAACCACAAGGCCTGATGGGAAAAACCTGCAACAATTCACATCAAACACATGTCCTTCCAATACTCTCTGGAAAAACAAAAGAAAATTCCATGCTAGTTCTCTTGTCCATCCCCTGATTTTCTCTTACCTCTTATATCCTCGGTCCCTTTAATGAAATATCTACCTGCTACACCTACATGCTGGGTTTTAGAACTATGGGGGTCAAAAAGGAACCCTTTAGCTCATTTGTATACCAGGTAGTGTTCTAAGAGCTGCTGACTCCCTTTCCTGTAGCTCTGGCTACAGATGTTGTGGATTTGAAGTCTGAGGTTCTCACAGCCATCTTTAAGTCTACTTCTACATACATGGAGGCTTGAGGACTCTTACCTCTTCTTAAAATCCTCTGTATGGGTTAGAGGGGCTCAGCCATATAATTAGTAATAATAGTCTAGTTACTTTGTCTTAGAAACTGACTACTGAAGGAAGTTAATACCAAGGGACCACCCATTTAGACATTCACAGTGGCTCCTCCACTGTTACAGCCCCAATTTGTTCTGGAAAATCACCAAGATTGAGGATGGTTCCGAGATTAACATATGGGAGAACAAAGGTCAACTGAAGTGCAGTGGTCCTACAAATTTAGAATGTGCCACTCTTCCACCCATGACCCAGTCTAAGGTTTCTCAGACCACCCTTCAGGCATGAGACCCAAAAAGCATATTCAAAGCCTTTACTCTGAGCTCGCCATTGGAAGCCTGCCAGATCTTCATGCTCCCATCAGCACTAGAAGACACACCAAGGCCGCCTCCACTGGAAATGTCCAGGCACGTTATCTATTCAAAAAACAAAACTGGTGTTATAAATAATGAAATGCTCTTATTCTCTTGAAATATGTTAAAGATTTCCCTGTTTCACATTCCCCCAAGACTTCTTCAAGCCTACACTTCCCAGCACAAAGGACATCACCTGTCTCCTAACAAGGCTAGTGCCAATACCTTTTATTTCTCAAAACAAAAAGATGTTCTTCTAATCATCTATATAGTATCCTGCTTCAGCTTTTTAAACAGTTTTTCCTATCCCCATACCATTTCCATCATTTGCTATTTTAGAATTAAGATACCTAATTCTTAGGAACCTATTTACACAAAATAAAGTCAACTAAAATGTACCAGAAGGATTCAAGGAAAAGCAAAGATGCTTCCAATTTACTATTTTACATTCTCTCTGTAAAATCCTAATTGTGTGTATATGTCTATTTCAGAATAAGTAACAAAAAATTCTGATTCACTTATGCAGTTTCAACATTAACAATGACTTCATGCATAAGCAATGACCATACACATGTATACATACATACCCTTTTTATTAAAAAACACCCAGGTGCAAACATTCCAGAAATGTAGGACTAAGATATATAATCCCAGATATATTCCCGGCAACAGTGATTCCCATGTGACCTAAATTATTAAGGAGAAAGTAGGGACTTTGGCTTTAAATTATCCAACCTTCTATTTTACTTTTTTCTATGCCATTCGAGCCATAATGAGTAAATCTGGCAAGAACTGAAGGGATACATCTATCAACTCTAACACAATCTAAGACTTTTCCTTCATGTTTTGAGAGAGAGACTTTGAGCATATGTGCAAGTGGGTGAGGGGCAGAGAGAGAGGGAGAGAGAATCTCAGGCAGTCTCCATGCTCAGTGTGGAGTCTAATGGGGCTCAATCACATGACCACAAGACCATGAATTGAGCCAAAATCAAGAGCTGGACGTTTAACTGACTGAGCCACCCAGGTGCCCTTTTCTTTACTTTGGTTCCTTGGAATAAAAGTACTGTTAACTTAATTGTGGATCCTTTAATTTTAAGGATTATGACAACAATTAACCTTTATATCATGTTTTATCATTTATAAAACATTTTCAAATACATTATACTATTTGATCTTCATAATAATCCCATTCTGCTCCTAGTTTCTTATTGCTGGTAATAGCAACACAGAGGTAAATTGGACAGCCCTGCCTTCACATTCTAGTGCAGGAGAACTATCTCCCAGATCTATCTTTCTTCTCCAAGACCACTGCTACCACCCTAATCTTGGGCCTTAAGCCCAACTACTGGTATTGCCAATTAACTTCTTTCAACTCCATGTCTGGCTCCCCAGCTACACAAGCTCTGTAAGTGTCAGAACAATGTCCAGCACTTTCTTTCTTTTTTTTATTTCCTTGAAAGATTTTTAAAAATTTTTTATAACTTTTTTTATAATTTTTTAATGTTTGTTAATTTTTTTTTTTTTTTTTTTTTTTTTTGAGGGGCACCTAGGTGGCTCAGTCGGTTGAGTGTCTGCCAAGCTCAGCTCACGATCTCGCAGTCCATGAGTTCGAGCTCTGCATTGGGCTCTGTGCTGACAACTCAGCCTGAAACCTGCTTCAGATTCTGTCTCCCTCTCTCTCTGCCCCTTCCCCGCTCATGCTCGCTCTCTCTTTCTCTCCTTCTCTCTCTCAAAAGTAAATAAACATTAAAAAATTAACATAAGTGGAATCAATATTGTTAAAAAATAACTTATTAAAAAATTTTTACGTTTATTATTTTTCTGGTGTGGGAGAGAAAGACAGAATCCCACGAGGGGCAGAGAGAGATAGACAGAGGGAGAGAGAAAGAGAGAGAGAAAAGCAGGGCTTACCTGAAGCGGGGCTTAAGCTCACCCAATGTGAGACTCAAACTCACAAACCATAAGATCATGACCTGAGCCAAAGTCAGATGCTTAACTAACTGAACCACCCAGGTGCTCTTTTTATTTATTTATTTTGAGAGAGAGAGAGAGAGAGTGAGCACACAGTGGGGGGGGAGGGGGGGCAGAAAGCGAGGAAGAGAAAGATAGGGTCTGCACTGTCAGTGCAGAGCCCAACATGGGGCTCAATCAAAAACCATGAGACCATGACCCGAGCCAAAATCAAGAGTCGGACACTCAACCAAATGAACCACTCAGGTGCCCCTGAAAGATTTTATTTTTAAGTAATCTCTGCACCCAACGTGGGGCTCCAAACTTACTTCCCTGAGATCAAGAATCGCATGCTCTACCAACTGAGCCAGCCAGGCGTCCGTGTCCAGCACCTTCTTAACACAATCATAGACTATGTACATAGTAACAACTCAACAAATACCACCAACAGCAGTGTGGTAATAAGAGTGAAGTACCTCAGGGGCACCTGGGTGGCCCATTTGGTTAAGCATCTGACTTCGACTCAGGTCATGATCTCTTGGTTCGTGAGTTCAAGCCCCTGCATTAAGGCTCTGTGCTGACAGCTCAAAGCCTGGAGCCTGTTTCAAATTCTGTATGTCCCTCTCTTTCTCTGCCTTTCCCCCACTTGCACTCTGTCTCTCTCTCTCAAAAATAAACATTAAAAAAAAAAAAAAAAGGAATGAAGTACCTAAACAACACTAGGTAGGCAAGTGAAGCCATCTGACCTATATCCATAAGAGCAAACACAGTCCTCATTTGCAGGGCCCAAGAAACAAAGACATTTAAACACTCTCCTACTCACTCTCTGAAATAGAATTAATCCCTAAAGCAACAAAGCGCAACCCCTTTCCTGACTCAGGTAGTCTATCCAACTGCCAGCTAGGCATCTGTCCACCTTTGGCTTTATAGTGGTCACCTCAAACTTAACATGTTCAGAACAGAACTCTCATTTCTCCCTGCTCCACACCAATACAACTACTTGACCTCATTAGTAAATGGCACCACTATTTACCCACTTCTTTGGAAATTTTTGGAAACATCCCTTCTCCTCATTTTCTCTCACATCTCACACCCACATCATTAGCAAATCATGTCTAGTTCTACACCCCAAGAAGGTAAGCTCTACATCACAGTTTTATTCACTGCTATAGTCTCAGTGCCCAGAGAAGTACCTGGAATATAGCAGGTGATTAATAATTGGACAAATTACCTACTGATGAACTCAAATAAGAGAAAAGGAGAGTAAGAAATAGAAAAAGAATAAGAAATAGCATAAGAAATAGAAAAATTAATAATTTTTTTAAATGACCTTCTTTCAACTATACTCAAATAAAAATAAGTAAATTTGGAGCACTTGGGTGGCTGAGTCAATACAGCACATGACCCTTGATCTCAGAGTTGTGAGTTCAAGCCCCACATTGGACACAGAGCTTACTTTAAAAAAAAAAAGTAAATTTAATTTAATTACAAATATATTTTTTTACAAATGTTTTATATTATATGTATTATACACTGTATTCTTACAATAACGTAAGCTAGAGAAAAGGAAAAAAAAAAATTACCTACTTCTCAAAGGTTCTCCCAACTCTGCCAAAAAGTTTATCACTTCCTCCTTTAGTAAGTCTGCAGCACTATGTTCGTATATTGTAGTGGTCAACCGTGGGCAAATTACCTCATCACGTTTGGTGATGTCTGGAAACATTTTTACTTGTCACACTTGGGGAATAGCTCACTACAATAAAGAATCATTGAGCTCAAAATGTCAATAGTGCCATGATCGAGAAACTTTGATATATTCTATTGTATCTTCTCAGTTAATATACTGTCCCTGGAAGGGACAGGGATATTGTTACCTTACGTGTGTTACATATCTCTGGGGACCTAGTTCCCTGATATAAAAACTAGTTGAATCTGAACTACTCAGTTCTTCCAAAGTGAGAGAACATTGAAGAGTCGATTATAGGTCATACCAACTGTCTCCTTTCTCCAAACTTTTGTTAAAGAGGAAAGGGAACTAACATTACTGAATAGCTATTATGTACCAGACATGTAACAGACACTACCCAAATCTACTATGCTCAAAAATCTCTAAGATAGGTATTATTTGTATTTTTCAGCTGAGAAATCTGGGGTTTAAGAAGGGAATAAATAATATTGCCAAGGTGAAACAACAGAGCCAGGATGTAAACGTAGGTCCGGGTCTAAAGCTAAAGATCTATTTCTTAGTCATGGCAAAAAAACCCAGATGAATTGGATAATTCTAAATATTGGATAAATATGACAATTCAAGCGAGTGAGATAAAGGATGGATTACTTTATAGTGCTGTGATATGCTAATCACTTCAAAAAGAATTAAGTTAGATCCCTACTTTAAACTAAGTAACAGGAGCACCTGGCTGGCTCAATTGGTAGAGTCTGCAACTCTTGATCTCAGGGTCATGAGTTCGAGCCCCACGCTGGGCATGGAGCCTACTTTAAAAAAAAAAATTAAATTAAATAACAAAAGTAAAGTTTGAAATGTAAAAAAATAAAACATTCAAAGAAAATACTATATAATTGTATTTAACACTTATATCGTGCTTACTATGTTTCAGACCGAATTCTAACTGTTTCAATCCTCATAACACCCCTATGAGATATTACTTTTACCCCTATTTTACAAATAAAGCATCTGTGGCACACAGAGGTTAAGTACCTGGCCTAAGGTCACAGTTAGTAAGTGGCAGAACCAACATTCAATGCCAAAGAAGCAAATCAAATGAGTCTATCCCTAAAGTCGGTGCTCTTACCCATTATGCTTACCATTACACCCAAAGTGAATATATAAAAATCATGGACTACCATAAGCAGGACCCCAAAAGTGTTACCATAAAGGAATAAGTTGCTGGGTTTTATTATCTAGAGATATTAAATATCTGTATGTCAAAAGACACCATAAATAAACAATAATAAGAAGCAACTATCTGAAAAATAAATGGCAAAGGGTCAATACCCTTAATATAAGAGCTCTTATCCTCAACATCATTCATTATCAGGGAAATACAAATCAAAACCACAATGAGATACCACCTCACACCTGTCAGAATTGCTAAAATCTGTAACACAAGTAACAACAGGTACTGGAGAGGATGCGGAGAAAGGGCAACCCTCTTGCACCGCTGACTGGGACGAAAAGTGGTGCAGCCACTCTGAAAAACAGTATGGAGGTTCCTCAAAAAAAACTAAAAACAGAGGGTGCCTGGGTGGCTCAGTGGGTTAAGCATCCGACCTCAGCTCAGGTCATGACCTCACAGTTTGTGAGTTTGAGCCCCGAGTCGAGCTCTGTGCTGACAGCATGAAGACTTCTTGGGATCCACTGTCTCTCCTCTCTCCTCTTCTCTCTCTCTCTCTCTCTCTCTCTCTCTCTCTCTCTCTCTCCCCCTTTCTCTCTTGCTCTCAAAATAAATAAATTATAAAGAAAAAAAAAATCTTTTCCCTAACACTTTGCATTTATTTTGCTTACACATATCATTACAGCAGTTTTTTAAAAATCCTCTCCTTTATCAAGTGTTTATAATGCAATCAACTTAGTTTCCAAAGTTTTCACACTTATATTACATTGGTTGGACATATTTAATTCATTAACATAATTTCAGAAACAATATAACTGGAATTATAACTGATCCTTGGTAAGCATTCAACTTAATCAGTAGTGTCAACAATATGCAGATCTCAGGAACGAGCTCATAAATCGTGAATATGCTGTGAGCATCAGTCAGTATGTTTTATATGGGAAATGCAGAGAAACAGTTAGCTCAATAAATTAGTTAAGTGGAAGTCAGTTAAAACATACCAAAAGCTTTATAATTTGCATTTCCTGTGACTCGACAAGTCTGTTTTACCAATGTATTCTAATTTCTTCCTATCTTTGTGAGTAAAGGGTTAGCTCTAAGTATACTATCAAAATATGAAATCAGGAAATCAAAGATACCTGAAAGTCCAGTAAGATTGGAAAAAATAAACTGTGGTAAAATCATACAGCAGAATACTATGCAGTTCTTAACAGAATATATAAAAAGGTGACGTACAATGACGTACATAACATATTATTAAGGAATATTGGGGCGCCTGGGTGGCGCAGTCGGTTAAGTGTCCGACTTCAGCCAGGTCACGATCTCGCGGTCCGTGAGTTCGAGCCCCGCGTCAGGCTCTGGGCTGATGGCTCAGAGCCTGGAGCCTGTTTCTGATTCTGTGTCTCCCTCTCTCTCTGCCCCTCCCCCGTTCATGCTCTGTCTCTCTCTGTCCCAAAAATAAATAAAAAACGTTGAAAAAAAAAAATTAAAAAAAAAAGGAATATAAAGCAAGTTATAAAACAGCATATACTGTAAAAACCTATTTTGATAAAGTATTTAAAGAAAAGACAGGGAGAATCAAGTAAAATAATACATAAAGCTTAGCATGGTACAGACACATAGTAGGCAAATGTTGGCTATTACTACTAAAATTATTATTAATACAGGCTTTGTACCAAAAGTTCGCATTAGTTATCTTCAAGTAGTAGAATGTGAGTGATTTTTCACCTTTTTTACATTTCCTAAATTTTCATTACTAAATCTATGTTCGTTTTATAATATGGGTAAAAACTAGCTATTTTTAAAATAAGAAATGGAAGGTTTTAATATAATCAGTTTATCCACATATTTCTCATTTATGCTTCCATGGTAGTTAGAAAGAGCATTATCACAACGACCTCTGAAAACTATCCCTCAATATGCTGTACTTGGAATTTTGAGAAAATGTCCCTGCCTTGTCGGCAATGAGACAGAAATATGAACAGTGACAAATTATACAAACACAGTTACCAGCATTACCCAAAAACCACTAAGCAGCTCTGCTAAAACATATATAAATAAACTTCAGACAATTCCTTTCTCTAAGATTAACAGTGAGTGGATTTATGTACATATTCTATGTGGACCCAAATACCGGTTTTGCCAAACATCACACTTCAGCTGTGTTATCTTAACAATGCACAGTAAATGAAAGGCACATTAATTATGGATGTCTATAAGCACTCAAGCAGATAAAATGAAAAAACAACATGCCATTATATTTTCTCCTCATTGTTTAACTTTTTTTTTTTTTTACGTTAATTTATTTTTGAGACAGAGAGAGACAGAGCATGAACGGGGGAGGGTCAGAGAGAGGGAGACACAGAATCCGAAACAGGCTCTGAGCTGTCAGCACAGAGCCCGACGCGGGGCTCGAACTCACAGACCGTGAGATCATGACCTGAGCCGAAGTCGGCCGCTCAACTGACTGAGTCACCCAGGCACCCCTATTTTCTCCTCATTTTATCAAAATACTTACACTCTTGGAATGAATTCTGGAAAAAGTAGTGTATGGTGCCAAAAACTTCGAGGATGCGTTTTCCTCCGGACAAGAAATATGAATGCTTTTCTAAATAGAGAGGGAAAGATGAAATTTATCAATAAAGTTACTCCAGTGAAATTAAAGCCTCTTAAAGAAAACATCAGGATGATAGGAAATTTTCATCTTTTAAATGTACCCGCTCTTATTGCCCTTTCCCAGCTCACAACACAACCACTCCCCTATAGATCAGCAGCCCTTATACTGCAAAGGGGTGCAATGTAATTTTGTATTGCTTAGATGCCATTATCTTTTTATGGTGAAGTAAACTCCCACAGAAGACAAACCAACAGTAAGTACAAATGACAAACACGAGGGGTGTTTAGGTGGCTCAGTCACTCAAGCTTCTGACTCCTGCTTTTGGCTCAGGTCATGATCTCACGGTTCACGAGATCAATACCCGCGTGGGGCTCTACACAAGACAGCATAAGAGCCTGCTGGGGATTCTCTCTCTCCCTCTCTCTGCCCCTCCCCTGCTCCCAGGCATGTGTGTGCTCTCTCTCTCAAAATAAATAAACACTTAAAAACACTTTAAAAAAATGACAAACATGAAGGCATTAATTTTTATGAGAAAATCTAATACCAGTACTGTCAATTAGCAATGGGGCAAGGAACAGGATTAACAGGAGGAAACAGCACCAGATTCCAAGTCTAGGGCCTAAACAATCAGTCTAAAAGTAAACTTACCGCCTTTAAGAACTTTTAGATAAAATGTTAGACTACTGATATCTATAGTTACCAGAGAAAATTAGCAAATTATGGTATACTTATACAATGTGTATGCCTGGTCAGGACTTCAGTGCTCATTCCTACCTAGGACTTAAACTGACTACACATGTTCACTGACTGCTCATCGCCCCATAGCTGTATTAATTCCCCATGTATTTTTGCTTAGTCATTACCACATATCTTTCAGCTGTTGTAGCAAGAAAACTGGTGACCTAGTGGGAAACCGCACCTAGAACTAGATGTTAGATCCAGGTGACATAACTTGCAAAGGCAGCCTTTGTAACCATTTAAGATTTCAAGGTAGCATGTATACAGGTATAAAAGGCTTGGTAAACGTTTCAAGGATTCTTGCAAATAGGACAGCCCTTTATTCTAACTGCCAGAATACCAGCACCACCATCTAAGTGTGTATCTCCTACAGGGAAGCTGAGGAGCCACACTCACCCAATGGTTCCTAACCTGTTATCGCTTTTGCAGCAGTACTTCAAAGTTTCTGGAAATTCTGCTGAACAATGAAAATGTCTTCAAAAATCAAGATTTTCCAAACCTTTTTCTAAGGTTAATCTATATACAACAAACACAGGTCCTCACAGTTCATTAGAAAGAAGAGTTTCAGGGGTGCCTGGGGGCTCATTCGATTGAAAGCCCAACTCTTGATTTCAGCTCAGGGCATGATCCCAGGGTCGTGGGATCAAGCCCCGCATCAGACTCTGTGCTGCATGTGGAGCCTGCTTAAGATTCTTGCTCTCTCTCTCTCTCTCTGTCCCTCTCCCCTGCTTGTGCACCCTCTCTCTCTCTCTCTCTCTCAAGTAAAAACAAAAAATTAAAATAGAAGGGATGAAAAATAAAATATTTTCTTAAAAAGTTTCAAAATTATAATATTCTCATCACTAAAAATCAAAATACTCTTATTACAAGTATTCTACTCCTTTAAAAACACCATCAGAATACCTACCTATACAAACAGCACTTTCTTAGCCAGCATATCCATATGTGGTTGCCCGCAGGTTTTTCATTAAATTAGTTTTTGCTTCTAACCACATGACAAAGCCCATACGGCAGCAAGAGAGCTGACCTGGATTTGGAATTGCCTCCTGTATCCAAAATTAAAGCATCAGCTAAACTCTCCTGGTTTAAACATTCCTATCAGCAAGGATTCAAGGAACTCCATGAACTCAGTGTTCAGGCATCTGTAAGAACTGGGTTTGCTCTCAGAAGACTTCACTTCTTTGAGACTAATTATATGAAAGATTTCACCAATCAGTGGTATTCTCTCACTTATCAATCAAGCAATTCAGCCTTTAATCCGTAAACAAACTATGGAGGAAAAGAAATGTTAAGCTACCTTCCAATATCAGCAGTAGAAAATCATGCTGTTAATGAAAATATTTTAATGAAAAGCTGCAGGATATCAAAACATAAAATTCAGGGCAAGGTTTGGGGGAAGAGTGTGAGCATTCCATGCTAAGATAAAATTCAAAGTCAAACTTTTTTATACTCCAGGATTATGTATTTAAGCATAATCTACTGTTTAATAGAATGATGTAGCAACTGCAAAAGTTGACTGCAAAGTGACTCAGGGCAATTAGGAAACAAATGAATGTTCAACTATAACCACTTACTGTCTTACCTAGCAGGTACACTGGCAGAAATTAGCAATGAGGTTGGAAGAGATAAGGATTGTATCAGGGCCTACGTATGAAGGGAAGAAAGGAAATCAGAACTGACGCTGTGGCTGGCAAAACACCTGGGAAAAATGTAGGCTTGCAAGCTGGTGTTCGTATTTGGAAGTTTATAGAACTGGTTTCAATTCTGGCATACAGTCTAACTAGATTTGATTACTAGGGTTAATTAACCTCTCAATCTGTTTGCTTATGTGCAAAATGGGAATTTAAAATATCAATCCCACGGGATTGTTATGATAAGCAAAAACTCACTTTTGTAATATTTTATAGTTTCATTCATATGCAGTCTCCCTCCCCATTAACCAGCCTATAGGTAGAATATCATCTCCATTTAATTACACATTAAAAGAAAGGCTGGTTTCCCCTTTGGGAATCAGGTTACCCACCAGAGCATACTGACTACAGCCATCAGAATGAGTAAGGAAAGTCAGATCTTAGGTTCTGCAATACAGTAAAACCCCAAGCATAACTCATTACAGAAACATGCTTTTAATCCAAAGCATTCATTTATCAAGGCAAATTTTAAGAACCATTGGCTCAGTTGTGATTATGTGATATTGGGCGTCATATTCTACTCGTATTGCAAGACATTGCTAGTTTAACAAGTTAAAATTTATTAGAAATGATTAATCATCTTGCAGAATACTCACAGAAAAGGTTACTCGCAATCCAAGGTTTTACTGTACTTAGTTTGGCCATCTACTCACTTCAAAGACCAATGAGAAAAACTATTAAGTACTATTAACGTAGGTCTTCATCAAGGCCTAGCCAGATAAAGGCTATGCTGTCCAATATGGTAGATACTGGCCACATGAGGTTACTGAGCATTTGAAATACGGCCAGTGCAAATGAAGAGCTGCATTTTTATTTTATTTAAAATTTAATTTAAAAACTAATACTTGACTCAGTTTTTGGAAAACTTTTTAAGTATATTTGGAACTACTTGGGTATGTGAATCTGTGTTCTCACCTGTAAATTTTATAGAACCTAAATACATTTATCAAGTATTTTCAATAAAAAATTATAGAGTCTGAATTGAGATGTGTGGTAAATGTAAAGTATACACAGGATCTCAGGAACTCAGTAAGAAAAACGGAATGTATAATATCTCATTAACAATTTCTTAATATTAATCATAAGTTCAAATAATATTTTAGATCTACTGGGTTAAATAAAATATATTATTAAAATTAATTTCACCTGTTTCTTTTTACCTTTTTTATGTGGTTCCTAGAAAGTTTTAAATTACATATGGGGTTTACATTATTTTACCTACTGAATAGCGCTGATATAAGGGAAGTAAGAATAAGTATACGTAACTAAAAGTATCTAAAAGTACATGTAACTACAAAAGAAAAAAAAAACTTGACATTCAAAGGCGTAAAAACTGTGATTATTATACAAGTAAAGATAACACAGATATACAAATAACAGTATAAATATTTACAGTAGATATATAGGTACTACCCAGTTTTGGACTCGGTGTCATCTAGAAGACATAAAAACCTACCTTATTTATTTCATTCACAATAAATCCTTCTGAAGCTGTAACTTCTGGGATGCCATCGAGGCCAATTCCTTGACAAGTCAGGCTACCATACAAAGTTGGTTTCCCTACATAGCACAAAAGAAGCATGTCTCAAGAAAATAATAAGAACTCAACATTGTTCTCCTTGAAGACCCAATTCAGGCATTTGTACTTATGGTAGGAAATTGGCTCATGGAAGAATAGAAGGTACTTGTGTTAAAGTGACGTGAAGTGGAAAGAGCACTGTCCTAAGTGAACCTAATTTGGGAGGGAGTACACTCACGAGCTAAAACCTAGGACAAAGATTTAGAGATGTGATACGGCATTTGTAAGAAAACTACTAGAGTGATCTCAAATTCAGTTTTACGGACTGTGAAATGGAATTCTTTCAGAATGAAAGATAAAGACCAACATGCACAGATGTATTTATCTACAGTATACATATATATCTATATATCTATATATATATATATCTACATATATATATATATATGTAGATATATATATATAATACATAGCAAAGAATTAAGCTTCAGTAACCTAGAAAATTTGCCTAAGTAGACCACTGTTTTTGCAGTGATGAGGGCTAAATAAGACATCCTACACATAAACATAAGCAGATGGTAGAATGGAGTTAAAAACATTCTCTTCTATTCTTCTTCTGCACTTTATATATACACTTCTGTAAGAGCCCATAATACACTTTATATGTCTGACCTCCCTATTAGACTATAAAGTCCTTGAGTTCAGAAATGATCAGGGTCTACAAATTATTCAGTAAATAATTATTGCACTAAACTGAAATTCTAGGAGTAAGAGGGGAGTAGAAAACATCAAGGATTCACACAGAGTAGGAGTGCTTCCTAGAGAGGGTGGGATTTAAGTAGAACCTTGGAAGATTACACCTAGACAGAGGATAGAAAGATAGGGCTAGGCAGAATATAAGGGAAAGAAAACCAAGTCAGGGAGGAGCATGTCAAGAATAAAAGAAAATTAGAAAGAACAAGATAGGGAGGAGGCATCAATTAATATAACAGTTTGGTTAGGGACACCTGGGTGGCTTAGTTGGTTAGGTCATGGAGTCAAGATTGTGAGATCAAGCCCAACATCAGGCTCCACACTGAACATGGAGCCTGCTTAGGATATTCTCTGTCTCTCTTCCCCTCTCCCTCTATCCCCCCCCTCCCCACGCTCTATATATAATTTTTCAAAAATTGTTTTGAAATACCAGTTTGGTGGGGTGCCAGGGTAACTCAGTTATTAAGCATCCGAATTCGGCTCGGGTCATGGTCTCGTGGGTCATGAGTCTGAGCCCCACGGGGGTTCCGTGCTGACAGCTCAGAGCCTGAAGCCTACTTTGGATTCTGTGTCTCCCTCTCTTTCTGCCTCTCCCCCACTCATGCTCTGTTTCTCTCACTCTCTCTCAAAAACAAATAAATATTAAAAACAAAAAATGCTTTAAATAAGTTTCTTTGCCATTAACATTAAAAAAAATACCAGTTTGGGGCACCTGGGTGGCTCAGTTGGTTAAGCCTCTGACTTCAGCTCAGGTCACGATCTCCTAGTTTGTGGGTTCGAGCCTTGCATCGGGCTCTGTGCTAGCAGCTCAGAGCCTGGAACCTGTTTCGGATTCTGTGCCTTCCTCTCTCTCTGCCCCTCCCCTGCACACACTCTGTCTCTCTCTCTCTCTCAAAAATAAATAGACATTAAAAATTTTTTTTAAAAATACTAGTTTGGAAAAAAATAAATTAAAAAAACAAAAAAACAAAACACAACAACAAAATACCAGTTTGGTTAAAACAGTCATAAAAAGGTAGTTGAAGGATATTAATGGAGGAACTTACAATCTGGGATAAAGGTCTGGAATAGAGAAAATCTAGCAAAGAAGCTTTGGGAAGGAAAGTGGTGTGAAGTGCTAGTTCAGAAAGAAGCCACAAAAATAGGATCAAGGGAACTGTGCTTTTTGTCCACCTCCACAATTCCCTCCTGGCTTCACCCACTGCCCCATGATGCCTGGTCCACAGAGTGTATCATTTTAACCAATCTTCTGTCAACACCCTCAAAATGACCTTTCTACATCTGTAGTCACTGAAATGATCTCAGTCTTGGTTTTCTGTTTATAAAATAGAATTGGTTCAGTCAGTAGAACATAGGAATCTTGATCTCAAGGTCATGAGTTTAAGCCAAGCCCCACATTAAGGCATAGAGCTTACAGGAAGGAAGTGAGGAAGGAAGGAAAGAGGAAGGAAGGAAGGAAGGAAGGAAGGGTAAGAAAAGGAGGAAGGAAGACACTCTTAAATGTCTATGTCCACACCAATGCATTTATCTACATCTGCACTTACCCTCACCTTCTTTCATCTTAGTCTTTTAGAGTTAATTGAATCTCTCTCTCCTTTAAGACACTAGCTTTTCAGTTGGCCCTTCTCTCCTCTACATATAACCTGTATTTTAATTGCTCTACAATTAGTTCTCATCTTTAAAAACAAAATCCTTGACTATGAGACCTAGCTACTATCTTCCATACAGCATCATTTTCCTCAAAAGACTGTTTAAAATTCTATTTCTCAGAGAAATAGAATATAGTTATATAAAGAATCAAAGGTATCTGAGGTTAAGGATAATCAGTAAAACAAAACTCACAAATTTATTAAAAAGTTTGATTTTTTGGGGCGCCTGGGTGGCGCAGTCGGTTAAGCGTCCGACTTCAGCCAGGTCACGATCTCACGGTCCGTGAGTTCGAGCCCCGCGTCAGGCTCTGGGCTGATGGCTCGGAGCCTGGAGCCTGTTTCCGATTCTGTGTCTCCCTCTCTCTCTGCCCCTCCCCCGTTCATGCTATGTCTCTCTCTGTCCCAAAAATAAATTAAAAAACGTTGAAAAAAAAAAAAAAAAAAAAGTTTGATTTTTTTTTAATAGTACCACAATAACTACAAACAAATGGATAAGACTAACACAGAAGTGTCATTCAAAGAAATAACTGATAGGATTTGGTAGCTATCTGGACGTGACATGGTAAAGTGACTAGGTTTTTCATTCTGATGCCTAGAATGGTGGTAACTTAAATTTGAAAATCAAGAAAGAAAGTCTGTTTGACAAGAGAAGTGCTCAGCTTGGTTTTAGATTTGATAAAATCAAGAGAACAGTGAGAGCTTCAAGCATTAATGTCTAGCAGATAATTGTTCAATTTCTGCTTGAACTTAAAGAGAGTTCAGGGCTGGAGCCATACATCTAGGAATCATCATCAGGAAATCACAAATGAAACTACAGAACTGCTTAGAATACAATAATATATAGCTAAGGGACTTAATCACTCCCTGAGTAAGTCTGTGGCCTCCAAATGGAAAACTAATCTTAAGGCCTTCCCCTGAAATGGAGGAGTTGGTGTGAATGGTCAAGAACATTTGAAGACTATGAGCATTATGCAAGGAGTTTGGGTCAAGAGAAAGTATGAAGCTCTCTTCTAGGGGTAGTAAATCCCCTTTCTCTAAAGGGAAGGCATATAGTTTTGGGCATATGGACATTACCTGGGGGGTGACAACTCAGCCAGGCTTCCCCTTCATCCTTCCTATGAAGAGAAACAAAAGATTAATTAGGCTCATTCAATGCTGAAAAGGATGCCACTGGTGCAAGGGGGAAAGAAGATCATATAATTTTCAGTTTGGACATAGTACTGAGGTATGATCCAGTATAACATCTCATCCAGGCATAGATTATTCTAAGACAAACTTTATTTACTGAAGAAATATTCATGGATTAAGCACTTAATGCATAGATATCTACGGGTTAAATGAATACTCAAATATTTCATCAATAGGGAGTTCACTATCCATACAGCTGACAGCTTTGAAAAATCAAGAATACTTTCAAAACTGAACTACTGGGACCTCATCAAAATAAAAAGCTTCTGCACAGCGAAGGAAACAATCAGCAAAACTAAAAGGCAACCAACAGAATGGGAGAAGATATTTGCAAATGACATATCAGATAAAGGGTTAGTATCCAAAATCTATAGGGAACTTATCAAACCTAACATCCCAAACCCAAATAATCCAGTGAAGAAATGGGCAAAAGACATGAATAGACACTTCTCCAAGGAAGACATCCAGATGGCCAACCGACACATGAAAAAATGCTCCACATCACTCAGCATCAGGGAAATACAAATCAAAACCACAACGAGATACCACCTCACCCCTGTCAGAATGGCTAACATTAACAACTCAGGCAACAACAGATGTTGGCGAGGATGTGGAGAAAGAGGATCTCTTTTGCATTGTTGGTGGCAATGCAAGCTGGTACAGCCACTCTGGAAAACAGTATGGAGGTTCCTCAAAAAACTAAAAATAGAACTAACCTATGACCCAGCAATTGCACTACTAGGCATTTATCCATGGGATACAGGTGTGCTGTTTCGAAGGGACACATGCACCCCAATGTTTATAGCAGCACTATCAACAATAGCCAAAATATGGAGAGCCCAAATGTCCATCAACGGATGAATGGATAAAGAAAATGTGGTGTATATATATATATATATATATATATATACACACACACACACACACACACACACACACACACACACAATGGAGTACTACTCGGCAATCAAAAAGAATGAAATCTTGCCATTTGCAACTACGTGGATGGAACTGGAGGGTATTATGCTAAGTGAAATTAGTCAGAGAAAGACAAAAATCATATGACTTCACTCATATGAGGACTTTAAGAGACAAAACAGATGAACATAAGGGAAGGGAAACAAAAATAAAAACAGGGAGGGGGAGAAAACAGAAGAGATTCATAAATATGGAGAACAAACTGACAGTTGCCGGAGGGGTTGTGGGAGGGCGGATGGGCTAAATGAGTAAGGGGCATTAAGGAATCTACTCCTGAAATCATTGTTTTACTATATGCTAACTAATTTGGATGTAAATTTAAAAAAATAAAAAATAAAATTAAAAAAATACTTTATATGTAGATATTTATTGGGATTACTGGAAACCAAGCCCTGTGCCAGACACTTTGCAAACAGTGTAATTAATCCTCACAATTTAACAAAATACCTTTTATTATTCCCATGTTAAAGATTAAAAACAAACAAACAAAAAACCTGAAGCTCAGGGGCACCTGGATGGCTCAGTCATTTAAACATCTGACTCTTGGGGCGCCTGGATGGCTCAGTGGGTTGAGCATCCAACTTCAGCTCAGGTCATAATCTTGCAGTTGTGGGTTCAGGCCCCACGTCAGAGTCTGTGCTGACAGCTCAGAGCCTGAAGCCCGGTTTGGATTCTTTGTTTCCCTCTGTCTCTGCCCCTCCCCCACTCACACTCTATCTCTCTGAGTCTCTCAAAAATAAATAAACATTAAAAAAATAATAATAAACATCTTGACTCTTGCTTTCAGCTTGGGTCATGATTTCCCAGTTCCTAGAATTGAGCTCCACGTCCTGCTCCATGCTAACAGAGCAGAGCCTGCTTGGGATTCTCTCTCTCCCTCTCTGCCCCTCCCTTGCTCTGTCTCTCTGTCTCAAAATAAACTTTAAAAATTTTTATAGGGGCACCTGGGTGGCTCAGTCGGTTGAGCATCTGATTACTGATTTCAGCTGAGGTCATAATCTCACGGTTCATGGGTTCAAGCCCGGCAATGGGCTCTGTGCTGACAGCACGGAACCTGCTTGGAATTCTCTCTCTCTGCCCCTCTCCCACTTGTGTGTGCTCTCTCTCTCTCTTTCTCTCTCTCTTTCAAAAGAAATAAAACATTTTGGGGGGAGGAGAAGGAAAAAAAAAAAGTTAGAGAGGGGGGAGCCAAACCATAACAGACTCTTAAAAACTGAGAATAAACTGAGGGTTGATAGGGGGGTGGGAGGGAGGGGAAAGTGGGTGATTGGCATTGAGGAGGGCACCTGTTGGGATGAGCACTGGGTGTTGTATGGAAACCAGTTTGACAATAAATTTCATATTAAAAAATAAAAATAAATAAACATTTATTAAGAAAACTGACTTTAAAAAAAAAAACCCTAAAGCTCAGGAAAAAGTGACTTGCTCAAGGTCACCTAGCTATCTGGAAAACGAATTGAAACAAGGGACTAGTACACAATGTCTGCATTCTAACAGGTCACTGACTTTTTACATGTTTTAGAATGCTCCTCTCCAATCATCCAAATCCTTACCTCATCACTCTTAACACTTTTAGGATATAATGAAAAAGACTTACACTTTTGAGACAGAAAAATCTAGGTTGATACTAAGTAACTCTCTGTCACTTACTGGCTGCAAAATCCTAAGCAAGTTACTTCTTTATTCCTCTCCTGCATTCTCTCCTGATTGGCCCTCAGTAAAGGTTAGTGTTCTTCCTTTATTACTTGTCACACATTCTGTGTTGTAGTAAGTAATTTAGTCCACATAGTAAAGTGTAAGTTTCTTAAATGCAAAAACCTATGTTTTATTCATCTTCACCACTGTTCCAATTTGAAAAACCCTTGGTAGTAACAGTTGCCATTCATGGCACTGCTGTACTCATCATGGTGCACGCAGTAATAACTTGCACAGTATACCATGAATAAATAGATATTGAATGAATGGTTTGCTGTGCATTACCAATTAAGCTATCAGCTTCTTGAAGGAAGGAACCACTGTTTAAAACTCCACTACACTCACAGGGTCTGGACATAGTGGTTGTTACACTGTTTCCTGAATAGAACTGCCCAATATGTCTAACATAGCACTGGGGGTCTGAGAATACAAGGATTCCATCATACACTCAAAGACAATGTGGAGGTAGGTGGTTGAGTACTAGGACTTTTGAAAATACAGTAAATATTTGCTAAATGACTAGGACTACTTGGCTAAGAGTTTCCCTGCCTCCCAGTTTGCCTGTCTTTGTCCACTCATTGATCCTAATCCTGGTGCTGGGATCACACAGCACGTACGTGTTGCCTTGGCCTCAGGACAGCTCTTCTGAGAATGAAAACCTATGACCACGTGTGACTTCTTTTTCTACACCCAGGGATCCCTTAAGAATCGATGAGGTAATCCCTATCCTGGACTGGGTACAGCGCTCCTTAACGCAAAGACAACATGCGTTACCCGCCTCCTCCGTCCCGGGCCTGGGCCTTTGTTCACCTGAGGGCTTGGGCCCAGTCGCTCTGAATCCTCAAAGGCGCCGCCATCTTAACCCCGCCTCCACCTGCCCGCCTCTTCCGCTCTTCGCCGGAAGTGGGTCCCAGAAGGGGCTGCGACGAGATTGGAGGGCGGAATCTCTACTGAGAGGCCGCCAATGATTATGCGCGGCGGGTCCCTCTTCCCCACTTCCGCTCTCAAGCTCCTTTACAGGCTGGTTTCCGGTCGGAGTGTCGGGAGAGTTACAACTGCCTACAAGACGGACGGCGACGTGCAGGAACGCGCGTCCAAATTCTCGTGTTCCACCTGTTGCTCGGTGAGCACTCTGTACCGCGTCCTTGCACTGTAAGGCTTAGCCGGCACAGCGGGGCTGCGGTTGGCTGCCGCGCTCGCGCTTGAGTCTTCTTAAAGTGGGAGACTTTAAAGTGGAAGCTGCAGGTGCCTTGGACACATGAATTTCTCTGCTTTCCTATGACTTCCTAGTCCAGGCCAGTCTCAGCCATCCCGCTGCCGACCATTTGCTTGCCCTGATCTCCAACCATGGGTCTTCCTCTTTTTCCTTCAGGGAAGACTGAAGCCAGGATGTGGTGGGGAAAGAGTACCGTTGCATTTACTGTGAGCCCTGTTGTCGCGCATGCATTTCTCGTCCATTATCATATTAATCTTTATATTAGTTGTATGAGTTCAGTATTATTAAGGAGGAAGCTAAGAAGATTGTATGGTAAAACGTGGTGTCAGGATTCGAACCTAGTTCTCTTGGCTTAGAATCCAGGGCACTTTTTCCGTACAGTAATAAAAACTTATTTATTGAAGTCTGGACATGCCAGGCTTATGTGCATTATGTCATTTAGTCTTCAACAGTCTTGTGAGGTAGATGTGAACTCTTTTTCAAGAGAGATTATGAAGTGATTTTCTTAAGGTCACCCAGTGAGTCAGTAACAAAGCTAGGTTTCCAATCTTAGTCTCTTCAAAACCTATTACCCACCTCCTTCCTTAAGTTATACTGCCTCCAAAGCAAATGAGTTTTGGGTAGGCTATGTTGGCTTAACGTGGCCAACAAGACCTTGCTATGATCAGATATTTTCTCATAGTGCCGATTTCATTTGCTATTCCCTAGTCATACAGAACTTTGAGTTCCTCTCCTGTGTCAAATTCTGTCTCAACCCCTGACCCTGCTCTTCCATTGACTACCCGTATTATTTCTCCCCATCCTTGGCTAACTCCTATTCATCTTTCAAGTCTCAGTTTAGAAATCACTTCTTCCAGGAAGCCTACTCAGCCTGTTCCTGCCATGTCTGGATTAGGTGTTCCTCTAGTGTGTTCCCAATCTTAGCTATCTGTACACACTGTGTAGTAACCTGTTTATTGTCTAGATTGTAAACTCCATTAAGGCAGGAACTATATCCATCTTGGTCACTCCTGTATCCTCAACTCTAGCATAGTGCCTGGTACATGATAGGTTCTCATTGATCATTTGTTGAATGAATCAGAGACACAGGAAAGGCACTGAAAGGTAAATTCCAATAAGGCAGGAACTACATCCGTCTTGGTCACTCCTGTATCCTCAATTCTTGCGTTGTACCTGGTACATGATAGGTACTCAATAATCATTTGTTGAATGAATCAGAGAAACAGGAAAGGCATTGAAGAGTGCTAGTTCCTTTAAAGCCTGTCATGGTGAAATTTGTTCAAAGGCTGAGGTTATTTCCCTTCAAAGCTTTCTCAAGTTCTTTCTGTAGGCTGCTTTCTGCTGGGTGCTCTGAGGCAGATGATCTTGGGAAGACAGTCTGGGCAAATCTACCTCACATTAAGTACTCTCATCTCACAGACTTATGCGCCCATGCACACTCTATGCTACAGCTAAACTGAACTCTCCATTCCTCCTGTATGTCAAACGCTACCCATATTTGGGTAATCTCCCAAGTGTTAAACTATGTTCTTTTCCAGCCATAGGAAAAGGCTAATAGGAGGAAAGGAGAGATTCATTCTTTTGGGGAGACATCTGCTGCAAAAAGGTGACATTTCACCTAATTCAAATTCTGTTAGCAAAATCCATTCAAGCTTATTTAGTGCTGTGCTAAACTTTCTCATATACTTTATGTCATTCTATTGAGTTCAAACCGTTTTACAGATCTGCTCTCTTGCCAGGCCTAGTACTGATGGCACCAATGAATCAGGCCCAATATCTGTTCTCAAATAAGCTTACACTCTGCAAGGGGAGACAGATGCACGGATAGGCTATAACAGTGCAGTTTGGTCAATGTTATTGATAGTAATGGAACCTCATAATCACATTCCTACTCTAACTTTCCCTCCATTATTCCAGAGACTCTCAAAGATGTCAACTCAAGGCCATGCTTGGGCCCGACAGGTGAAGAAGGAGGATGAGGAAGAGGATCCGCTGGACCAGCTGATTTCCCGCTCTGGTTGTGCTGCTTCCCACTATGCAGTACAGGAGTGCATGGCCCAACACCAGGACTGGCGACAGTGTCAGCCACAGGTACAGGCCTTCAGGGACTGCATGAGTGAACATCAGGCAAGGCGGCGGGAGGAGCTGCAGAGGAGGAAAGAGCAAGGCAGTGCTCACCACTGAGACCCCAAACCACCTATCCCCAGAGGATGTCCCTGAAGAAACGAGCCCAGAGAGATCATAGGAGGAAGAAGTCCTGAACAGTGGAAGTTTGGGCCGAGAGGCGTAAAACATGGGGATTGTCTGGCCAAGACTGACTTTGAGAGCCAGACAGCCATGGGTTTGGACATGACTGCTGTAAAGAGCTGTCATATTTTCATTGTGCAATCCCACACATCCTCACCTACCATGTTACACCGATATTAAATGTCAACTGATATTTGCCAAGTAAAACAAAGAGTTGGGTTAAGGGATGCTCTCTTACCTTACATCTTGGGTCAGTGTGCCAGGTACCGAGCCGATTACATGGATGTTTAATTTTAAAAGTAAATTCACAATCTAAATGTAAACTGATTACCTAATCAGGTCTTCATTTATTGAGTAATTGGTTCAACACAGCAAGTTTTTCTGAGACCTTCCCAGGTGCCAGGTACTGTGTGAATGAATAATATGATCTGATGTGATAAATAATAGGATCTCTTCTTTCATGTTTCTTAGTCTGGTTTGAGAGATAGAAATAAATAAAACAGCATTAGAACAACTAATTACTGGCCATTATATAAGTGCCTTTATCTTTCATTAGTTGTTCTGGACGTTTCATTCAGTCTAAGGAAGGAAGAAAACAAATGGGAAAATAAACATCGAGTGCCTCTTATGTGCAGACAGATACAGTCTGACCTCAGCGTGCTTCCAGCCCAGGAAACACACAATGTTGGCCTGACATTTAAAAGGCACATTTAACATAAAATACAGATTTTCAGATTTTAAAAACTGGAGAAGCTATCAACATGGAGCTTATATTCCTACTTGACAGTAATTTGCTGGAGCTGAATATGGATGCTTCTTTTAGTTGGTTATGTTCTCCAGTTGTTAACAGTTGCCATTGATTTTCATTTCCTTCCATGAAACTACATTACCCATTCTATTACTTTCTGCCTAGCCCTATGAGGCATTTGGAAGTGGGAAGGGAGTTAGAAGAGTGACTCTTGCCACAGAAGCTGGAATGCAAAGGGGCATATGCTCTCATCATCAGTTAACATTTCTTGAGCATCTATATATTGGAAGCACAAATCTGAAGTATTGTAGGCCCTAAAACTACTTTGAGTCTTTGTTGGTGACTGAGGACGAAAGAGAAGAGGGTAGAAGACAGGAGGAATACGAGTTTAAAGAACAATAAAATCCAATTAGAATGGGATGACTGGGCATATAGAGAGAGATGAATCTCTTTGGGGTGCATGTCTGCTCAATGCTGAGTCATCAGAGGGAGCAGTGTGGACTGCAGCTGTCAGCAAGAATCTCAAGGGAGTTAGTTGAGTTGAACCTTTAATGATAAAGGAGACATTACCTATTTGTAACATATGTAACAGAATACCATCTGCACAAGTAAAAAGTACCTAGAAATCAGTGAGAAAAAGCAAACAACCCAATTGAAACATAAAGAAGTTAAAGTGGTTATTAGCTATTTCTATTGACAAAAATTAAAAGTATTTATAATGACCAGTACTGGTGAGGATGAAGAACAGGCACAATCACACTTAAAGGGATAATAAATTAGTAAAGCTTTTGGAGGACAATTTGATGGGATCTATAAATACTTTAAATATTTCAGGGGCGCCTGGGTGGCTCAGTCGGTTAAGCGTCCGACTTCGGCTCAGGTCATGATCTCGCGGTCCGTGAGTTTGAGCCCCGCGTCGGGCTCTGTGCTGACAGCTTGGAGCCTGGAGCCTGTTTCGGATTCTGTGTCTCCCTCTCTCTCTGACCCTCCCCCATTCATGCTGTCTCTCCCTGTCTCAAAAATAAATAAACGTTAAAAAAAAAAATTAAAAAAAAAAAAAAATTTCAACAGCGGGGTACCTGGCTGGCTCATTCAGAAGAGCATGTAACTCTTAATCTCAGGGTCATGAATTCAGGCCCCACTTTAGGTGTAGAGATTACTTAAAATAAAAACTTAGAAAAAATTAAAATATTTCAATAGAAATTCCTTTTTTAGGAGCCCTCTTAAATATATTTTTACAAGATGTATATATACTGTTACGTTATTGCAGCATTGTTTAAAGAGTGGATAAATGGTCACAATGTAAAACTCCAATAAGAACTATATTTGCTTATATATTCAAGTCTTTTACAACAGGAATGTATGTGTTAATTTGTGTAATTAAAATAGAAATGATAGACTGTGGGTAAGGTAGGTGGGATTCTAGCAAAGGGGAAGGTTAGAAGGACCTCCTTAGCAGGAAGAAACTAAACCAGCTAAGTGTAACTTTTTTAGGACTCCAGCTCTACCAGGGAGCTAACACTGGGTGGGTCACAGGATATATCTGGGTAAAGAGGGCTCTGTTGCCACCCAAATCTGTTTCCTCAAAGTAAATGGGGATAATTCCTGTTTAATACACATACTTAGAGAATTAAATGAGGGACAATGTATAAATAGCAAATAATAAAAATTACTAGTGTATTTTGAACTATTAAAACTCTTATAAATATTATATTTACGTATATTATATATGTGTGTCATATGTAATATAAATGTTATGTTATATATTATAACGGTTATGAAGCATTTAACCCAGGCTGTTTGGTTCCATCGTTTTCTCTCAATCCCTATGATACAATGCTTTCAAATCCCACTATGCCACTTAAGCTGTGTGATTTGGGGCAAATTAGTTAACATCTCAGGATCTGTTTTTTTCTTCTGTAAAATACACACCATAGGCCTTAAAACTAATAAATGTAGACCTTCCTTATAAAGTTGTTGAATGAGTTAGAAACTGTGTGGTACACAGGAAGCATTCACTAAATGTTGCCTATTATTGTGATTATTATTGTGTGCTAGGCACTCTCCTGAGTCACATTTTCTCATTTAATCCCCATAATTCCATTAGCTCCCATTTACAGAGGAGGAAATAAACGTCAGTTTGGGGGTCAGACTTTCAAGTCTTATTCTAAAGTCTATGCTGTTCTCTGTTCTGTGGTCTCATAGTCATCCAGTGCTTAGTATAATGTTTAACAAATAGTAACTACATAGACTATGTAAATACTACCTTTTCTTTCTTTCTTTTTCTTTTTTTAGTGTTTTACTTAAAGATTAACCAGTACACATTGCCCACAGGGTTATAGATTGGCACGTTTTTTAAGTCTCTCAGCTCTGGAGCCCATAGCCATGGAGCTGTAATTTAAGGTGGTCCGTGCTTATCCCTATATAACCTATACTTACCTGTATACAGAGGCTTGGTGCCAGGGATGAGTGGAGAGACCTCTTGGCTGGGTGGATGCCACCCTTGGCTAGGCCTAGGGCAGACTCAAGAGTTGGCCCTTCCCTGCAAGGTCTTTAGCTGGGGACTTGGCCTGTGCTCAGGACAAAGGTGCACTGTAATGGCATTTTACTAGATGAGTAATAAGAGATGCCTCCCACTCCCTTCCTCAGGTAAAGTTGCGAGGCTAAGTCCTTGGGCTGCTGACTAGAAATCTAAAGAGAACTGGAGCCATTCCAGGTTGAAACCTTACACTGTCCGCTGTATAGAATGATAGAGTTCCCTACTCTGCTCCAGCAGGGACTTAAAGCTGGCAGAAGTGGGAGGGATTCTTTTCCAGCAGCTTTCTTCTGAAGAGTTTTCATTCTCTGGAGCTCAGGCATCTTTCAGAGCCTGGGCATTCTGTCTAAATGGTGAGCTAAATCTGAAATGACTGGGAATGAAAGTCATTCCAGGGGGATTTATAAGAACTAAATGAGTCATTTCAGATTCTCCAGGGAAACCAGACATTTGAAGACAAAAATGGCACAAAGATATCAAAGCACAGATTAAACCAGCACAAGACACATTGGCCAATTCTGTGTGCACTGCCTTTCCAGCAGGTCTAGTTCTAGACATACCTAGTGCTTGCGCAGAGAGCTTTCTTTCCTTAGGTACAATTTACACCCTAGAAATAGGGGTCTCTGAGCATTGCTACAGTGTTTGAATGCCCAAAATGTCCAGATTCCATTTCTTTACCTGCAACTAAAACACTCTCAGAATCCACGGCTGCCAATTTCCAGCTGCCAATTTCTGTGGTAGCAGAACAAGGCATCCTTAGCTAGAAGAAAGGGACTAAAACATGAAGCTAAGGAATTTGCTGGCCTTACTTAGGAAGACTGCCCATTCAATCCAGGCATTCAGTCCTTCTTGAAAGTTACTGATCTACATAAAGATTCATTTCTGGAAATCTCAGTGATATGCACTGACCAGGAATTGAGTAAACTGGAGCTATCTCTGGCTCTCACTGGCTAACACAGTGACCTTGGACAAGTCGGTTTCCCTGCTGGGTCAATTATCTCATCTTTCAAATGAAGACCAAAACGGATCATCCCGAAGGTTATGTATTGATGGAGCCAAAACTAGCACCCAGATGTTCTGAATCCCAATCCATTGATCTTCCATCTTGTCTCTTCTGCCTACCCCTCATGTTTTCATGGTGGTTCTGGGCACAGTTTAACGCTAACCAGGACATTGAAAACTAAAAGTATGCTGAAGGGATGAACTATTGATAGACACAACAACATGGATAAAACAGGGTAAATGAAATCAGACACAAAAGGGTATATACTGTGATATTTATATGTAATACTAGAAAAGCAAAACTAATCTGTGGCACTAGAAATGATATTAATGGTTGCTTCTGAGGAAGAATGAACGAATGTCAAGGAACTTTCTGGGGTTATGGAAGTATTCTTTATCTGGCTAGAAGTGTACTTCTAGGGGTGACTATTTTTTAAAACTGATCAAATATACACTTAAGATAGGTTGTTTTACTATATATTTTTTAAGTTATACTTAAAAAAACTCTTTAAAAAACTCTTTAAAAAGTATGCTGAAGAAGTTTAGAAGGGAAGCTAATCCAACATTTACTGAGCACTTGCTAGCCCATTGTATACATTATCTCTATCTCAAACTGCTAAAGGGATTCTTTCCACTTTACAGATCAGAAAACTGAGGTTTATGAGGTGAAAATAATTCACCTGAGGCCTTAAGACTAATAAGTGCAGAAACTAGGAATAGCCCAAGTTTGTCTGACTCTTTCCTTTATAATAAGTTGTCTCAGGGAGGGTGGCCAAGGTATTTTCAACCTAGAGCCAGAAGACTTGCATTCCATTTGATTTCACTGCCATGTGATTCTAGGAAAGTCCATTTCCTTATGGGCCTCACTCTAGAGAGTCAAATGAAGCTTGTCATTGTAACTCTGAGGTTCTAGCAATCAGAATATCTCCCATCCTTCTTGCCAGGATAAGACATTAGGAGCAATTTCCACTTATTTCAGGGCAGACTAATGAGTAACAAAAGCTCTTTGACTCTGGCAAGAGGAAAAATCAACGAGGTCAGTGACACAAGACTCCAAGGTGACAGAACCCAGCTGCCTCCTATTTACGAGATAAGCCTGACTCATCCCTCCATGATGTAATGGAAAGGGATGGACTGGGAATCAAGAGATCTAAATCCTGCTTCCAGCTCTGCCAATGAGGTGCCCAGTGACCTTGGGTAAAGCACTGCCTTTCCTTGGCCCCTAACCCACACCTGCTAAAAGAGAGGGTTAGGCTGGCTGGGTCCTAATGTTCTTCAGCTCTAATATCTTCTCAATTTATGAAATCCTGTGTCCTGCTTCCACAAATCAATAACAAGGAAAAGTGGGAAACTGAAAAGAAATGCTGTTTTCCAGGTTCCTAAATGGAGTCCATATGATAGATATGGGGACAGTGTGTGTGTGTTTGCAAACATGTGTTTATTCATCTTCTTATCTTCATGTCACTATACATCCCCCAAATTTACACTCATCGTTAGCAACTTCTCTTTTATCTTCTCTAAAGGAGACTCAGCAATGAATAATTCTACAACCAAAATATCAGTCTTCACCTAAAAAATTCTGCCCACACTCCCAGTGGGGTTCACTTGGAAGTACTAGCCTGCTGAACCTCCAATGGGAATTCAGTGAAGCATTTTAATTGAGGGTATCTGCTCTCTTGACAGCCCTCCCTTAGGGTTATACCTTGGAAGGAAATCTTGAGTTTCTTCTTACTGCCTTTAGAGACCAAGGCAAAGAAACCATAATAACATCAGGACTGAAACTGTTGAGTTTCAGAAAAGTACCTGCAATGCTAAGACTGCTCTGGGCTCCCACAGATCTCTGTGTAGGAGTATCCCACAGAAGCGAGGAGAAAGATCTGCCACTTATTAGCTATGTGACCCTTCAGGAAAAGGAAGTCACTTCATCTCTCCAAACCTCAGTTTCTCCATGTATAAAACTGGAATACTATCAATCTCAAGGATAATCTTTATAAAGTACATAGATATAATGAGGGCTCAGTAAATGTGAGATACACCCATGCATACTCAGACACACCACTCACACATAACCTTTTCACATACACAGATACCCATCCACATGCACACTCCTATACACACCCTAAAAGACTGGTGTAAGGATTAGCGCTCATTTAGTACCTTGAGCAGGGTCTAGCTCAATAAATGATAAGCTATTATGTACAAAAGTATGAACGAACTAATGTTCAAAATAGGAAAAACATTAGAGGTCACTTAGACGAATGGTTCTCAAAGAGGTAATCCTGGGGGGCCTGGGTGGCTCAGTCAGTTAAGCATCCAACTTCGGCCCAGGTCATGATCTCATGGTTCATGAGTTCAAGCCCTGCGTCAGGCTCTGTGCTTACAGCTCAGAGCCCAGAGCCTGCTTTGGATTCCGTGTCTTCCTCTCTCTGCCCCTCTTCTGCTCATCTCCTGCTCAGTCTCTCAAAAATAAATGTTAAAACAAAAAGTTAACCCTGGACCAGTAGCATCAGCATCACCTAGGAATGTGTAAGAAATTCAAATTATAGGCCCTCATTCAAGATCTACTAAGTCAGAAAATCTGGGGGTAAGAGCAGCAATTTATGTTTAAAAAAGCCCTCCAGGTGATCCTGATACACACTTAAGTTTGAGAATCAGTGACTTAGATCAGGGATTGACTGTTTTTATAAAGGACACATAATGAATGTTTTGGTTTTACAGTCTGTGTCGCAACTACTCAGCTGCCAGTGTGAAAGCAACCATAGATGACATGTAAATGAGTGACCATGGCTCTGTTCCAATAAATAGGCAATGGGGTTTTAGAACTAGATATAGGTGGTAGTTGTATAACATTGTGAATGCATTAAATACCACTAAATTGTTTGCTTTAAAATGGTTAATTTTGTGGTTTGTGAATTTCACCTCAATGAATTACTTAAAAAAAAAAAAAAAAAGCGCGGGTGCTGGGGTGGCTCAGTTGATTAATCATCCAACTCTTGATTTCAGCTCAAGCCATGATCTCACAGTTCATGAGACTGAGCCCCTGTGTCAGACACACTCACAGCGCGGAGCCTGCTTGGGATTCCCACTCTTCCTCTCTCTCTCTTTCTCTCTCTGCCCCTACCCCACTCATGCTCTCTAAATAAATAAATAAATAAATAAATAAACAAACAAACATTAAAACAAATAAACAAGCAGGCAGTCAGTGGGGCTTGGCTCACAAGCAGTTTTCTGACCCCTGACCAAAATCAACTTTAATTCTTTGTTTAAACCCACTCCAGGTAACCCTAATTAGCAGTTATGTAACATCTGCCTGAATATGACAAGTCACTCACTGCCCCACAAAGCGATTTTTTTCATTATGGACAGACCTTGTTTCTATCTGGAGAGCTTTTTTCATAAGCAAAACCAAAAGCCCCGTCCCTATTCCTTCTACCCAAGTTTACTTATGATCCTCTGTTTCACTAAAAGACTCAATGCCAGATTGCTTTAAAGAATGAGATCACTGTAACTGGAGAAATATTGAAGGGAAGTATGTTTTTGTGCTAAAGAGAAAATAGAATCCCTTAAACATACTCCACAGGGCAGCTGGCTGGCTCAGTCGGTGGAGCATATGACTCTTGATCTTGGGGTTGTGAGTTCAAGCCCCACACTGCTGCGTGGGTGTAGAGATTACTTAAAAATAAAATCTTAAAATAAAAAAATAAAAGATATTCCACAGGATGGACGGACTTCTCACATACGCACGTGTCCACCAGCTGCAGATTTTTATTAGATGAAGGATGTCTTAGGTTGGCTCAAAGGAAAGTGGTAATCAGCAACACTCCTCCATATAAGAGAGGAGGCATTCCTGGCTAATGGGGATGGGTAGTTACAATATCTAAAGGATCTTCTTAATTTTGACCACCCAGGAAGCTCTTCCCCTTGGCACTCAATATCACCAGTCCTGGCTTGAAAGGGTTTGCAATGAGCTAGTTCAACTTAGCCAACAGTTCTTCCAGTTCTGGCCGAGCTTTGAACCTTCCTTTGAAGTCTTCTTCAGTGTGCTGGGGAGAAGAAAAAGAAAGTAAGTGGGAATTACTACAGAGCTTTCAGTTATTCATACATACACAGCATTAAAAAAAAAAAAGCAGGGCATCTGGGTGGCTCACTCGGTTAAGCATATGACTCTTGATTTTGGTTCAGGTCATGATCTCACAGTTTGTGGGATCAAGCCCTGAGTCAGGCTCTGTGCTGAGCATGGAGCCTGCTTGGGATCCTCTCCCACTCTTCCTGTCCCTCTCCCCTGCTCGCACTCTCTCTCTCTCTCTCAAAAATAAATAAATACACGTTTAAAAAAGCCATCAGACAGCTCTGTAGAGAATGATTCAGATTCAACTAACTTTTCATGAGACTTATATTAGAGACTAGGGATTCTAAGTTGAATCGGACTTCCTCCCTGCCTTAAATGAACTTAAGTCTGGTGAGAGAAGACAGACATATAAAGAATTAATGTCAGAATGCTGAGTATCTCATTAGAAGCATTTAAAGAGAGGCAATGCCCAAATTCTCCATCTACAACAGGAAAGACATAAGGACTGGAATATTTAAGTCAGCATGACCAGCACATTTTCTCCTGTATACAGATCTGTGTGAAACCTGAATAACAAGAAGAGAATTAACAAGCATGGACTCCGAACAAGGAGAGCTGGATGCAGCAAATTGCATCAGTCTAAAATGACCTGATGTATCTGTGTCATAACAAGGCTTGTCTTGGCATATGGACCCAAATACTCAGTATTTAGGCTGAAGTTCCTAATGTTTTCTAAGTTTTGCATGCCAAATTTCCTTCTGATTGGCATTCTTTCTTCAGTCAGGCTACAGTCAAGCCTTAAAGGTCCAGGAAACTCTTCTTTAAAGTACATTTCCTAATTTGTGTTCTGATTAATTAGACTGTATGTAATCTTAAATCATGTTATTTCTGCACACAACTATGGGTTCACCCCTAACACCAGGATACTGTGATGGAGTTCTGCTCCTGTGGTCCATAAAGGATCATCCCTGATCCATTGGAAGAGGCAGGATAATGACCACAGTTATACCAGTCTGCAAACCTTTCCTGTTTATTATCTGGGCTAAATTACCCACATTTCTGTCTTGTTTCTAAAGCCAGATGCTCTTATCTATATTGAACACAGGTGGGCCACCAGGGGGCCTCTTCTCAAACTAGCACATACCTCCTTCACTGACAATCTGACTCCTTCAGGAAGATTGCTTTGGATTATTTCCAAGAAAATCTCTGCAAATGTAGCACTCAAACCGCTGATCTGCAAAGGAAAGAAGATGCTCTAAGAGAGGGCACTGAAAGCCAGGTGATTGGGCAGACATGGCAGGAGCTCAGATGTCAGCTTCAGCAGAGCTACAGGGCCCTTGGGTAGAGGATTAACACCCAGAGCCAGTTTCAGAGCCAACCTCTACAGGATTCCTCTTGCCATCAAAGTGTCTGCTTGCCAACATAGTAGTCATGGCTAGTATCTCTCCTGCAGACAATGGATGTCATAACTGGACCAAGAGGTTATCAAGTCCAGGATGACTTTCTGATTCAACTCAGGTGTACCCACATAGACTGGACTAGTGTCAGACCCTGTGCGGAGAATCCAGAGGCGAATCAGATGTGTAGGAGAAGGGCATGCAGGGGGCTGCAGGAACCCACAAGACAAATATCTCCTAACCTAAGGAGGTCAAAGACAGCTTCCAAAAAAAAGGTAACTTCTAGGTGGAGTCTTGAAGAAAAACAGGAGTAAACTAGGAGAATTCAGCAGTAATAGGGAGGGTTTTCAAAGCAGAAGAAATCAGTAAAGTGTGGTTGCATCACACAGTACTAGGGAATTAAAATGAGTTCCATGTATGGCTGGAATGAATGGGGTGAGAAGAGGAAAAGCAGGAAGAGAATCATAAAGGTATTTAGGCACTAAAGAGATCAAACTTTATCCTATGGGCCTCAGTGGCAAGATAGATCTTTCTTAAGATCTGTATCTCAAATAATTTATTTCTGACAATATTTAAAGAACTAAAGATTGTTAAGTACTTAATTTTTAAAGTTAGCATAATAGATTTAAGGTGTTACTACCTTAACATTCTGTTACGGAATGTTATATTACGGAACATATATTACGGAATATATACGTCTTGTTGATATACTTCTTGAGTGGGTCAGAAAGGGGTGATGTCCATACACTGGAATATTATTTGGCAATAAAAAGGAATGAAGCATTAATACCTGCTACAACATGGATGAACCTTGAAAACATGCTAAGTGGAAGTAGACAGACAGAAAAGGCCATATATTGTATAATTTCATTTAAATGAAATGTCCAGAAGAGGTAAGATCATAGAGGCAGAAACAGATTTGTGGTTGCCAGGAGCTGGGGGGGACAGGGAAAGAGGAGTGACTGCAAATGGGTAGAGTTTCCTTTCGGGGTAATGAAATTGTTCTAAAATTGTGGTGATGGTTGCCTAACTGTGAATATATTAAAATCCATTTAATTGTACATGTTAAATGGGTAAATTGTATATGAATAAAATTCTCAATAAAGCTGTTAGGGGGCATCTGGGTGGCTCAGTTGGTTAAGTCTCCAACTTTTGATTTCGGCTCAGGTCATGATGTCACTATTTGAGATCAAGCCCCACATCAGGTCCTGCACTGACAGCAGGGAGCCTGCTTGGAATTCCCTCTCTCCCGGTCTCTCAGTCTCTCGCCCTCCCTCTCCTCCCCCTGCTCACAAGCTCCCTCTCTCTCGCTCTCAAAATAAATTAAAAAAAATAAACTTAATAAAATTTTTTAGTGTTTACTTTTGAGAGAGAGAGATAGAGTGTGACAGAGGAGGGGCAGAGGGAGAGGGAAACACAGAATTGGAAGCAGGGATCAAACCCCCAAACCGCAAGATCATAACCTGAGCCAAAGTCACAGATTCAACCAACTGAGCCACCCAGACACCCCTAAAAAAATAAACTTTAAAAAGCAAAACGTCAGTTCCTCTACAATTGGTTTTATATATGCTGAGTGTAGGACACCTGTGGAATATCCCAGTGGAGAAGTCCAGTAAATAAGTGGATATCAGGTTTGAAGCTCAACGGAGAGATCAGGACTGGAGATGTTATCTAGGGGTTATTAGTATATAACCCATCAGGACTGGGAGATATGTATCAGGGGGTTGTCGGTATATTATGATGGCCACTGAGACCCGGGGAATGAGTGAGATTGCATAGAGGGAAGGTATTACACAAGGAGAGATGGAAGGATCAAGAACTAAAGCCTGGAGAACATCATCATTTCAGGGGGCAGGCAACAGGAAGAGAAGGGCATGGCAGAAGGAGAAAAAAATAGAAGAAGAACCAGGAGAGGCAAATACATTTCAAGTTTCTCCCAGAGTGCCTACCTGAACCACTCGCTCATGGGTGGTAAGAACTGAGTCCAAGAACATTTTGCTGCCTTGATCTTGCAGCCGCAATACCTCCATGGTTTTGGTGGGCATCGCATAACTATGGGAAGGAAGAGTCAGCTATGAGGAGGGTTCCTTTAAGTCAGCAGCACCACTTGAATCAGGGTGGTCCCTGAGTACAGCCACTCCTGCAATGCAGTGACTCCTGGAATCTAGGGCAGTTTATCTGCAACCAAGGTAAAGTAAGCAGATCCTCTTAAACCTCCTCCAGAAACCTCTAAACTCCCTGAAGGAACAGACCATGTGTAATGCCTTTCTGCATCCCTAGTTCTTGCCTGATAGAACATTGAATAAAATCTGGTGATTAATAACTATTCACTGCTACTAAAGAAAAGCCAATTCTAAAAGAATTAATCTCATCACTTTGGAGGCTAACCTTGGGTATTTCACCTCTTCTGGAGAAATGAGGCATGAAACCCAACTGTTTTAAAAGAGCAAAATTTCTCAACCTCAGCACTATTGACATTTTAGACCAAATAATTCTTTGTTGCGGGGGGGCTGGCCTATGTATCCCTAATCTCTACCCACAAGACGCCAACAGTACCCCCCTGAAATGGTGACAATAAAAATTATCTCCAGGGTTACCTGGGTGGCTCAGTTGGCTAAACGTCTGACTTTGGCTCAGGTCATGATCTCACGGTTTGTGAGTCCTGCGTCGAGCTCTGTGCTGACAGCTCAGAGCCTGGAGCCTGCTTCAGATTCTGTGTCTCCCTTTCTGTCTGCCCCTCCCCTGCTTGCTCTCTGTCTCTCCCTCAAAAATAAACATTAAAAAAATTTTTTTAATAAAAAAAATTATCTCCAGACATTATTAAATGTCCCCAGCTTGAGAAATACTGTTGTAGAGACTATGCTGGCTATAATCAGCTTCAGCAGATCTACATGCTGCAGTGAAAAGAACACTGGATTTAGGGTCAAATCTTGGCCCTCTAGCTTATTAGCAATATTTACTAAGGCAAGTTACTTGTCTCTGTCGGCCTCAGTTTATTCCACAATAAAGGGGATTATAATCTAGGTCTAAATTAATAGACGTGTGAAGATCAGGTGTGGTGATAAAATAGGATCGATGGCTACACAGAAATATGGTATTAGTGTTATCTTGTCAAAAAGGTCATCAAAATGAAGATAAATGGAATAATAACAATAGAATTCCTGAATTTTCATGCCAAACAAAGCTTCATCGATTGATAGCAAGGGGCATGGCTCTCTACGAAATGAATAATGGAAATAATGGAAGTGGATTAGAGACATGATAGTCCTGGATTTAAATGTTGGCTCTGCCCCTTATTACCTATTTGGCCTTGGACAATTAATTCAGTTTTCTGAGTCTCAGATTCTTCAGCTACAAAATGAGAATAATGATACCTAGTTCATAGAGTTGTTGCAATGATTAAATAAGATTATATAAGTAATTTGCCCGGCATAATATGACTACAAATGCCAATTCCCTTGCCCTTATAAAGAGTAAATGCTAGGTACTGCAAACTTCCAGGTAACCTCCCTAAATAACATTCCTTACCACTTTCTAGCACAATCTCTGACTTCCTCTTCCAAAAGCTTTCAGGAAAGTAAAAAGTATTCTAAAACACTAGTTTTCTTTCTTGACATTCTGCAAATAAGACTAACTAACTAAAGTGGGAGTTGTCCATTCCTGCCACTGAGCATGCATTCTATTCAACACTTACTTTCACAAGATTTTGTTCATTTGTTCATTCATTCATTCATTCATTCAACAAACATTTACTCAAAGCCTGTTTTGTCCTAGGCACACTACTGGGCAATATGTAGCCTATCCTTTAAAGGAGCTCACTAAGGGGTGCCTGAGTGGCTCAACTGATTAAGCGTCCAACTTCGGCTCATGATCTCACGGTTCGTGAGTTCAAGCCCCGCGTTGGGATCTGTGCTGACAGCTCAGAGCCTGGAGCCTGCCTCGGATTCTGTGTCTCCCTCTCTCTCTGCCCCTCCCCTGCTTGCACTCTGTCTCTTGCTCTGTCTCAAAAATAAATATACATTAAAAAATAATAATAAATAAATAAATAAAGGAGCTCACTAAGAGTGTTTTGGAGAGACAAGAAAGTACACAAACATCTTCACTACAGTAAGAAAAAGGCAGTAATAGTCACGTACTGAATATTACAGGGACAAGAGAGAGAAAGGGAGCTCAGGGAAGACTTCACAGGTGAGGTAGCATTTTATCAAGTTATAAAGAATGAACATATAGGCATTTGCCTAGGCAGCATTCCAAAAAAGTGAAGCAGCTATTGATAAGCCCTCAGAGAAAACCAACAGAAAAACCATAGTTTGACGTAGTTTGACAAAGAAATACTGGGAACTCTGGTCATTTCAAGGTAGAATAGGCCTTTGAGTAGTAAGAATACATGTAATTTTTCTTCAGTGTCTACACTTTTCTGTATTTTACAAATTTTCTGCAATAAACATAACTTGAACGATCAGACAGGGAAAGCAGAAGGGAAGAAATGAAATAATTGTCAAAAGTCAATCTAAAATGACAAAATAATGCTACCTTCAGGATAGCATTCTTACTGCCTGAGACAGGACACAAGGGAGCCTGTTGGGGTACTAGGGAACTTAGAATCCATGGATTCCACTAAATATAAATCATACCTCCATTTTAAGCAATGTAAGTGGACTTCAAGGAAAAAAAAAAAAAAGTAGCGTTAGAGAGAGTGATGCTGAGTGATGCTTTTAGTCTCCACAAAGCACAGGGGCTACATCAGCTTCAGGCTTGGAAGCTGCTCCCAGATGAATAAGATTTCCATCTCCAGGCAGCTGCTCTGCAAGGGAGGCAGGCAGATTAAGAAACCTCCAGGACCTTCTTCCTCTCCCCTCCTGGGTGAGTTGCAGCTGCAGCAGTGCAGACCATTTATAGAACAAAAGCCAGCACTTTGCTCCCCTGCCCAATTCCATCTCAAGGTCAGAGCCCTACCCCACCACTCCCAGAGGAAAAATGGATCATGATGAAATGAAAATCAGAAGAAAAGAAAATCATTTTATCTCTGAAAAGCTGGGCAGTGAGAATGCCTAACAATACAATGGTCTGAAAACCTCAATCAATGCAGAGAAGGGAGTTGCTGAAAACGAACATCTCTTTATGCTCTGTGCTATTTGGAGAAACGAGCTAGAAAAGAGGCAAAAAGCAGCACATCATTCATTCTGCTGTTCTAAGAATCATGCCAATGACTATTAAAACTCAATCCAAGTCAATGAATATTTATTCAGTGCTTACTATGTGTCAGGTACTGGGAAAGGTCTTAGGGTTATACTGCTAATGGAGATCGAAAGTCCTTGCCTTATAGATCTTAGAGTCTAAGAAGGAAGACCAATAAGAGACAAGTAATTACGAGGGTAAGGAATGAGTGCCATGAAAGGGAAGTTACATAATCTTTACTTCTCCCAAATATTTAACATAAAGACTTAATTTAATGAGGTTCTCTGAAGAAGCTAAGAAAAAAGCAGGGGTTAGTTAAGTAAAGGGGAAAGAGTATTCTAAGCTTTAGAGAGCAAGCATATGCACAGGTCCTGAGGTGGAAAGGGATAAAATCAAAGCCTCTGTTAATTGGAGGGAGAGGAAGAAGGAACGGGAAATATGAGTTAAGGCAACAGAAGCAAGCCCAGGCCAGACAGCACCTAGCAAGCCATGTGAGGAACTGTCATTTTGATCCTAAAGGAATGGGAAGCCATAGAAGGATTTGAAGCATGGTAGTAACATGATAATATTTCCATTCTAGAAAGATCACACTAAAAGCTGCATGTAGAACCAATTACAAAGAATTGAGAATTTGAAAAAAATGTGGATTCAAATCCAGACCTTGCCTTTTATTAGATGTATGACCATAGGCAAGCTTCTTTTATATTAATAAATAATAATAATACTAGCAGCCAACTCTCGTTGGGAACAGTTATAAGCACTTTAAATATATTATCTCCCTTAATTTTCACTATAGCCTTTGTATGTAGGAACTTGTATTAACTCCATTTTACAGATGAGGAAACCAAGATACAGAGTTTAAGTAAACTGCCCAACGCCACACAATAAGAATGCTGCAGAACCAGAGCAAAACCCTAGCAGTCTGGCCACAGAGTTGATACTTTGATTCACTATGTGTTAGGTGCTTAGGTGCTTCTTGGAATCAAGCAACATTATACAAAAAAAGCCAGAATGGTTGGTTGATAGTAGGTGCTCAACAAATGCTACTGCGTTCCTGCCTTTACTCAAAAGAAGCCAGAGCTTTCCACAGCCAGGTTTTAAAAACAGCACCTTTTTTTTTTTTTTTAATTTTTTTTTTCAACGTTTTTTATTTATTTTTGGGACAGAGAGAGACAGAGCATGAATGGGGGAGGGGCAGAGAGAGAGGGAGACACAGAATCGGAAACAGGCTCCAGGCTCCGAGCCATCAGCCCAGAGCCTGACGCGGGGCTCGAACTCACGGACCGCGAGATCGTGACCTGGCTGAAGTCGGACGCTTAACCGACTGCGCCACCCAGGCGCCCCAAAAAACAGCACCTTTTAAAAAGTCCTTCTAAAAATGTAAAACACTATTTCAGGGAATTAACCCACTATAGGTATGATAACATTCTGTAAATGACACTTAATGCCTCTTTGCCACCACAACCTCTGAGAAGCTACCCCTAATCCCTGCCAGCTAAAAAAAAATATATTCTCAGTAGCTGTTAATAACAATATTATTTACAGAGTGTTTACAATGTTCTGGCCTCTCTGCTAAGTGCTATCATACACTTTCTTATTTAATTTTCAGAACTTAAAGGAATAAGAAAATTATCATCCCAGTTAGATAGAGGAGGAAACTAAGGTTCAGAATTTCCGAAGGTCATATTGCCAACAACTGGTAGAACTAGAATTTGGACACAAGCCGTTTGATTCCAGAGCCTGTGCTCTTAACCAATTGTTACTCAAAGTATGGTCCATAGGCAAGTTAAGTTGCTGGTGAACAAACTGCTTGTTATCAGTCCGTTACAAGATAAGAAGCATGCAACAGTCATTAAACACACCAACATTTAATTCAACCAACATTTTTTTTTTCAATAGTGAGACTTTCTTGATGAAGGAAGCAAAGCACTAATGTACATTTTGGCATTAGCTTCTGATATCTTTGCAGAGTGGCACTTTCAGGAAGCATTGTTCTAAATTATTATGCTGTTCAGCCTCCTTGAACTGACATTGCATTTCATCCTTCACTTACCACCTTCCACATTACGTTGTACACGCGCACACACACACACACACACACGTGCGCACGCACACACACTCCCTAAAATCAGGGACATTCTCCTTGGTATCCTCCAGTCAGGATGTCTAGTACAATACCAACCATACAGCAGGAATAGACTCGATCAGTATTTTAATTCATTAATTAAAGACACTTTCATTAAACTTTAGGAAATGTATACCATATACACCACACCCTTGCGTTGTTCAGTCACATTCAAGAACCTGTCATTCTTTCAACAACGGCTTAATGTCCCCCATGTGGCAGGTCCTGTGCTAGATGCTAAAGAAATAAAAAAGAACACGGTTCCCACTAGTCAGTAGGGAGGGCAGCTGACACATGAATAGATTATTACGGCCCAAAGCACTAAGTGACATGATAGAAGTATGCGTCAAGTGCTGAAAGAGCAACCAACTCTCTGGGGCATCAGGAAAAGATAAAGCACATCTTTAGGCCTAAAACAATTGAAGTACTATTAGCTGTGAGAGCTTAAGTCACAGGCTATTATCCAATCTTTTCAAGTGCATGTTTAGCACAGTTATATTCCAAGTTACCAAGGTTTAAAAGTTCAAATTTAGCTTAGGAACTTAAAATAAGACCCTATAGGATTAAAAATACTGGGAGTCAGGCAGAAATGAGTTAAATCTAGGCCACTTATTGGTTTTGTGACTTTTGGGCCTTCTGGGCCTTGGTTTCCTCATTTGTAAAATGGGAATATACTGCTATCTAATGAGTAAGAAAGTGTAATTTTTACCATATCCACACACTGTGCCACGTATTACTTGCCACAATGGCAAACCACCAAAATGATTATTCTTTAAATAATATGGCAATAAATGGCAAACCACCAAAATGATTTTTCTTTAAATCAGTTCACTTTAAAAGTTATTTAAAAAATAAACTTGAGGGGCACCTGGGTGGCTCAGTTGGTTAAGCATCCAACTCTTGATTTCCGCTCCGGTCATGATCTCACAGTCATAAGATTGAGCCCTGCGTTTAGCTCCACAGTGAGCGTGGAGCCTACTTGGGATTCTCTCTCTCTCTCTCTCTCTCTCTCTCTCTCTCTCTCCCTCGGCCCCTCCCCTGCTCACATTTTTTCTCTCTTTCAATAAATAAATAAACTTAAAAAAAAGTAAAAGAGAGACTTGAGATGTAGAGCAATTGGAATTCAAGTTGCTGATGTGAAAGAAAATGGTAAAGCCACTTTGGAAAACAGTTTGGCAGTTTCTTATAAATTTAAACATCCACTGCCCTTACCATTTGACCCAGCAATCAAATTCCTAGAGAAATGAAAACATGTTCTCACAAAAAGCTGTACATGTTTATAGTGGCTTTATTTATAACTGCCCAAAACAGGAAACAATATAAATGTCCTTCAACTGTTGGATGGATAAACAAACAAGCATCCACTCAATGAAATGCTAATTGGCAGCAAAAAGGAACAAACTACCTGATATGGGCAACAGCATAGATCAATCTCAAATACATTATCCTAAGTGAAAGAAGCAGACTCAAAAGGAAAAATAGTGTATAATCCCACTTATATGACATTCTGGAAAAGGCAAAAACTATAGGGGCACCTGGGTGGCTCAGACGGTTAAGCCTCCAACATCAGCTCGGGTCATGATCTTGCAGTTCATGGGTTAAAGTCCTATGTTGGCTCTGTGCTGACAGTTCAGAGCCTGGAGCCTGCTTTGGATTCTGTGTCTCCCTCTCTCTCTCTCTCTCTGCCCCTCCCTCACTTGTTCTCTCTCTCTCTCTCTCTCTCTCTCTCTCAAAAATAAGTAAACTTAAAAAAAATTTTTTTTTAACATTTATTTATTTTTGAGACAGAGAGAGACAGAGCATGAACAGGGGAGGGACAGAGAGAGAGGGAGACACAGAATCCGAAGCAAGGCTCCAGGCTCCGAGCTGTCAGCACAGAGCCCAACGCAGGGCTCGAACTCACGGACTGCGAGATTGTGACCTGAGCTGAAGTCGGACGCTCAACCGACTGAGCCACCCAGGTGCCCCAAGTAAACATTTTTTTTTTAAAGTATTAAAAAAAACTATAGGGGCAGAAAACAGATCATTAGTTGTGAGGGACTAGGGCTAAGAGGAGGGACTGACTACAAACGTGGGAGGGAACTTCTTGGGATAATGTAAATGTCCTACATCTGGATGATGATAGTACATACTGTCATTTGTCAAAACTCAGAAATTGTTCACTAAAGGGGTGAATTTTACTGAATTTAAACTATATCTCAGTAAGCCTGACTTTATATCACTATTGTAAATGGAAGACCAGTATCAGCTGCCATCCATAGAAGTTAAAAAAAAATTACAATGGGGGTGCCTGGCTGGCTCAGTCCTTAGAATATATGACACTTTTTTTTTTTTTAAGTTTATTTATTTTGCGGAGGGAAGGGCAGAGAGAGGGAGAGAGAGAATCCCAAGCAGGCTTCATGCTGTCAGTGCAGAGCCCCACGTGGGGCTCCAACTCACGAACCATGAGATCATGACCTGAGCTGAAATCAAGAGTCAGACACTCAACCAACTGAACCACAGAACATATGACAGGTGCCCCAGAACACATGACTCTTAATCTCAGGATCATGAGTTCAAGTCCCATGCTGAGCCCAAAGCTTACTTTTAAAAAGTACAACAGAAACAAAATAATGGTATAAAATTCTAGTTAGACATGATTGCTAGCCAAAGACTCTTGAGTCTGAGGTCCTTTCTCTGCTATAAAGATTAGGAGGTGCTAGAGTGGTGTTAAGGACATACCAGAACCACACTAAAAAATCTCTCCTTGACATAATTAGGATGAATGAGAGTTAAAAAGGGAAGAAATCTCTCACCATGTGATTTAATGTTATTTAAAGCAAACTACAGGGCATCTCACACCTTCCGAAACCCTGAGAGATAAGATATGTAAAGTGCCTGGCCTGGAGTAGATAGCCAGTAATTGTTAGTTCTCTTCCCCTACAGTTTTCCAACAAATCCAAAGAGTAAATGAAAACCAGAGCAGGCGAAGAAAGCCTAAATAAATGGGGAGATATACCTCGTTAAAGGATCAGAGGAATCAAAATAGTTGTCAATTCTCTTCAAATTGACCTACAGATTCAACACAATCCCAATAAAATCCCATCAGGTTCCTTTCCGTAGAAATCGACAAACTATAATTATAAAACATTTAAGGAAAACCAAATGACCTAGCATAGCCAAAATAATTTTGAAAAAAAAAAGTTGTAGTTTCAGTAATCCAGCTACAGTAATCAAGACAGGCTGGTATTGGTATAAGTATAGATACATACATCGCTGTAACAGAAGAGAGTCCGGAAATATACCCACACATACATGGTTAACTGACTTTCAAAAAGTGCTAAGACAATTTGATAAAAGCTAGAAAATCTTTTTAACAAATGGTGCTGGAACAACTCGTTATTTACATGAAAAAAAAACAAAACAAAAACACTTTGATTCATATCTCATACCATATACAAAAATAACTCAAAATGGATCATGGACCTAAAAGTAAAACTTAAAAATATAGAACCTTTAGAAGAAAACACAGGAGAATACCTTTGTGATCTTGGGTTAGACAATATTTTCTTAGGACACCAAAAGCATGAATAAAAAAAAAAATTAATAGGGGCGCCTGGGTGGCTCAGTCTGTTAAGCGTCCGACTTCGGCTCAGATCACGATCTCGTGGTCCGTGAGTTCGAGCCCCGTGTCGGGCTCTGGGCTGATGGCTCAGAGCCTGGAGCCTGCTTCAGATTCTGTGCCTCCCGCTCTATCTGACCCTCCCCCGTTCATGCTCTGTCTCTCTCTGTCTCAAAAATAAATAAACTTAAAAAAAAAATTTAAAAAAAAATTAATAAACTGAACTTCATCAAACTTGAAAAAAGTCTGCCTTCCAAAGGACTCGGCTAAGAAGATGACAAGATAAGTCACAGACAGGAAGAAAATATTTGCAAAGCATACTGAAAAAGAACTGGTATCCAAAAATAGATAAAGAATTTTCATAACTTAATTATAAGAAAACAAACAACCCAATTTTAAAAATGGACAAAAGATCTGAACAGTCATCAAAGCAAATATACACCAAATTAGCACATGAAAAGACATCAAAATCATTATTTATTAGGGAAATGAAAATTAAGACCACTCACTATGAAATACCACTATATATCTATTAGATATATCTTTAGGGAGGAAAATGACAATACCAAGTGCTGCCCAGGAAAAGGAGTTACTGTAACTCTCATACATTGTTGGTGGGAAAACAAAATGGTGCAGCCACTTTGGAAAACAGACGTCAGTTTCTTATGAAGTTAAACATACATTCACCATACAATCTCCAAATCCCAGGTTTAGGTAGCTATCCAGGAGAAAAGATATATGCATGAGAATGCTTATGACAGCTTTATTTATAATTACCAATAAACTAGAGAACAATGAAAATGTACATCAACTGGTGAATGGATAAACCAATTAAGGTCCAGCATTTAATGGAATACTACTCAGCAATAAAATACTTGCAAAAACATAGATGAATATTAAACGTATTATGCTAAGTGAAAGAGGACAGACACAAAAAGCTACATACTGTATGATTCCATTTACACGATGTTCTGGAGAAATTAAAACAACAGGGACAGCAAATCAATTGTTGGTTGGGATTTGACTACACCCGGGCACTGGGGAAATTTGGGGGTTAATAGAACTGTTCTATATTCTGATTGTGGTAAACTATATACCTAAAAGGATGAATTTTACTAAATGTAAATTATACCTCAAAACCTCATTTAACGACAAAGCCGAGCATACCACTCACACCAAAAACATCCCATGCAAAGGCATCCTTCATACCTTTCCTCAACTTTAATGGATAGATGGTTGCAGAGGTTGTGAACATATTGGGCATAACTCTCTGCCAGGGCCATGTCGTATGCAGTCAGGTGAATGTTTAAAACCCCATATTCATAATCTGTTCCCAAATTAATGGGTCTCACTTCCACTTTTCCTCTCTTCTTCTTGGGCTGAACCAAAAACAAAAGGAGAAAGACAATAAAGTATTACACAAAAAATTCTAATCATCCCATCTTGTTATCAAAGAAATCAATCTTTCAAATAAATTTACCATTTTTGTCTTAGGTTACCCTACCTTCAAACTGAAGTTTCTTTGGGAAGGAAAGAGTAGCTTCCCTTACCAGTCTGGGCTATGACATCAGCCAACAAAAGGAGAGGGAATATTGCTGGCATTCCTTTAACACAAATACAAGTGACTATCTTTTGCAATTAACTTGATATGAAACCCATCTCTCATCTCTGGCCCTCAGTTTCCCAATTTTCAAATTGGTGGGTTTTTTGATTCTTAATTTAGAATCCATGGAGGAATTTCAAATGGTCTATCAACCCCAAAATTTATATGCAAAATTTTACCAGCATGCATATTTTTCTGAAGGAAAGAATCCTTAGCTTTCATTAGAATCTTAAATCAATTGCAAGGAAACCCAGGATTAGTTCTCTTCCAGCCCCTGCAGCTTTCAATTTCTGCAGTCATTTAGTCTTCCTTTTTTTTTCTAAGTTTATTTATTTTGAGAGAGAGAGTGTGTGTGCACACAGGGAGGAGCAGAGAGAGAGAGAGAGAGACAGAATTCCAAGCAGGCTCCCCACCATCAGCTCAGAGCCCTACGCAGGGCTAGATCTCATGAACTGCGAGATCATGACCTGGGCCGAAACCAAGAGTCAGATGCTTAACCAACTGAGCCACCCAGGAGCCCCCAATCTTTCTTTAAAAAATTGAGAAATAGACAAATTACTTCTTTTTTTTCATTAAAAAAAAATTTAACATTCGTTCATTTTTGAGAGACAGAAGGAGACAGAGCATGAGTTGGGGACGGGAACAGAGAGAAAGGGAGACACAGAATCCAAAGCAGGCTCCAGGCTCTGAGCTGTCAGCACAGAGCCCAACGCAGGGCTTGAATCCACAAACCATGAGATAATAACCTGAGCTGAAGTCAGACTCTTAACCAACTGAACCACATAGGCGCCCCAAGAAATAGACAAATTATTTCTACTTTACCATTTCATATTGCTTCACTACATATCAACCTGTGCAGGCTGTGGTAAAAAGTTAAAATGAGGCCTGGGAAAATACATATTTAACCCAACATAGATCAGGATCAAGAAATCTTCTCAACCAGAAATAATCTAACCTGAATCCCCATCAAGAGGGGGGGGACTTGTTAAATAAATCATGGAACATTCATACAATAGTATACATTATGCAGCTTTAAGAAGGAATAGGAATTTCTTTCTGTACTATATGGAAAAGTCTTTAAAATAAATGATAAAAGCAAACTGTAGGATAACATGCTCAGAATATTGCCATGCATACCAAAAAAGTGTGTGTGTGTGTGTGTGTGTGCACGCACGTGTGTAATTACATACGTATTTAATCATATATTAAAAATATGTCTGGAAGGATGCACAAAAATACTAATATCATTGGCTCCCTGTGAGGGAACTGGATAGCTTGGGCATAGGAGTGGGAAGGAGACTTTTTTAGCTATTTCTCTTGTATATTTTTTGAATTTTTAATAAAGTTAATCTTTTGTCAGTTCAAAACTAGAATCTTAAACTCTACTATATTTTTAAGAAAATTTTTTTAGTAAAAGTTTTATTGCAATATAATACGCATACTAAAGTGGTGCCTGGGTGGCCTAGTTGGTTAAGCATCCAGCTTCAGCTCAGGTCATGATCTCTCGGTTCATGAGTCGAGCTCCACATTGGGCTCTGTGCTGACAGCTCAGAGCCTGGAGCCTGCTTTGGATTCTGTGTCTCCTTCTCTCTCTGCCCCTCCCCTGCTTGCGCTCTGTCTCTCTGTCTCTCTGTCTCTCTCTCAAAAAATGAATAAAACATTAAAAAAATTTTTTTAAATACACATACTGAAAACAATGCATAAGTAAGTACACAACTCAATGAATTTTCACAAAGTGAAAATATCTGTATAATCAGTATCCTGAATAACACATAGATAACTACTAGCACCCCAAAAGCTCATGCTCCTCAAATAAATGACCACTATTCTTACTTCTAAAACCACAGAATGATTTTGCCTGTTCTTGAAATTAATGTAAATGGAATGATACGCTATGCTATCTTTTACGTCTGCCTTCTTTCATTCATTATATTTGTAAGATTCATCATGTATTTGGTGAAATAGCAGTTCTTTCCTTCTCATTGATCTAGTAGTCTATTGTATGAATATGCAACAATTTATCCTTTTTACAGCTGATGGAAATTGGGATTGTTTCTAACATATGTCCATAATTAATAGTACATCATGAATACCTACAATCTGAACTATTGAATTATAGAGTATGCATATGTTCATCTTTAATAAGTACTCTCAGTTTTACAAAGATGTTTCCAATTTCTTCTCCCACCAGGATGAATGAGAGTTCTAACTGCTCTACATTCTTGCCAACACAAAACTTAGTGTAGTTGAGTTTTCTGGTTTGCTTTAGCCGTCCTGGTTGGTATTAAATGGTAATGAATTAGGGTTTTAACTTGCAGTTCTTTTGGGTCTATTGAGCCTGAGCACCTTTCCATTTGGATACTCTCTTTTGTAACATGCCTATTCAAGTATTTTGCCCATTTTTTAGATTAGGTTGTCTGCCTTTCTCTTACTGATGTGTAGATTCTTTCTATATTCTAGATATGATCCTTTGTTAAATATACATACTGCAAATATCTGCTCCCTCCCTATAGCTTCCCTTTCATATTTTAATAGTGTACCTTGATGAGTAGAAGTTCTTATTTTTTATGTAATTCAATTTACTCATTCTTTCTTTTGCAGTTATAGTGATTTGTGTGTCCTGTTTAAGAAATCTCTACCTTAATATTGTGAAGATATTCTCATATGTCATCTTCTAGTTGTAGATTATTTTAATATTTACATTTAGATCTACAATCCATCTTGAAGTAATTTTTGTGTATTGTATGAAATAGGCATCAAGAGTAATTTTTTTCGGGGTGCCTGGGTGGCTCAGTCAGTTGAGCATCCGACTTCGGCTCAGGTCATGGTCTTGCAGTTCGTGAGTTCGAGCCCCGTGTCGGGCTCTGTGCTAACAAACAGCTCAGAGCCTAGAGCCTGCTTCGGATTCTGTGTGTGTCTCTCTCTCCCCCTCCCCTGCTCATGCTATGCCTCTCTCTGTCTCTCAAAAATAAATATTTAAAAAAAAATTTTTTTTAAAGAGTAATTTTTTTTCACAGTCATCCAGTCCAGTTGACTTAGCACCATTGGACGGTAGTGTCACTTTTGTCATCTAAGTGCCCACAGATATATGGATCAGTTTCTATACTCTTTATTCTGTTCTGTTGGGCTATTTGTCTGTCCTTGAGCCAATACCATATCTTAACTATTGAACATTTATGATAAGTCCTACTATTTGGTAGAAATAGATTTTTTTTTTTATTTTTTTAATTTTTTTTTCAACATTTTTTATTTATTTTTGGGACAGAGAGAGACAGAGCATGAACGGGGGAGGGGCAGAGAGAGAGGGAGACACAGAATCGGAAACAGGCTCCAGGCTCCGAGCCATCAGCCCAGAGCCTGACGCGGGGCTCGAACTCACGGACCGCGAGATCGTGACCTGGCTGAAGTCGGACGCTTAACCGACTGCGCCACCCAGGCGCCCCAGAAATAGATTTTTTAAGGGGCGCCTGGGTGGCTCAGTAGGTCAAATGTCTGACTTCGGCTCAGGTCATGATCTCACAGTTTGTAAGTTCGAGCCCCATTATCAGCCTCTCTGCTGTCAGCACGGAGCCCACTTGGGATCCTGCCTCCCTCTCTTTCTGCCCCTCCCCCACTCACAGGTGTGCACACTTGCATGTGGCATGTGCTCTCTCTCAAAAATATAAACATTTAAAAAAAAAGAAATAGTTTTTTGAAGAAAAAGGTCAAAAACCTATCTCTATTTACATGTCTTAAGTCACCCCTATCTAACAGCCAACAGCCTAGTAGCTGCTACAGCAGAACTGTTCCTGGCGAAGCACCTGGAATGATTCTCTCCCATCACTGCTCCCTGGGTCAGTCCAAGATAGCAGAGGCCCAATCTAGGAGAGTAGGAGGAAGACCAAGAAATGATCCTTTCACAAGACCAGTAATACTGATGACAGACCTGATCTCACAGGGATGTTCTGAAAACTGAACAAAACATTATGTAAGGTGGTTAATACAATCTGTGCCACATAATTAAACACTGAATATATATAAACTTTTATTGCTATTTTCACTTTTATATTCCAATCTAGCACAGGGCCTGGCAAAGAGAAAACATGCAATGAATCACAGGTTTAGAATTTTAGAACTGGACAGCATTTAGAGACAATTGTGTCCCAATTCTTCATCTTTGCAGGGGAAGAATACGAAGCCCAGAGAAATTAAACATGTCCCCCATAGCCACACAGCCAGACAAGCAGATCCTAGGTACTAAAACCCAGACCTCCTGACCCCCAATACAGGGATTTTTCCACTGCAGCCTCTGCATTGCTAAAATTCTTTTTATAGCCTTTATAGTTTCTGGATTTCCTATCTTTATGATGAGAGTCTTCCCCACTTCTTTATTATGTATATAGTCTCTTATAATTTCTCATTGCTAAAATTCTTAACAGTCGTGGCCACCCCAGGGTCCTAGACTATGCTATGAGTGAGAAGCCAACCTCTAGAGACCAACCATCAAGAACAGGAGCTTGTCTCTCTCTTTTTCAGAGCCTACCACATTCGTGGCCAAATGCAATGATCCAGACTTCTCATCAAGACATTCAGCATTGCAGTCAGAGCTGTGAAGAATGCTAACGTAGGAATGCAATGAGGGGCTGCTAAAATTTTCCAGCAGAGAGGGGAGGAGCTTCTCTGAAGCCTTTAGAAAGCTTTTATAACCAGGGAAAATGCCAGGCTCTTCAAAGGTGTCACTTTAGGGGAACAAAACAAAACCAAAAAAGCTGATTCCAGTATCCCTCTTGGCATCTCACTTGCTTTTCTGTGTTGGCCTAGATATGCCTGGACCGATCCACACTATCAGGAGCCCACTGTGACATTATATTTCAGTTCTGAGCCAGGGCACAGCATAACCAGCAAGACCTTGCCTTCATATAATATCAGTCACCAGTTCCTATAATTTTACCTGTACAATCTTTCTCATATCCATCCCCTCCTTTCTAACCCTACTGCCTGAGTTTATGCTCTTATGACCACCATGGGGAGTTATTAAAGATATTGTGCAGGGGCGCGTGGGTGGCTCAGTTGGTTGAGTGTCCAACTTTGGCTCAGGTCATGATCTCACAGTTCGTGGGTTCAAGCCTCACATCGGGCTCTGTGCTGACAGCTCAGAGCCTAGAGCATGCTTCTGATTCTGTGTCTCCCCATCTCTCTGCCCCTTCCCCACTCATACTCTGTCTCTCCCTCTCTCAAAAATAAATATTTTTTAAAAATTAAAAAAACAAAGATATTGTGCAAAGGATGTACATGAGCTGTGTTGGGGGAAGCCCACCCTAATTGCACATGGAGGAGAGTCAGGCAGGAAAGAAAGAGAAGATAGGAGAAAGGCAGCAGGGACAATGGACTACTAGTATCCACCATCAAACTTCGGCATTCCTGTGACTGACCTGTATTCAGTGTGTGATGGCCCAGGGTGGCCATTCTTAGATCCCTATAGGATTGTACTATGACCTTCCAAATAGGCCATGGGATATATTACTAAACCATTTTTGTAAAAAAAAAGTCTACATTATTATCCCCATTTTACAGAGAGAAAACTGAGATCCTCTGAAAGTACCTCACTTGCCCAAGGTTACTAGGAAGCTTTGCTGGGAACAGGCAGATAGAGAAAGGAGTCAGATTAGAATGACAGGCTGCTGTAACTGCAAGGGATCTCAGAAACAATATAGTTTCTCTTTCTTTCCCTCCCTAATTTTAACCAAGGGGAAAGCTGAAACCCAGAAGGGGGAAATGACTTGTTTACAGTCACAATAGTAAGGACATGGCAAAGATAACCACTTTATGTCTAACCATGGCTGGAAGCTGGGTCTGTGGCCCCAAGCCCAGGCTCTCTCCTTTAGATTCTGTGAAAGTGATAATATCTGCCTAATAGGTGGCATTTTCCAGGTGGGAAAATTGGGAAGGAATAGTACCATCCTAATCCTCAAATGAAAAGGCAAATATGCCTGCAGCATATTTAGCTCCCAAAAATTCTGGTGATGAAAATTTAAAAATTTACACCTGAGGGGGCACTTGGGTGGCTCAGTCGGTTAAGGGTCCGACTTTGGCTCAGGTCATGATCTCATCGGTTCGTGGGTTCGAGCCCTGAGTCGTGCTCTGGGCTGACAGCTCAGAGCCTAGAGCCTGCTTCAGATTCTGTGTCTCCCTCTCTCTCTGCCCCTTCCCCACTTGCGCTCTGTCTCTGTCTCTCAAAAATAAATAAACGTTAAAGAAAATTTTTTTTAAATTTATACCTGGGGACCTGAATGATTTGGTGATGGTACTCTGAACAGTCCATACTGAGTTTATGAGGTGCACAGAAATCAAGTGACTATGTTTATAACTCAATGTGACATACTCAAGAGACATACGCCAGACAGAAGGCCTGGCCCTGACTAGGATGGCCAAAAGTCACAGCCTGGTACTGCATAAAGAACACTATACTTAGATGGAAGCCAAAGAAAATCTGGACTCAAATCCTGTCTGCTTAGTCACTAAATGACATTGAATGACCTCTCTAGGTGTCAGTTTCTTTACCTGTAACACCTAAAGTTCTTGTGACGCTTGAAATAGTAAATTTATATGAAATGGAAATAGCATAGACATCACATAGGTTCTGACCACCTTGGTTCAAATGCTGGCTCTGGAAATTACTAGCCAATTAGGCAAGTTATTTAATCTCTCTGAGTCTTAGAGTCCTCAGACAGGGTCTTTAATAACTAGGATATCTGAGGATTGAATAAAATACACTATTTAAATGTTATAAAATGGTATAACACTTTTATTTTATTTTTTTACTTTCTTTTTTTTTATTAAGTTTTTAAATTTCAATTCCAATATAGTTAACATACAGTGTTATGTTAGTTTCAGGTGAACAATTCTACACATTACTCAGTGCTCATTGTGTTAAGTATACTATAATATTATAAAATAGAATAATGCTTTTAAAGCCTGGTACATAGTAGTTACAGCATCTGGTATACAGCAGTTACTCAATAAATGGTATCTTTAAAAAAGGTTGAGTAATGCATACCAATAGAGCATTATTATACTATAAATTGGAGGTAATTATGCTCCTGGTATCCTACTGGCATGCTTTACAGGATGAAACACTTATTAAGCACCTGCTGTATGCACAGTACTAATTCAATCACTCTCAGCAAAGACACCAACAAAACAGAAAACACACTCCCAGCCCTCAAGGAATTTACAGTTCAGAGAGAGAGAAGAGACACGTGAAAGACCAAATCTCAATTTAAACATAAAGAGCAGCCCACCTCCATGGCAAGTTCAGCACAAGCTACTTTCCTGGACCATGCTGATTAACTCCCCAAGCTGCTGGTTGCAGTTGAAAGGGCAGTAAGCAGACACACTTAAGGGTATATAGTAGTTACTTAATAAACAGTATCTTTTTTTAATGTTTATTTATTTTTAGGGAGAGAGAGATAGAGCACAAATAGGGGAGGGGCAAGGAGAGAGAAGGAGACACAGAACCTGAAACAGGCTCCAGGCTCCGAGCTGTCAGCATAGAGCCCAATGCGGGGCTCAAACCCACAAACCATGAGATCACAACCTGAGCCAAAGTCAACCGCCTAACCAACTAAGCCACCCAGGTGCTCCAATAAATGGTATCTTTTAAAAAGGATTGATTTAGACCTACCTACTTCTCAGGTCTTATGGTCCCTCATCCCCTACCTTAGACCCCATGATTAAAAAACTCCTAAGTTTCCCAATTGCATCTCAGTGTCTTCCTACCTTCACCCAGGAGGTTTCCCCTCCTTGCAGAGTCTTTGACTCTTCACCCCACATGATTAATGTGAGCAACTCCTGCTTATTTTTAAGACTGAGCTCATGTTCTTCCAGGAAGCCCTCCCTGATTCCTCAGGTTAAATTAGGTACCACTCTTATGTGTTCCCATAGCAAACCTTCCCCCATATATACCACTACCAATCACATGTATGCCTCTGCATTTATTCAACAAATATTTACTGACCACTAGTGATGAGCAAGACCATGGTTAGCATTAGGGATATGATAGGTAATAAGACAGCCATTGTCTCTGCTCACTAACACTTACAATCTATAAGGAAAGGCATATACAGAACAAGTAATTTTAAGGAGATGCATGTTTTACGAGAGGAAAATAGAATGCTATGGGATTGTAAAAAGGCAGACTAATGTTATCACCATCATCATTACCACTTATGGGCTCTATGTTTCAAACACTGTGCTAAGTACTTAAAGTTTTCTTAATTTATTTCTCACAACAACATTGGGAAGTATAATTCCTACATAAAGTCTAGGAAACTCTGGCTTGGAAAAGTTAAATGATGTATCTAAGGACATACAACTAGTAAGCATCAGAGCTGAATCTTTAACTCAGGTCTGCCTAATTCCAAAACATTTCTCTTAACCTCCGTCTTTCCCTTTAGGCAAAGTGTGCAGAGCCTGCCAGTTTCCTCAATATCTATTCTCCATTTCTCCTTTAATAAGATAACTGCTGAAACACAACAGTTGGCAGATGGCAAACTTTATTCATGAAAGAATAATTAAGGAAATCAAAGTAAAAAAAAAAATAACAGAACTGCTGGATTTTAGCAGGGTATATGACCATTTATAATAAAAATTGCATGTCCCAAGCAATCTTATAGCTAGGTATGGTTATATGACTCACTTCCGGCCAATGGGACAAGAGCTTATGTACACTACTTTCCCTTTCTCCAGCCTGCTTGATGGAATGTGGACATGATGGCTGAAGAGGGAGCAGCCATCTCAGGACTATGGGTTAGAAGCAGTATGATAAGTGTGGCAAAGCCAAAAGCTAGAATATCTACTTATACTTTTATGTGAGAGAGAAGTAAGCTTCTATCTTGTTTATGCCTCTAGATTAAGTGGATCTCTCTATTATGGCAACAAAACTACTATCTCAATTCCTATAAGAAGCTACTACATCTCATTCATTTCTCTATTCCTTGAGCCCAGAAACATTAAATGTTGAGTTGGACTGAACTGAATTCTTGTTTGGGTTCCGTCATTCACTAGACATATGTCATAGAGAAATCATTAATGCCCTTCAATCAGTTTCCTTTTCCACCCTGCCTATCTCACAGGATAGTTGGTGAATCAAATGGCATGGTTTTCAAATTTGTTGGTTGCAAAGGGCCTAACAAAACCATGTTTGTCTTTGTGATACACCATAAAATGTTTGTCAAGATACGTGGATCATATACAACAAGAATGACTTTACTAGCAGAAAATATGGTTGTATTATATAAATGGAGTTCTCTGCATCTCAAAAAATATGAAAAAAAAAAAGAAAACATATCTGAGTTTCTCTGTTAATATTTGTTTTCATCAAGTAAAACTGGGGGAAAAAACCTGAAATTTAGGTTCTAAATTGTGGAAACTAAAATGTGGAAGATTGCCATTAGTACACTTGAGGAGAGGTTTGGCTCTAGGATCACTAGCGTTCCAAAAGCACATGGCTTGAGAGGCACTGAGATAATGGATGTGAAAGCACTTTGAAAATGGAAAGGGATCATTACTACTATTCATATCAAATATGACTCCCTCTAAAACTCTGACATTATTGTAATTCAGCAGAACAGGCAAGGCAGAATGAGACTGGTGGGCTAGAGACCAGGGCACTCTAATGGCACAGGCTAAGAGTCAGGTCATCATTAATAATCACTCAGAAAAATTCTGGGGAACTCTATCATGTTCTTTATAGCCCCAGTGTTTCCCAGTGTATCCCAAGCAGCTGGTTATTCCTAGGGTCAGTTCACTTTACATACTCAGTGTATGATGTAGATGGCATTTAGTAAATATCTGTAGAGCTGACTTCCATAACACCTTCACTGACCCTTTCAGGGAGAATTGCTTCCTTAATTTTGTTCTCTTGTCAGTTCATTCTGCTAGTAAAGCACTTACCATGTACGGTTAGTTACATTTTTGAGCACTACCTTTCCTAGCCTGCTGTATGCTTTGGGTAAGAAGCGACTGTGTCCCATTCACCCAAGCATCTCTTGTGTTCACACAGTGCCTGGCACATAGTAGATGCTCAATGATGGTTTTACTTTTCAGTGAGTTACAAGAGGCAGACTTGAGGAAAAACATAGATGCTAATTTAAAACAACTCTTCCCTAAGCCAGTCCTAAATCCAAGTCTAGCCCTATGGTTACTGCACTGGCAAAACCAATCTTTCTGTTCCCAGGAAGCTAGGACTGTCACTATCAAGTAATTCTGATTTGCTGATTTTTCTGGGAACGATGCCACAGTCTCCTCACAGGCTTGTGGCTGTGGGAGCTAATCTATCTATGGGTGTTACAATAAACTAAATAGGTGTCATAAATGACAGACACCTCCTGTATGTCAACAGTGCAAACAGTTTCCAAGACAGAAGACATCTTGACTCCTAGGGGGCCATTCTAGAAAGGGGAAGTAAATTGCCTACATTACAAAAGATACATATTACTCTCTTGCCCCAGGGCCTAGAAAATAGAACACAGAACAATTACAAACTGACAGCAATTTATGTTGCCTCCATTTCATCCTCCCATACCTTCCTCTTAGCAGTTCTCTGAATCTTGGATTAATACCCCAATTAATAACAGCTGAGGGCAGGTCTGTGGTCTTGGGAGAAATCACCTAGTGCTACACCAATATGAAGGACTACATTATTTTCATTTCATAGAAATAAACATTCCAAACAATCCAAAGCCTTTTAAATTCAATAGAATGATTCAGGGCCTTGAGGAAATAATGAGATCTATACATTCAGACACAGTGTTAGGCCTGGAGATTATCTCTGAATGTGATCTCTCACTGCCACAGTCAAGCTGGGTCTTACAGGATGTGAGATTACACCAGCAGAAATAGGACAAGATCTGGGCACTTTGTACATGAGAATTAACTCTTGTCTTAAGGATGGGGGCTCAAGAGAGTAGAGGGCCCAGCCTGGATACTAGAGAGGGAAGGAAGGGACTTTGGCTGCTTATTGTTTTTTCTAGGTGCTATGCTTAGGGAAAGAAAGGGGACCACAAGATCCCTTCTAGCTTTTCTAGTCAAATTCACCGGGGGGGGGGGGGGGGGGTGTGTGTGGCAAAAGAGACAGGGACCTGGGACAGAGCCTCTGCAAGTTGGCAGACAAGAGCTTTCATGTGCTGTCCTGTGTCGGAAGCAAGGGGATTGCATCAGTGACCACTACTATCTGGCTAGACACCGAGGGATGATGAAGGACATCACAGAAAAGCCTACAGCACTAACCAAAGAGAGCATCACTCCCTTCAAGCAACTAAGGTCATCTGGAGCCAGCTGTTTGCAAATAGTGGGTTGTGTTTGCCAGCTTTGATTGACAAAACCTCGGGGCAGTTCCAATAACCACATTTCAGTTCAGCTCAATCAATATTTCCTGTCCTCTACTTGATACCTGGCCCTCTGCTACACACTGAGGGTGCAGAGAAAAACGAGACATGGCCTCTACCCTTAGAGAGCTCACCATCTGGAAGGGGAGATGGTCATCAAACAGATCATTACAACAAAGCAGTAAGTCCTAAGACAGAGGAAGCACAAGGAATTCTGGCAGCTCATGGTAGGACAAGTAGCCCAGGTACAGGGAACCCAGGAAGGTTTCTCACAAGGGGAGATTCATTGTTTTCCTCCTCACCCCATTTCCCCACAAGAATTTAAAGGTTTGATGACATATTAACCAAGTGAAAAGGGAAAGACCTTCCAAGTAGACAGAACAGCCTTGAAACGGTATGATGATTTGGATGAAAAGCGAGAGGTCCAATGCAGTTAAAGCATGGTATCCCTGAGATGGGAGAAGAGAGTAGGGAGAAAGACAGGGACAGATGGCACTAATGTGGCATTGAGCTTCCTTTTATACCAAACTAGGGAGAAGGTCAGAGCATGGCACATGCAGAAAATTATCTTTTAGAGGAAAAAAATCCCAAGAAATTAACAAAAAAACAAAGAACGCAGGCTCAAACAAAATGAATTTTATTTCCTACTAATTTACGTGGGACTTTTAGAAGAGGGATATCCCAAAATAAAACAATTCCAACAACTACTTTAAGGTGTCACAACTCAAAGAGGGTGTAAGTCACTCCTTTTAAATTTTAATAGCACCTTGTTATCTTCCTTTTAGCACCTGTCACTTTCTGCTTAGGAGCATAAGTATCTGTGTCTTATCTCTAATGGTTTATCAGCCCTCTGAGCATGAACCAGGTCTTGTTCATTCATCCTATAAAATTTTATTACAACCCAGTCTGAATAGGCAAGGCACCCTCAACAATGCCTAGCACATAACAGACATTCAACAATTGTTTCAGAACACCAGAGTTACATGATATCAGAACTAAAAGACTCTTTTTAATTTTTTAAAGTTTATTTATTTATTTTGAGAGAGAGAGCAAGCACAAGCAGGGGAGGGACAGAGAGAAAGAGAGACAGAATCAAGCAACCTCTGCACTGATGGTGCAGAGCCTGATGCGGGGCTTGAACCCACGAACTGTGAATCATGACCTGAGCCAAGATCAAGAGTCGGACATTTAACCAACTGTGCCACCCAGGCTTCCCTCAGAGCTGAAAGAGTCTTAAAGATAATTCTAATCCCGTTCCTCAGCCTTTATGAAGACTCATAAAAGCTATGGACTCTCTTCCCAGAAAAAAATCACACACAGAAAACATTTTATGTATAATTTCAGGGCCTGCAATGCCCAGAGGGGTAAAGTTAACTTATCCGGAGTTGTGAAGGTGTAATAAGTAGCATAACCAAGCCTAGAACGCAACTTTCCTGGTTCCCAATTAAGGTCTCTTCCCACTACAAACTACAAATGAACAATTTATTTGGGTTGCTCCCTGCCGGGAGGCTGCCAGATGTGGCAATGTTCCTCTGAAATTCCTTACTACAAAGATGACGCTCAGGAGAACATGCAAGTTTAGCGGCTTCTGAGGCCCAAAGACAGTGGTGGACCTCTGCCAAGGAGAAAGAGGGGCAGCGGGAGATGTTCAGGGTTACATGGAAGCATTACAATAAACCAAAGAACCAAAAGTGATGTTGAAGTCTCCCCAAGTAGAAGAGCAAAATCCTTCTTTTTTTTTTTTTTTTAATTTTTTTTTTCAACGTTTTTTATTTATTTTTGAGACAGAGAGAGAGATAGACAGAGCATGAACGGGGGAGGGGCAGAGAGAGGGAGACACAGAATCGGAAACAGGCTCCAGGCTCCGAGCCATCAGCCCAGAGCCCGACGCGGGGCTCGAACTCACGGACCGCGAGATCGTGACCTGGCTGAAGTCGGACGCTTAACCGACTGTGCCACCCAGGCGCCCCAAGAGCAAAATCCTTCTTAACTGCACTGTTTACAGGAAGTGCTAGAATCATGACTCAAAGCCAGACCTTCTGACTTTCAGGCTGGTGTTGTGTCCACCTCACCAACAAAATTCTCTGCACATCCACAGAAATCTAACCACCACTGAAGCAATCCTGTTGCTATGGGAATCCTAAGAAATGGGCTAAATAATCTTAGAAGGCTTGGAACTAACTCCCAGTTATCTGTGATAATGGATTCAAGGAACATCAACATATTTTAAATCTGCAAATACTATAAAACTATTTGGCTGAAAATGTAATCTGCCTCTACTTGCCACAAACCATTCAAGTCAAGTGCATATCATTTAATGTGAGGTCCATACTGAAATAAGTACTAAGAAGATACTCTTTTAAAGTACCACAAGTAATGAAGCCAAATCATTTGCGTTTCCCTGTGATAACCTGGTATATGGACAAGATCAAGAGCTGGCAGAAACAGCCCCACCGTAGATAATATCCAAATGAAATAACTGGAGACGACTAAAGGATGACCCCCCCATCCTTTCTACCTCCAATATTATCCAACCAGTGTGTGTCTGATCTTTAGTTCTTGGCAAAAGTTGTACACTGTCCTTTTCTAAAATGGACCCCTGTTCCCTTTACCTCCTGGGCTTTAACTAGGTGCTTATATCTTCCAATGCCATGGGTAGGCTTTGTCTTGTAGTGTCGACTGGTGCTCAACAGAATGCCACCTAAAAGACAGAAAATAAGACAAACAGGTTTCAAAACTCTTCCAGGGCAGACAGATCACACACGAAGAGACAAATTTTCCACCACAAGACTGGGAATATTTGAGGACAGCAGGCCACTTACTGATTAAAGAACTAGAGCTACTTCTTAATCCTGGACTGACTCTCAGTTTACCCCTTTTTTTCTCAACTTTTGGGCCCTGGACTATATCCAATCCCCACTACCTATCTTTCCTTGAGAAATTATCTCCTGCTACAGCCACTGGTGGTAGGAGGACAAAATACTTTCTCACAGTGTTCTTGTTTTCTCTTGTCCCCCAACAGGCAATAATCCTTTTAAAGTTTCTCATATGGGCCATACAGAGAAGGAGATGGGTGACAAACATAGCCAGGTAAGAGGACAATCACAAATTTTCACAAAGTTTTACAAACCATCTATTTATTTGTAATTGTAATATAGAACAACTTCCAACACACATTGCCAAGTGAATAACAACAAAAACAAAAACCTAAGATACAGAACAGTGTGTATGTATACTAAGCATAAACCAGGATCTCCATATACATATTTATTGTGGTAGGCCCAGAGATGCACCACTTGGATCTACCTTCAGGGAAGCCCTTTAATCCTAAATATTTTTATCCCTGTTTACAAATAAACTGTAGCTTGACACATGAAAAGATGTTTAACATCACTCATCATCAGGGAAATGCAAGTCAAAACCTATCAGAATGGCCAAGATCAAAAAAACGAGAAACAAGTGTTGCAAGGATATGGAGAAAAAGGAACCCTCTTGCGCTGTTGGTGGGAATGCAAACTGGTGCAGCCACTATAGAAAACAGTATGGAGGTTCCTCAAAAAAGTTAAAGATAAGGGGCTCCTGGGTGGCTCAGTTGGCTAAGCATGCAACTCTTGATTTTGGCTCAGGTCATGATCTCCCAGTTGTGAGATAGAGCCCCATGTCAAGCTCCACACTGGGCATAGAGCCTGCTTAAGATTCTCTCTCTCTCTTTCTCTTTCTCTCTCTCCCTCTCTCTCCCTCTGCCTCTCCCCTCCACACACTCTCTCAAAAATAAAATAAAATAAAATAAAATAAAATGTTTACATAAAGCTAAAAATAGAACTACCCTACAATCCAATAATTGCACTTCTGGGTATTTACCAAAAAAAAAAAAAAAAAAAAAAAAAATACAAAAACACTAATGCAAAGAGATACATCCATCCTGTTTATAGCAGCATCATTATGGAAGCAGCCCAAATGTCCATTGATAGATGAAAGGAAGTAGTGTGTGTATATATACAAAGGAATATTATTCAGCCATAAAAAAAGAATGAAATCCTGCCATTTGCAACAACATGGATGGATCTAGGGAGTATAATGTTAAGTGAAATAAGTCAGTCAGAGAAAGACAAATACCATATGATTTTGGTCATATGTAGAATTTCAGAAACAAAACAAATAAGCAAAGAAAAAAAAGAGAGACAAAGAAACAGATTTTTAACTTTAGAGAACAAACTGATGGCTATCAGAGGGAAGGTGCGTGGGGGAGGGGTAAAATAGGTGATGGGGATTAAAGAGTATACTTACCATGATGAGCACAGGGTAATGTATGGAATTGTTGAATTACGATACTATAGACCTAAAACTAATATAACACTGTATGGTAGCTATACCGGAACTATTTATTTATTTATTTATTTATTTATTAATGTTTATTTATTTTTGAGACAGAGAGAGACAGAGCATGAACGGGGGAGGGTCAGAGAAAGGGAGACACAGAATCCGAAGCAGGCTCCAGGCTCTGAGCTGTCAGCACAGAGCCCGACGCGGGGCACGAACCCACAAACCATGAGATCACGACCTGAGCCGAAGTCGGACGCCCAACCAACTGAGCCACCCAGGCGCCCCAAGGAACTATTTATTTTTTAAAAAGCATGAGTAGAGCGGGGGCAGAGAGAGAGGGGGACAGAGGATCTGAAGCAGGCTCTGCACTGAGAGTAGTGAGCCCAATGCAGGGCTAGAACTCATGAACTGTGAGATCATGGCCTGAGCCAAAGTCAGACGCTCAACTGACCAAGCCACCCAGGAGCCCTGGAATTGGAATTAAAATTAAAAACTTAATTTAAAAAGAAAAAAGAGCGGCGCTTGGGTGACTCAGTCAGTTAAGCGGCCAACTTCAGCTCAGGTCATGATCTCGCAGTTTGTGGCTTCAAGCTCCGCATCGGGCTCTGTGCTGACAGCTCAGAGCCTGGAGCCTGCTTTGGATTCTGTGTCTCCCTCTCTCTCTGCCCCTCCCCAACTCGCACTGTGTCTCTGTCTCTCTCAAAAAATAAAAAATGTTAAAAAAAATTAAAAAGAAAAAAGAAACTATAGTTCAAAAGATATAGTGAATTGGCCGAGGTCATCCAGCAAGTGAAAGGCAGAACTGCAATTTAAACCCAGGTCTATCTCACTGAACAGCCTGTACTCAGATGGGTTATTATAACGTCTGAATTTCTGGAATATAAATTCTGGCTAGATATGATCTTTCCTAGCTCAGATATCAGTTTCTTATCTCTACTCTTTCACTAGAACCAGCCCTCCACAGCTCTTCTCTGTCTCTCTTACTCACTGTCTACCTTCTGGAGAAGTGTTAGTCCTAGGTTCTGCTCCCTTTCCTCCTAGTTCCTGTGGTCCTGCCCTCATCTTCCCCAGGGCCACCATTCTACAGGGAGGTTAAAAAGAAAATGGTGTGGAGAAGTGAAATGTTTCTTAAGCTTCTCTTTTCTAAAATGGACTTCCAAGCAGATCTGCTCTACGCCAGGCCAATCAGAGATTGGCTTCAGAGCCAATCCTGCATTTACAACCCACACTATTTCATCAAGACAAACCCTAGATATCATGAGTCCCTTCCATGATATGCATTACTCCACATTTACTAGTACATGCCAAAAACTGTATAGACACTGGGACAAAGATGACTAGAATATGCCCCTTTCCCTGGAGACACTCAATGGGTACTAGGGAAAGATGATAGGAAAGCAGATAATTACCTTATGGTGCACAAATTACTTTAAAAGAGATGAGAACAAGGTAGTGAGCGCCTAGAGGAAGGAACAATGAATCTACCTTGGTGGGGGGAGGTGGTGGGAGTAGGGGAGGGTAATGGGAATAGGTTCAGAAGAGGTAACAAATGCATTCTTTAAAGAGGAGTAAGAATTTACCATTCAAGGAAGAAGGAGGTATTTTTGACAGAGGTTCCAAAGGAGCACTGAACACAACTGAGGTATCTTCTTGGCTACTATCCCAATTCTGTCTCTCTGAATCTAAGACCTTTGACCCTTTGAGTCTTCAGGTTCCAGAGCTGTAGTATGAAGCTTACTGTCTAGTGGGAGGAGGGAATCATTAACGGAATAGTCACAAAATAAATATAAAATTACAAATTGTGATACTGAAAAAAAAAAAGCACAGAAGGCTATGGCCATACAGCTGGTGGATCTATTTTAGACTGGAAGATCAGAGAAGCCCTCTCTGAAAAAAATGACATGTGAACTGAGACCAGAATTCAGAGGAAAATAGTGGTTATCCACAAGGAAGGGAAGTGATTAGAAAGCAGGAGGAGTGGGAGACTTACTGCTTATTTTATATTCTTTTGTATCTTTACTGTAGATAAAGGTATACACATATTATCTATTCAAAAAAATAAATAAAACAAATTGAGACCTGAAAGGAATTTATTAGGCAAAAGACAGAGGATAAATGTTCCAGGGAGAGGGAGCAGCATGTTCAAAGGCCCCATTGTGGGACACCACTTGGCACATTCAAGGAAGAGAAATGCTGTCAGTGTGCCTGAAGCAAAGTGAAAAGGGCACAGAAGATACCAGAGACTAGAGCAGAGGTGGGAACACACCACTCTCGGCCTTGTGAAGGGTTTGGATTTCAAGCTGAACAGCCTAAAGCAGGGAAAGTATATGACTGGTATGTTTTTAAAAGATCTCTTTGGTTGATGTATGGACAAGGGGGTGGGGAAAGAGAACGTGGGTAGGTTAGGAGATTCAAGCAGTAGCCTTGGCTAAGTTGTTGTTGATCTCACTGTATCTACATCCCCCCCATTCCATCCTCTAGAGTTTGCTCCTCAGCCACAGAAAGAACGCTTGCCATTCTGTATAAGCCCCACAGTTGTCGTGCCTCTGTGCCATGCTGGGCGGCCCCCCTGCAGGGACTACACCTCTCAGACTAGTGAAATCCTAGCCAGCCTCCAGCGCCAGCTCAAATATCACCATCTCCATGAACCTACTCTGTTGCCCTAAACATACAAAGACCATCGAATTTACTTCGTGGTTATAATTCTTGGATACTTCCGCTTTATAGTGAAACGTTCTGTGTAAATAAAGAAGAAAACTCAGATTCCAACCACCATCTTTAAGTACACAGAAACTGAATCACCGCCACCTCCCCCCCACCCCCCGCCCCCCACTGGTTTCAAAAAGGTGATCTTTGAGATGGTGACACATCTTAGGCGAAAGCGCCACACTGCCTGCCTCAGCCTCTCATCCGCTGGAATTCCTTGGCGAATAAGCATTTTCAAATTCAGTTTAGGGCAATTCCTATAATTAGAGCAGCTGGTTAATTAAAAAGCTGGTTCAAGCTACTGTTAAATTAACCATTTTCCCCCTTAAATGAAAGGTTTTGGTTAAATTACCAGTGTTTAAACAGCTTAATTAGCCAGTTGTTTACGTTATAAAGTGTACCAGTTTGAAAGCCTCTGATTTCTAATAAGTTCAACTGAATTCTTCCCCTGCTCCTAGTCATCAAACTGGCTTTCCTGCTGTCACATTAACATTGCAGCCTCCTAAGAGGAAAGGCAACTCTTTTCGCTGAAGACACAGAACCCCAGGGTTTCAAAAGGAGGCTCTGAAGATCTTTCAATTAGCACAATTATAGGATGTAATCAGTATTGACTTCTCCCACATCACATCCCTTTACTTTATATATGACAGCGTGACTGTCCTTCAGTGTCCTTGCTTATTAAACTGAAAACTAAACCCATTAATCTAGGATGGGGTAAACAATGTCATTTTACTTATTTCTCTTTCAAAATTAGCACAAGTAATTTTAGCAGGGCTATGCTGGAGAGAAAGAGAAAATTACTGGGGTAGCCCCAGTCAGGATTAATTACAGGATATTCTCTCTCCATTCAGATCCTTACACAACACAAGGGCAGGTATACCCCAGCACCTGACAAATAGTATGTGCTCAGAAATTGCTCTTTTTTTTTAAGGTTTTTAAGATATTTTACCAAGACAAACTACAATGAAAAACTTTTCCAGTTTTTCTAATTATAGTACACTGAACTACCTGGATTTGAATGTGCCATGTTTCTCTGATTCCATCTTTTTGCTCATGCTGTAATGAGAGGACTCTGAGTTCTCTTTATTTAAGCTCCTTAGACTTCTTTTTATGTATTTACTTCTACCTCTCTATGTACGTTTAAATCAGTAAGAAAAAGACAATCACTACAACCATGCCCATCTCTTGGAGAGAGCAGCTGGGATGGTACCCAAGCCTACAGAGAGAATGACGGGTAAAGGTAAGAATAGGGCACTGCTCCCCACTCTTTTCTGAAAATCATTATAATTCAATCTTGGAATTTCTGACGTTAGGATATCTCAAAGAACTCGTGAAAAATGTCAACAAAACTATGTCCTTTCAAGTAGAATTATCTTGGCATGCCAGCATTGGTGAGCTTCTCTGGGCCTTCTAGGCACTAGGATTCCCTGACAACAATTATAAAATGGGCAAAGGAAAAGACAAATGGCAGGTAAATATATGAAAATACAGTCAACCAACTAGTAATCAAACACATGCAAACTACAAATACGAAGGATAGCATTTTTTAACTTATAATATTACCAAATATTAACAAAAATTTTTTAACGTTTATTCATTTTTGGGAGACACAGAGAGACAGAGTGTGAATGGGGAAAGGACAGAGAGGCAGAGGCAGAATCCGAAGCAGGATCCAGGCTCTGAGCTGTCACCACAGAGCCTGACATGGGGCTTGAACTCATGAGCCATGAGATCATGACCTGAGCCGAAGTCGGACACTTACCCAACTGAGCCACCCAGGCACCCCATAATATTTCCAAATATCAAAAAAAAAAAAAAAAAAAAAAATAGTAGCATTCAACGTTGATGAGTGTAAAAAAAGGGGATTCTCAAATACCAAATAAGTATAAAATAGCACAATCTTTCTGGAGACCAATTTGGTAATGCACATCAATAGCTGTAAAACGTGCATTTCCTGGGACACCTGGGTGGCTCACTTGGTTAAGCATTTGACTCTAGATTTCAGCTTGGGTCATAATCTCATGGTTCATGGGTTCAAGCCCTGTGATGGACTCTGGCAGCACAGAGCCTGCTTGGGACTCTCTCCTTTCTCTCTCTCTGCCCCTCCCTTGCTCTCATTCTCTCGAAATAAATAAGTAAACATTAAAAAAAAGAATGCACACTTCCTTTGATCCAACCAGTTTGACTTTTAGAAATGTATTCTAAGGGGCGCCTGGGTGGCTCAGTCGGTTAAGCGTACAACTTTGGCTCAGGTCATGACCTCGCGGTTCATGAGTTCAAGCCCCACATCAGGCTCTGTGCTGACAGTTCGGGGCCTGGAGCCTGCTTCAGATTCTGTGTCTTCCTCTCTCTCTGGCCCTTCCCCTTTCGAGCTCTGTCTCTCTCTCTCTCTCTCTCTCTCTCTCTCTCTCTCTCTCAAAAATAAATAAACATTAATAATTCTTGAAAAAAAATGTATTCTAAGTTAATAATCAGACAAGAATACAAATACTGATGTACATGGATGTTTATCATAGTGTTCTTTACATTGAAAAATCCTATGGGAATGCAAGCTGGTGCAGCCACTCTGGAAAACAGTATAGAGGTTCCTCAAAAAACTAAAAATAGAACTATCCTATGACCCAGCAATTGCACTACTAGGTATTTATCCAAGGGATACAGGTGTGCTATTTCGAAGGGACACATGCATCCCAATGTTTATAGCAGTGCTATCAACAATAGCCAAAGTATGGAAAGAGCCCAAATGTCCATCGATGGATGAATGGATAAAGAAGATGTGGTATATATATACAATGGAGTATTACTCGGCAATCAAAAAGAATGAAATCTTGCCTTTTGCAACTACGTGGATGGAACTGGAGGGTATTATGCTAAGTCAGTCAGAGAAAGACAAAAATCATATGACTTCCCTCATATGAGGACTTTAAGAGACAAAACAGATGAAGATAAGGGAAGGGAAACAAAAATATAAAAACAGGGAGGGGGACAAAACAGAAGAGACTCATAAATATGGAGAACAAACTGAGGGTTGCTGGAGGGGTTGTGGGAGGGGGGATGGGCTAAATGGGTAAGGGGCACTAAGGAATCTACTCCTGAAATCATTGTTGCACTATATGCTAACTAATTTGGATGATGTAAATTTTAAATAGATAAATAAATAAATAAATAAATAAAATTAAGTAGTAGAACAATAACAACAACAAAAATCCTAGAGACAGCTTAAATTTCTCTAAATAGAAAACTGTTTGAGTAAATTATGTTTACTCAAAAGGATCCCTACAGGATCTTTTTCAATAGATTTTAACATGCCCTATTTGATCCTAGCTTTAAAAACAAAATAAAACCCCCAAAAGCCTCAGATTTAAGTACCTTTCAATACTAAAATATACTATAAAACTATAGTAACCAGTAGTATTAAGAAGGTTAGTAGAGGGGCGCCTGGGTGGCTCAGTCGGTTAAGCGGCCGACTTCGGCTCAGGTCATGATCTCGAGGTCCATGAGTTCAAGCCCCGCATCGGGCTCTGTGCTGACAGCTCAGAGCCTGGAGCCTGTTTCAGATTCTGTGTCTCCCTCTCTCTGACCCTCCCCCATTCACGCTGTGTCTCTCTCTGTCTCAAAAATAAATAAACGTTAAAAAAAAAATTAAGAAAAAAAAAAAAAAAAAGAAGGGTTAGTAGTGGCATCAAATATACAGACAAATCAATGGAACAAAGTTAAAATAATCCCAGATCTATATGGAAACTTAGTATATGAGTTTCAACCTATGGATTTTTCAATCAATGGATGTTTCGATAAATGTTGAAACAACTGACTACCCATTTTTTTTGGGAGGGGGTGGGATTGCATCCCTACTCACTTCTAATTCCAGATGGATTACATATATAAAGGGGAAAAAATACCAGAAGATAACATGAAGATTAAACTAATCCTGGAACAGATATCTTTCTAAGCAAGTATCAAAATCTAGAAATCAAAGATTAATAAACTTAGGTATATAAAAACGTAAAACTTCTTTCCAACAAAAAACACAAAAAGTCAAGAAACAGATAACTAGAAGCAATGCAAAGCAGAGATGACAGAAAAATGCTAATTTCCTTAATATATTAAAACTATGTAAAATGAAAAAGCAAACAATCCAATAAAAAAATGGGCAAAAAATATAGACAGGCAGTTCATAAGGAAAGAAATACAAATAGACAATAAAAATATGGAAAGATGATAAACTCTCTCAAGAAAAGTAAATTATGAGGCATAATTTTTTACTATCAAAAAAATAAGATTTTTTTTTAAACCCAGTTTTGACCAGAGAATAGAAATGTAAATTAATACAGCTTCTCTGAAGGGCAATCTGATGATACTTACCAAAAATTTTAATCACAATCCATTGACTCAGCAATTTCAATTCCAGGAATTTATCTTACAGATGTACAGAAACAAGTTCACAAAGAAGTATAAAGATTGTTGCTGCAGCATTTTTTTTGAAATAGCAAAAACTAAGGACAACCTAAATGTCCAGCATTAAGACACAGTTATACACACATAAAATATATATGCTCGTATATGAACACAACTTCTTGAAAAATATATACGAAATTGTGATCAGTAGATACCACTGGGAAGTAAGACTGGGAAACAGAAAATTCAGCTTTTCATCATACACCTTTTTGTACAGTTTATATTTACGTTTATCCTATGCATCCATATAAGTGCATTTACAATTCTTAGTTGATAATTTTAATTGTAATTAAAAAAAAAAAAAAACTTTACTCAGAACACATACCAGTTCAAAATGAATTTTGCCTCTAATTGACAGGTAAGAGAAAGAGACCAAAGCTGGGAAATAAGTGCACTTGATCATAATCTCTTTTTAAAACAAAACGAAACAAAATAAAATGAACATCTAGCAAAATGTTAGTAATTGCCCAATCTGGGTTTTGTGATATATTATCTTTTTTTTCTCTTCCGTATTTTTTTAATCTTTCAAAATAAAAAGTGTAAAAGAGAAAAAAAACACGTTAAAAAAACAAACACAACACCTTTCCTGGACCCCACATTCCTCTCCACCTCCTTCTAATTCTCTCTGCTCCTGCTCAGAGGTCATAAAAACATTGTAACAGCTTTCTCTAGCTCTCCAACCCCTATTCACTTGTCAACTCACAGTTGACTTCCACAACTAGCCCCACCCCACCTACACAACACACTGCCTTCCTAAGATCACCAGTGACCTCCATGTTGCTAAAGACAAAGAATGTTAGGGTCTTATCTTTCATGATCTCTCAGCAGCACCCAGTGCTAACTCCAACATACTTGACCACTCTTTCCTTCTTGAAACATTCTCCTTGTGTCTGACATGAAATTATACTATGCTGGTTTTCTCCTACCAGTTTGGCCTCCTTTTTTCAACCTCATTAGCCATCTCTTTCACCCTCTACCCAGTTTTTAAATGTTGGAGTTCCTAAGGGCCTGATTCTTGGGCCTTGATCCCATTCACTGTCATGACGTCAATTAACATTGACAATATGATGGTTTCCAAATGTACAGTTTCAATCCAGACCTATAATTTGAATTCAGTATCAATGTATCCAATGGGCTACTATCCTCCCCATAGGCACTCCAATTCAACATGTTCAAAGCCAGACTCAAAATCTTCCCTTCAGGCACCTGGGTAGCTCAGTCAGTTGAGCATCCCGACTTTGGCTCAGGTCATGATCTTGCTGCTTGTGGGTTCAGGCCCTGCCTCCAGGCTTTGTGTTGACAACTTAGAGCCTGGAGCCTGCTTCGGATTCTGTGCCTACTCCTCTCTCTGCCCCTGCCCCTGCCCCACTCACGATCTGTCCCTCTCTCAAAAATAAATAAACGTTAAAAAAAATTAAAAAACAAAATCTTCCCCTTCGAACTGTCCAATATAAGGCAGTACATTCAAAATAACTATACTTATATCTTCAAGGTAGTAGAGACATATTCACTATGGATTAAGAAAAAAAAAGATTATAAAACATTACATCATTTGTTCCCATCACTGCAAAACAAACAAAATCCATCCCTCTATCCACCTACTTATGTATGTATGTATGTATGTATATATCTATGGAGAAAGAGATATAAATGCCTAGAAAAAGACCTGTTAGGATACACAACAAAATGTTAAACAATAACTTTTTTTTTAAACAATAATTTCTGAATAGTATTATTTTTATTTTCTGTCTACTTCAGCTTCTTGTGTATATGTATGTTTATTTCCCATGTTCTTTAAATGCATGTCTTTCAATTTTATAATTAGATATTCTTAGTTATTTTTTTTAAATCTCCTGAGAGGATGCCATATGAAGTTCAGGGCACCTGAATCGGGGCACCTGGGTGGCTAAGTTGGTTAAGCGTCCGACTTGGGCTCAGGTCATGATCTCATGGTTGGTTCGTGAGTTCTAGTCCTGCATCCATCTCTCTGCTGTCAGCAGGGAACCTGCTTCAGATCTTCTGTCTTCTTCTCTCTCTACCCCTCCCCCATTTGTACTCTCTCAAAAATAAATAAACATTTTTTAAAAAATGAAGTTCAGGGCATCTGTTATGAAATTTTCTTGCTTAAATGGTTTAATTTAAATCTTGTCAAGCTTTTAGATCTAACTTCCAGGTTGTAGGAAGGAGACAGAACATGTTCTACAACACCAGTAGGAAACAATCAGACAAATCAAGAAGGGAGGACATTCTATAAGACAGATGGTCTGACCTAGTCAAAAAGTTACTGTTATGTAAGTGATGAATCATGGGAATCTACTCCCGTAGCCAAAAGCACACTGTATGCACTGTATGTTAGCTAACTTGACAATAAATTATTTTTTTAATGTTACTATTAGAGAGAAATAAAAGTGGTAGAACTGCTCTAGATTAAAAGTGACATAACAGTGAAATACAAAGTGGGAAATTTCACAGGCTTTTGGTTATAAACAATGCCCAGAAAAGACATTTTGCAGGTAATTACTGAAATGGATAGAGTATTAGATGATATGGGAGCATTACTATTAATTTTCCTGAGTGAGATGATAGTATTGCAGTTCTTTAACAGAATGTAGAGAATGTTCTTACTTCTAGAAATGCTGAGCTGTTTAAGAGTGAAGTGTCATGATGCCTGATAGAGAAAGCAAAATGTTAACAACAAATTATTCTAAATGATGGGTAGAGAGGCACCTGGGTGGCTCAGTCGGTTAAGTGTCCGACTTCGGCTCAGGTCATGATCTCACTGTTCATGGGTTTGAGCCCCACGTTGGGCTCTGTGCTGACAGCTCAGAGCCTGGAGCCTGCTTCAGATTCTGTGTCTCCCTCTCTCTCTGCCCCTCTCCTGCTCACACTGTCTTTCTTCAAAAAAATGAATAATAATTAAAAATAAATAAATAATTGGTGGGTAGAAAAGTGTTCACTGTATGTTCTTAGGGAAAAAATTCTTTCAAGACTGTAAGCTTTCCAAATGGCAAGGACTGTATCCTCTCAACGTTGTATCCCAGCACCTGAAACACATCTTGGTACAATAAATGTTTGTTGAGAGAATGAATAAGTAAAAATAAGCTCATATTTTGAGATGCTGGGCAGTGGGGCTGGTAGAAATGGTGATGCTCTACATACTGCTGCCATCTTCTGAAGAAAAATAATAGATGTAAAACCTCTTTATGTACTGCTGACATATGTGAGGCGCTCAGTAAACGTTAGTTCCCTTCTTTTCTCCCTTTCCTTTGCCTCTGACTCTTTAGGCAGATGACAGATGTCATTAAAATCAAACAGCTACTTTGAAACTTCTCACATAATAGACAAAGCAAAAAGGGCAAGTAATTGGGTTGAAGCAGATTGAAATTTATTGAGTTAATCAGATTGAATGGACATTTATTTTGGACAAAATACTGTAAGAAAAGCCCTTGCCTGGTAGATGATAGACATGAAATACAGGTCTGAAATAGTAGCAATTACAATTATAATAATTAATTTTAGGTATTTTATCTCATTGAATCTTCAAATAATTCACTGTAGTTTGTACTATAATTATCCTCATTGTTTTAAGTGAAGAAAGTAAGCTATGGCGAGGTAGCCAAAGGTCACAGAGTAAGTATGCGGTAGAGCTGGAATCCAAACTTCCTATAGAGCTCTTGCTCTTAACCACTACTTTAGATTCTTGCCCATTGCCCAATTCCACGTGAGGGGTGGAATGTGGTCCCAGCCACTCTTCTCAAAGATATGTTAGGAATCTTTCTAGACAAAATTATTACAGATCATTAGAGGGTCACTTAAAGCAGGCAGACTATATCAGGAAATAACCACATACCTGCAGAACAGATGGGATTTTCTCCTGAAGTTCTGAATCTAAAAAGAGGGAAAGAGTATGCTGAATAAAATTAGATACCCACATTTAATCTATACCATTACCAAAACGTGTATGCCTCTCATTAAGGATAAGTCAATGCTAGAAATTCCCTTATTCCCTCTTTCCCGTCTTTCCACAAACATTATTAAGTGCCTATTGTGTGCCAGACATCCTAAGGATATAAAAATAAGTAAAATGTCTCTCTCTATAGTCTAGTTGGGAGGGAGACATGTAAACAAATGTGAGCCACAATACATTGCTGATCCAGAATGAAAACTTATACAAGATTTGGTGGAACATGAAGGAAAATGTGGTCATTTCTGCTAGAGGGGGTAAAACTGTTTGACTGGAGTTTTAAAAATGAAGAACTGTTCTCAACTATTTAGCCTTAAGGAAAAGCATTCCAGGCAGAGGTATGAAAGTGGTATGTTTGGGGAACAGCAAGCAGCTGGATATGGGTAGAACTTAAGCAGCAGGGAAAAGGGGAGTTGGTGAAAGAGGTTCTCCTGGGCCAGGTGAGGAAGAACCTCGTATGCTGTGATAAGGAGTTTGGTCTTTACTCTGTATAGGCAGTGGGAAGCTCCTAGCCGAGTTTAAGCACAGGAGTGACATGATCAAGTTTAAACTTTGGAAAGTTAACCTTGGCAGCAGGTGAGCAATGAATGGGAAGAGGTGAGACTGAGGCAAAAGAACTAGTGAGGTGGTAGTCTTGCATTATTAGAACATGCTCAGGGAGTGGAGAGGAAAGGACAGCAATGACTGCAGACTGAATACAGAAACCAAAGAACATGGAAGAGAATAATACGGCTCTGTCAGCTCACTAGGTTATCAGGTTCAGCATCCTGCGAAGTTTTGAAACTAAATTACGGAACAAGTTGGGAGACCAGCAGATCCGTGATTAAATGCTGACTCTACCATGTTCAAACTGTGACCTTCAACAAGTTTTTTAGATCTCTGTAACTCAGTTATCTCCTCTTTAAAATGCAGATAATAATAGTATAATCCCATGAGATTGAAAATCTATCTTAAACTCTCTGAGCCAGTTTCCTCTTTTGTAAAATGACAATATTTATATTTGTCCTGTCATGTTTTTGTGAAGATTAGAGAGAACATGTAAAATGGTTCTATAGTAACTACTTATTGAAGAGTTGACTGATTAATGATGGAAAAATAGATTAAGATGGAAAGGGAATAATAGGAGAGAGGCCTCAATAAATGTAAAGGATTAAAGAAATCATTCAGGCTCATGACTGTCATGTGGTCCAGGGAGATATACAATTCATTGTTTTATATTATATGGCCGCCACACATAAAACACTCAGTGAATATCTCTACTGAATAGAGAAATAAACCACCAAATGCCATTCATTATCATTTAGAGAAGATGGGAGGTAGCAAACTATATATGCAAGGCAGTGAAAAAAGAACTTGGGTTTGAATCCTAACTCCAACAACATATTAGCTATGTCATCTTAGAGCAATTAATTTACCTCTCTGTACCTAAGTTATTTATGTATAAAATTAAGATAATATGACCTGTTTCACGAGATCACTATAAGGATCTATTCGTTCATTAAACAAATATTTATTAAATGCCTACTATGTGCAAGACACCATTCTAGGCTCTAAGGATACAGCAGGAAACAACACTAACAAAATCCTTATCTACATGATACTTATATTCTAGGGGACAGATAGGGAAGACAATTTAAATATCTGGTATCTGTACACATACAATATATATAAAATGTGTCAGGTGATGATACCTGCAATGAAGAAAAACAAAGCAAGGTAAGGAAATAAAGTCTGATTGGGGTGGAGGGAGCTATTTTACATAGGGTAGTCATTGCAGACCTCTCTGATAAGATGACATCTGGGCACAAACCTGAATAAGGTAAGGGGGTCAAGCCATATGGATATCTAAGGGAAGAATGGGCAAAGATCCTGGGGTTCAGGAGAGTGCTTAGATCATCAAGGACTAGAAAGGGAGCCACCAGTGTAGCTAAAACTGAGTAAGTAGTAGTATGCGGATGAGGGAAAAGATTATGTAAAGCCTTGCAGGATATGGTGGAGTGTAGATTTTATTTTGAGTAAGATGGGATACCGTTGGAGAGTTCTGAGAGAGAAACTTGATTTTAAAAAGAACCACTCTGGGGGCACCTGGGTGGCTCAGCTGGTTAAGCCTCCGATTAGAGTTTGGCTCAGGTCATGATTTCCTGGTCATAAGTTCAAGCCCCACATCGGGTTCTGCACTGACAGCTCAGAGCTTGCTTGGGATTCTCTCTCTCTCTCTCTCTCTCTCTCTCTGCTTGGGATTCTCTCTCTCTCTCTCTCTCTCTCTCTCTCTCCCCCCCTCTCTCTCTTCCTCTATCAAAATAAATAAAAAACATTAATAAATAAATGGACCACTCCAATTAGAAGACAAAACTAAGTTTTGTCAAATACAAACTAAGTTTTGTCTTCTATCCTTCATGCTAAAATCAAAAAGAAGGAGGAACAGTTAGGAGGCAGGATGATGGTAATAAGGAAGATTAGAAGGAACTGGTCCCTAGTAGTTTAGCAAAACAGAAAACATGAGACCTGAAACTGGAGGTGAGAAATGGTCTGATTCTGTGTATATTTCATAAGTAGAGCTGAGAGGATTTGTTAAAGAATTGGATGTACAGTGAGAAAAATAACAGTGTCAAGACTGACTGCAAGAACTTTGGCCTGGGCAACTACATGAATGGAGTTGTCATTTACTGAGAATGGGGAAAGAGAAAAATGGCAGGAGAGTTAATACTTGAGATGTTTAGCAGACACACAAGTGGAGATGATGAAAGACAAATGATGGGTAAACCCTAGCCGAGTGCAAATATTGGCTATATTTAACCACTGTTATTAATATCCTTACCTTAAGAGAGAAAAGACTTGCTTAAAAATGGTATCATTCCTTGGACACAGCACCTACAGCAAAATAGCCATGTTAGGACAACCTTAACCATTCATAGCCTTCCAAGCACTTCTTCAAAAAGACGCTAGAAACTCAAAGCACACAAACCAAAAAGAACCCAAAGGCTCTTGTCTAGCAAAGATGATGTCCTTCAGTTGACAACAAATATGTAGGCAAACCAAAGTCATCTTCTTTCTTATTCCACCCACTATAGAAAATGCTAAAACAAAACAAAACAAAACAAAACACCCAGAAGTTCTCTTCCCATGCTGCTCTTTTTTTTTTTTTACCTTATTTTCCCTTTCCAATTTAATCTAATTTTTTTCTAATATCAGTCAACAACTATGCATCTGCCAAGCACAGGCACCATGCAAGGGACTTTCTTAATTCTTCCTTAATTTTCAACACACTGCAAGGCAATTTTACAGGTGAGACAGCTGAGGCCCACAGAATTTATATTCTAAGAAATTACAGCTAATAAGGGCCTAACAGGACTGTTTTACTCCAGAGGCTATGCCTCTGTTACAGCACAGTCTCAGTAATAATAATAATAATAATAATAATAATAATAATAAATGCCAATATCAACAAAACAATGACAGGAGACAGTAGCAGTGGCAACTTCCCTGAGTTTCCACCCTCCCCAGTTATTTCAAGCTCACTCTGCCCTACTGGCATCCACTTGAAAGATCAGTGGTATAACTTTACTAAGGGAGTGTTTAACATAGAGGTCTTTTTATAAAGTAACTAGATAATAAATACTAAATGTCCTAAGACTCTCTAATATAAAGAGACAGTCCTGTCCTCTACGGGTAACAATTTAAATCCCTTCAACATGTACATGTTAAAAACCTATTACACAAAGAAAGTCTGAGAAACTGTCATAGATAAGAGAAGCCTAAGGAGACGTGGTGACTAAATGTAATGACTAAATGTAATATAATATCCTGGATGGAATCCTGGAACAGAAAAATGACATTAGATTTTAAAAAAATGAAAGAAATAGGAAAAAAGATGGACTTTAGTTAATAATATATCAGTATCAGTTAATTAATTTATGAAAAGTGTAAGATAATAATAGTCAAAACTGGATGTGTGGTATGTGGAAATTCTCTGTACTATCGTTGCAACTTTTCTGTAATTCTAAAACTATTCTAAAATAAATTTTATTTTGGGGTGCCTGGATGGCTCAGTTGGTTAAGCTTCCGACTCTTGATCTTAGCTCAGGTCATGATCTCATGACTCGTAAGATCGAGCCCGGTATCAAGCTCTGTGCTGACAGCACAGAGCCTGCTTGGGATTCTCTCTCTCCCTCTCTCTCTGCCCCTCCCCTGCTCACACACACTCTCTCTCTCTCAAAATAAACAACAAAAAAATAGTTTTTTTAATATAATAAAATAAATTTTATTTTTTAAAAGGCTGTTATATGCCAACTACTGTGCTAAGTATTAAAGGGAATATAAAAACAAATGTAACAACATAGACAGACTTTGAAAATATTACACTAAGTGAAAGAAGCCAGTCACAAAGAGCCAGATATTGTATGACTCCATTTATATGAAATACCCAAAACAGGCAAACCTATTGAGAAAGAAAGTAGATTAGTGGTTGCCTACAGCTAGAGTCTGAGATGGTGGGGATGACACCTAAGGGATATGGGGTTTCTTTTTGGGGTGACCAAAATGTTCTAAAATAGACTGTAGTGAAGGATGCACACTCTGTGTGTGTGTGTGTGTGTGTGTGTGTGTGTGTGTGTGTGTTTTAAAGTAATCTCTAAGCCCAACATAGGGCTTGAACACATGCTCTTCCATACTCTACTGGATGACCCAGCCAGGCACCCCATACTCTGAATATATTAAAAGCCATTGAATTGTACACTTTAAATGGGTGAATTGTATGGTATATGAATTGTATCTCAACAGAGCTGCTAAAAAAATGTAAGCATAATCCCTGTCCTGTAGGAGTTTGAATGGCTGGAGATACAGACATACATCTATATTAAACAGCTAAGTGGGCACCTGGGTGGCTTGGTTGGTTGAGCTTCTGTCTGACTTTGGCTCAGGTCAGGATCTCATGGTTCATGACTTTGAGCCCGGCATCCAGCTGGCTGCAGTCAGTGCAGAGCCTACCTGGGATCCTGTCTCCCTCTCTCTCTCTGCCCCTCTCCCTCTTGCACTCTCTCTCTAAAAAATAAATAAGCCTTAAAAAATAAAATAAAATAAAAATAAACAGCTAAGCAATATACCACAAGCATTATATGATTTAAGACAAAATAGGTGATACGAATTATAAGCACCTCTGGCAAGAAATTCAGGTGGAGATGGCCAGGAGAAGTTCTTAGCGTTTGGGGTGATACAGACACTGAGAATCTGCTCAAAGTCATGAACATTCTCCCCAGAAGATTCACCCATACACCACTATGCTAAACTAAGAGCTCCTCAGGGGCAGAGGTCATGTTGTATTCTTCTCAGGCACGTTGTAGACTTTCAGTCAAGGTTTGTTTTTGTGAATAAATAAGTGATTAGAAAGTGAATGCCATTTATTAAGCACCCACATCTATTTTGTTGAGTACCTACCATGCATCTGAATCAGAATAAGTATTATTACCTCATTTTACAGTTGAAGAAATGGAGGTTAAGTAATCTACCCAAAGTCAAACAGCCACTATCAGAACTAGCATACAATCTTAGAATTCTCTGACTCTAAAGTCCATAATTTTCCCACCATTCTATATCCTCTCTCATATGTGTTAGTGCTTAAGAAATTGGGCTGGGGGTGATCAAATTTAGGAAAAGTCTCTCAGAGAATGTGAGGTCATGAAGATTGGAAAGGATATGAATAGATGGAAGGAAAGGCAAAATGCATAGGCAATCCTTAAAACTGCAATTAACCAGATACTAAAAGACTTTGTAATTATGTGCACAATATGCTTAACCTAATATTAGCCAGCATAAAAAGCAGGTAGGCAACGGGGAGCCTTGGGAGACAGGAGCTCCAGCTCCACCATCACACCTTGGCCAGTACTTCCCCTCTGTGAAGCTGGAGCAGATTAGCCTAAGATTCCTCCAGGCCCAAGGTCTATCAACCGTGACAAACAGAATAGAAATGAGTGAAGAAAATATATTAAGTGGGTTACCTCATACAGAAGAATTGGATGGGAAGAAAGATCTAGAGGACACTGATTTTTCCTCACTTTAATCATTCAGATTTCTGAGTCTCCACAAAAGCAAAGGATTTAATTATCTAAAAGCCAGGATTAAGGGTTGACAACTTTCTGGAAGACATTCAAATTGTAGCGTGAACTCTCCCTTTCAGCTCTGGGAAATGTGATTCCTCTTCCCTGCGATGCTCGGCATTATTTATCAGAACAAAAGTAATCTATTTTGGGACTGTATCCACAAATACCCACTCCCCCCCAATCAGCAAATGAAAAGCAGCGATAGCTCCACAGCAAATGGGAGAGGAGGTGGTGACGCTAGTGAATGAATGAATGAATGAGGACACAGCTGCTGCAGTGGGTTACAAAAATACTTGTGCCATGAGCTCAGGAGCCAAGAACCAGGGGACTGCGCATCTACAGAGAATTGAAGTCATGGGGAGAAATCTATACGGAATGAGTATCTTCACACACCCAGAACCCCAGGGTGAGTGGTGACAACAGTGAGTCAGGGGCCCATGAAAGCAACTGAAAGTTGTTTTACAAATATTAACAGAATACATTTCTATATCAACAAATATTTAAAGTAGCAGTTACATCACGTATTGAGTACCTTCTTTGTGGTAAGCAGTTTGTGTATACTATTTCAGTTCATCTTTACACTAATCCTCTGATAGAGGCATAATTGAGATAATTGCATCCATTTTATAGAGGAAAAACCAAAGGTTTAGGAAAATTGCCCAAAGTTATAGGTTTGATAAGAGGCACCAAGAATTCAAACCCAAGTCTGAGTGAATCTAAAGTCCATGCCTTCCATTCTACCACACTACCTCTCAAAAGAATGATACTAATTTATATTAGTATGAAATTCGTATGCTAATAATAATGGCATCAATAATCCCACCATTCGCTGAGCACCTGCTATATGCCAAACATCATTTCCCTTAATCCTCACAACTATTCTGTGAGGTAGGTATTTCTACCCGCATTTAACTGTGAGGAAACCAAAGCTCAGAAAGGTGAATTCATGTGCCTAAAGCACACAGCTGGCAAGTGGTGTTCTGGCCAACTTTTTCCTAAGTTCTTTCAAAATTGCTTTTGTTTGTAGTTTTCCCTTTGGCCAAGTCTCTTCCTCATATGTTTAATTTCTTGACTGTCCAAGTCCATCTTTGCATTGAGTCTTTATGGCTATTAGGAGCACAGATTATAGATTCACACAAACCTGGGTTTAAATACTGAAACTTCCATTTTAATAGCTAGCTGTCTGATCTTTGGCAAGTCACTTAAGAAATATTTGGCCTCTGGGGCGCCTGGGTGGCTCAGTCGGTTAAGTGTCCAACTTTGGCTCAAATCATTTCTCAGTTTGTGGGTTCGAGCCCTGCATCGGGCTCCATGCTCTGCCGGTTCAGAGCCTGGAGCATGTTTCAGATTCTGTCTCCCTCTCTCTCTGCCCCTCCCTACTCATGCTCTGTCTCTCTGCCTCTCAAAAATAAACATTAATTTTTTTTTTTTTTTTTTTTTTTAGGAAGAAATACATTGCTTCAGGGTACCTGGGTGGCTCAGTTGGTTAAGCATCTGACTCTTGGTTTCGGCTCAGGTCATGATCTCATGGTTCATGAATTCAAGCCCCGCATCAGGCTCTGTGCTGATTGTGCACAGACTGCTTGGGATTCTCTCTCACTCTCTTTGCCCCTCCCCTGCTCGTGCTTGCATGTGCGCACTCTCTGCCTCTCTCTCAAATAAATAAATAAATAAATAAATGTTAAAAAATATACTTGGCTCTGCATACTTACGATTTACTTACATGAAATGACCAGAACAGACAAATCCATACAGACAGAAAGCAGATCAGTGATTACATGGGGATGGGCAGAGGGGTGAATGAGGAATGACTGTTTATGGGTACAGAGTTTCTTCTTGCAGAGAAGAAAATGCTCTGGAATTAGATTTTGATGATAGCTGCACAACTCTGTAAATATACTAAACACCACTCAATTGTCCATCTTAAAAGGGTAAATATTACGGTATATGAATGATATCTCAATTTTTTTAAAAAGAAAGAAACGTCTGGCCTTCCACCATAACTGCTGGGTGGTACTTCTAGGCCACAGTTGACCTTTATTAAGCCCAATTTCCTACCTTCCTCCAGGGCTAAACTGTTTCAAAATACCTGTGGTTACCTGAAATTTAAGTCCAATCCCCTACCATCTCCCCAAGTCTCATCCCCACATTTCTCTGCACATTCTCCCTTGGTTCAAGTCCCACTGCTTCTCTCATTCCCAATATCTTCTGGGCCCTCTGGAACTCCAAACGTGTTCTCATTTCAGGGCCTTTGCACATACTCTCTCTGTCTGTCTGAATTCTAGCATTCTTTAAGTCTTAGTCATGTAACATCCTCAAGAAAACTTTCCTTACTGCTCAGATGTACCTGGATCCTGCTGTTATACACTCACATAGCACCCAGAATCTCTTTTGGGGCATTTATCACAATTAATTAAGTAGTTATATGCTTAATTGGCCTGTCTATTTTGCTAAGAATATAAGCTCCATGAAGACAGGAAACTGCTACATCCCAACACCTACCATACTCTGGCACATTGTGGGTGGTCAGTAAACATCTGCTGATTAAATTAATAAATCCATCCAAACCTCATTTCCTTATCTTTAAAGAGGTTATAAAAATATTTATCTCATAAGAGTTGTTGATACGATTAAATTAGATAATATATAAAAAGGACTTAGCAAGTGCAAGGCACGTTGTTAATGATCAAATTGGTAGCAGTGATGATGATGTGGTGATTGTTCAGCTCCTCATTTATTAAACAATATGTACTTTAGTGTGTGACAGGTGTTAAGGAGAAAACCATGAACAAAATAGTAAAATATCCCTGTCCTGCAGAGCTTACAGTCTAATAGTAACCAGAAAATAGCCAACTTCCTGGCCACGTTCCTGGGCTTTGGGACTCCCTGCCTTTCTAGGCACCCTGAAACTTGTGCCCTCCTATGTCACATCTTATATCCTCCTAATTCATGTCTGTTGGTTTGTCATTTGCTTCAGTCCTCACTGCTCTTTGTTTACATGAACTCTACCCCACGTTAGACTTCAATGTTTTTAGTTGAAAACACCTTACAATGAGATCAGTACCCAAGGTTGCTCCTTCTGGCATACCTTTTGTGATCACCACACCTCACCTAATCATATCCTTGTGGTTCAGAGGTATGGTAATCCCAGAGGGAAGAACAGTAATCTCAGGGTGAGTGACATTCAGACCTAAGCCTGATATTCCAGGACCATCCATTTTATGTGGAAAGTAACTCCGCAGGTGAGTCATTACTCATTCGCTGGTATGTTCTGACTTCCACAGACATCATCCTGCCATCTTGATCAATCAGTATGTTTTCTGGGGTTTGATGAATATCGGCATTATGGTCTTAACACTACTTCTACTTACTACTTCTATTGACCCAAAGAGGTATGTAATCCCACCCTGTTTTATTCCACTAAAGCAGGGCTTTTCACTCATCTCAAATGTGAGATGACTGTAAGCTAAAAACTCCTTGGGCTCCTAAGGAAAGAACACTGAGCTAAGAGTCTGAAGTTCTAGTCCCAGCTCTACCATTTACTTGCATGTAATGTCAATTTTTGTTCAGTCACTTATTCACTCAGTATTTATCAGGAGCTACTTTAGGCCAAGTACACTGTGGGCTGGGTACATATAGACATAAAGAAAATACAGTTGGGGGCGCCTGGGTGGCTCAGTCGGTTAAGCGTCCGACTTCAGCTCAGGTCACGATCTCACAGTCCGTGAGTTCGAGCCCCGCGTTGGGCTCTGGGCTGATGGCTCAGAGCCTGGAGCCTGCTTCCAATTCTGTGTCTCCCTCTCTCTCTGCCCCTCCCCCGTTCATGCTCTGTCTCTCTCTGTCTCAAAAATAAATAAACGTTAAAAAAAAAAAATACAGTTGCCTACTCTCAAATCTTTCTAGTGAAGGCAGGAGATGTGCAAATTATTTATTACACTGCAATGTGAGAGCAGTGTAATGGGCTGTACAGGTCACAAAGATGGAAAGGACTGGGAAGGTTAAGGAAGGTTTTGGTTCTCCTCATCTGTGAAATGAGGAATGAAAAAGGAAAAGTAGTTGGGTCTTAGGAGAGGTAGAAAATCTTGGCTCCAGTCTCAGCTCCACCACTTAAATGGCTGTTGACCTATTTAAAAAAAGAGCATTCATTCATTCAGGCATTCAGTAGAATATTTGAGAACTATTATGTACCAGACACTGTGCCAGTAGCTTGCTTCCATTTCCTGATTTGTTGTGCCTGCCAAGATTATCTCATAATACTGTGAAAATCAAATGAAACTATGCAAATGAAAGCAGTATATAAACTGTGAAATAATATCAATATTCCTGCATATATTCCTTCACACCTTACAAACTAATCTTATTTACATTATCTTGTATAATCTTTACAACAATTCCATATGGTGGGCATTATCATCTGCATTCCATAGATATGAAACTGAAGCACAGAGAGCTCAAATAACCCACCTAAGGTCATATACCTCACAAGAGATAGAATCTGGGTGTGATGCAAGTCGCATGGCTTTTCCTTATAAACGTAAAGTATTAACTAACACTTCCAGACAGGCTGAGACAAAGATGGTCACAAGACTACATATGATTAGATGCCAAAAGATAACACTAGCTAGTTGAGGCATTTTAGACAATGTGGTCAGAAAGGTTTTATGGAAAAGATGAGACCTGAGCTGGGTGCTGAGCGATGGAGCATTTGGATGGGTGGTGAGAAGGTGAGGACACTCCAAGTGAAGACTCTCTGGCCAAAGCAATAGAGCAGAGTGGAAGAACAAAATCAATAACAAAGGTGTCTGAAAGGTAACAGTGGCATCAGACTTGGAGAGGTCCTATCTGCCCTTGAATCTTTAGGTGACGCCCTAATGACAGATTTCCATGGGGTCTCCTGTAGTAGAGAATGGTAGAAAACAGTATTCCTTGAAAAATTATCCCTCCCTTTCAGCAGTCCTCAGAATAAAAAGAAATACAGCAGGAGCACAGAGTCACCAATCTATCTTTAACAATGGAATTTTGAAACTTCCTGATTTTTTTCTATTATCCTTTCACCAGATCTGGCCAAATTCTCACAATTAGGCTGAGGTGAACATCAGTGAGTTATTTCATAAAGAAGCAAGGTGTGCACCATTAAGGAAACAAGCCTAAAGACATTCAGGGCCCACCTGAAGATACCTACTGGTAGTTCCATGAACAGCAAAGATCATGCTGATCTGTACATCATGGAGACATAATCTCTACAATTAACGGCTAAAATACAATTTTAACAAAAATTGCTAAAAGTAAGACATCATTCTAAGCATCATGATATATCTAAAACAACACACCTGTAATCTGTTCGTCTGTTAAAAGGGCAAGAGAAGACCAAGGACTGCCTTTACCGTGATTCAGACGGTTTTACTGAAGTCATTTAAATAGGGTTTTGTTAGGTAAAATTTTAGCTTATTATCCTTTTCTTATCGTCAAGTAGCCTCACATCCTAATCAGGTCACCAAGTTAAAACACTCTGGAAGTTGATTACTTAACGCAAAAATAAAAATGACCTGCTCAAGGTCACAGACATTGTCGGAACCAGCATAGGTTCCGACAATCTCTAAGAGTTTTCCACTGTGCGGCTCTTCCCTTTCCAGGCCAATGAGTAGCGAGGGTGGCTAGCGGAGGGGGCGTGGCTAGCGGAGGGGGCGTGGCCCACGGGTAATCGCAGCTGTGTTCGCCCGGGGAGGAGTGGATGAAACACAACCCTTTGACCGCAAGAAGCCGCGGGTGCTGCCGGGAGAACCTTGTTCTCTCCAGTGTTTCATACCCGGATGTCTGCAGAGGCCGTGATAGCCAGGCGGCCACCACCCACCTCTAGTCTCCCCACCACCTCCGCCGCGCCCAGCGTGCGTGGAACCTACCTTTCCTAGAGCTCCGTTCATCCTTTGCTGCTGCGGCCGGTAGTTGTGCAAGCTGAAGACCCGCCCAAGCTGCAGCGATCTCCCGGCGTCTGGAAACACTGACGGAACACCTCGCCTGGGTCCAGTATCAATATCCGACCGAGACACATTCAATCCCTGCAGCACCTTGGTTCCGGTAGCTTCTGAGACTCAGTATCTAGAAATCCCTTCAAGACTGCCCTAACCACGGCTTAAATGTCACCTTCACTGCAATTTTTCCAGGCAGAATTCATTGCCACATCTATGTTGTCCCAGTGTTTTGCACACAATTCTGATATTTCATCCAACATACAATGTATTAATTAATTGTTACTGTCTCTTTCACATATTTGTGAGTTCCTCAAGGACTGAGATCCTGTATGATTCATTCATTCCAGTGGCTAGCACAGGACATGGAGAACTGACTTCTAACATTGATTTAAAAGCTGATTGGCCCTAAGCGAGTTTTTCTGACGTTCAGTTGCCTTGTAATTAATAATTGATAATAACTTTCTTTTTTTATTACTTAAAAAAAATTTTTTTAGTGTTTATTTTTGAGAGAGACAGAGCACAAGCAGGGGAGGGTCAGTGAGAGGGAGACACAGAATCCGAAGCAGGTTCCAGGCTTTGAGCTGTCAGCACAGAGCCCTACTTGGGACTGGAACCCATGAACCGTGAGATCATGACCTGAGCCTATGCTCAACTGGGTGAGCCACCCAGGCACCCCAATAATAACTACTTTCCACTGAGTGACAATTATGTGCAATGCATTGTGCTCAGAGCATCACTTAATTTATTCCCCACAAGACTGTTAGTGAAATATTATCACTTGATTTTAGATATAAGGATATTCCAAGAGGTTAAGAGACTTCTTCCAGGCCAACCAACTGAAGCACAGCTGAGTTTCAAACTCAGTCTCCTTATGCAAAGTGTTTTCCCTCTTATATAAGCCTTCTCACATGAGATAATGATGACACTGCACATTCATTTACTTTACACACCTTAACCATTTACTTATCATAACATAGTGCCAGTCCTCTTATTGAATCTTGGGAATACGGAGATGAATATTACATGGTCCCTGAACTTAAGTAGCTCATAGGGAATTTCATCAAACTAAAAAGCTTCTGTGCAGCAAGGGAAAAAATCAACAGAGTGAAAAGACAACCTACAGAATGGGAGAAAACATCTGCAAACCATACCTCTGCTAAGGGGTTAAAACCCAAAGTATATAAGGAATTCAACTCAATAGCACTCAAAAATTTTTTTTTAAGTTTACTTATTTATTTTGAGAGAGAGAGAGAGAGAGCACACATGCACGTGCTCGAGCAGGGGAGGGACAGAAAGAGAGGGAGAGGGGGAATCCCAAGCAGGCTTAGTGCTGTCAGGGCACAACTGGATGTGGGTCTTGAACCCATGAACCGTGAGATCATGACCTCAACCAAAATCAAGAACCCAACACTCAACCGACTGAGCCACCCAGGCACCCCAATGGCACTTTATTTTAAATGGACAAAGGCAATTGCCACAACATGGATGGGCCTAGAGGATATTATGCTAAGTGAAATAGGTCAGAAAGAGAAAGACAATTACCATATGATTTCACTTATCTGTAGAATCTAAAAAACAAAATAAACAGATTCTTAAATACAGAGAACGAATCAGTGGTCCAGAGGGGAGATGGGTGGGGGTGGGCAAAATAGATGAAGAGGATTAACAGGTACCAACTTAAGTTATAAAATAGGTCATGGAGATGAAAAGTACAGCATAGGGAACACAGGCAATAATATCGTAATAACCTTGTATGGTGACAGATGGTAACTACACTTATCATAGTGACCACTGAGTAGTACATAGAAGTGTTAAATCAATATATATGTTGTACACTTGAAACTAATATAACATGGTATGTCAATTATAAATCAAGAATTTTTTAAATGGGCAGAGGACCTGAATAGACATTTCTCAGAAGAAGACACACAAATGGCCAACAGTACGTAAAAAGATACTGGGGGCGCCTGGGTGGCTCAGTCGGTTAGGCGGCCAACTTCAGCTCAGGTCATGATCTCGCGGTCTGTGAGTTCAAGCCCCGCGTCGGGCTCTGTGCTGACAGCTCAGAGCCTGGAGCCTGTTTCAGATTCTGTGTCTCCCTCTCTCTGACCGTCCCCTGTTCATGCTCTGTCTCTCCCTGTCTCAAAAATAAATAAAACGTTAAAAAAAATTTTTTTTTAAAAAGATGCTGAACGCACTCTCAACAATAGCCAAATTATGGAAAGAGCCTAAATGTCCATCAACTGATGAATGGATAAAGAAATTGTGGTTTATATACACAATGGAATACTACGTGGCAATGAGAAAAAATGAAATATGGCCTTTTGTAGCAACGTGGATGGAACTGGAGAGTGTGATGCTAAGTGAAATAAGCCATACAGAGAAAGACAGATACCATATGGTTTCACTCTTATGTGGATCCTGAGAAACGTAACAGAAACCCATGGGGGAGGGGAAGGAAAAAAAAAAAAAAGAGGTTAGAGTGGGAGAGAGCCAAAGCATAAGAGACTGTTAAAAACTGAGAACAAACTGAGGGTTGATGGGGGGTGGGAGGGAGGGCAGGGTGGGTGATGGGTATTGAGGAGGGCACCTTTTGGGATGAGCACTGGGTGTTGTATGGAAACCAATTTGACAGTAAATTTCATATATTAAAAAATAAAAAATAAATAAATTTAATCACACACACACACACACACACACACACACACAAAGATGCTGAACATCACTACTCATGAGGGAAATGCAAAACAAAACCACAATGAGATATTATCTCACACCTGTTAGAATGGCTATTATCAAAAAGACAAAAGCTAAGTTTCAGCAAGGATGTGGAGAAAAGGAAACCCTCGCACACTGTTGGTGAGAACGTAAATTGGTATATCCACAATGGAAAACAGTATAAATAGCGAATATATAATGAAATATTATACCAGCCTTTCAAAAGAAGGAAATCCTGTCATTTGTTAAAACATAGATGAAACTGGAGGATATTATGCTGAATGAAATAAGATGGGCACAGAAAGACAGATACTCCATGATCTCACTTATACTTGGAATTTAAAATAGTTGGACTCATAGAAGCAGAGTAGAGAATGGTGGTTACCAGGGGCTTGAGCAGGACCGGGGGGCAGAATGGAGAAGTGTTGATCAAAGGGTACAAAGTTCCAGTTACGCAGGATAAATTAAGTTTAGAGATCTAAAGTACGACATGATAACTATAATTAATAATACTGTATTGAATACTGCAAATATGCTAAGAGAGTAAATTTTAGGTGCCCTCATCACAAAAGATAACTATATGAGGAAATGGTATGTTAACTAGTTGAACCACAATAATCATTTCATTATGTATATATATCAAATCATCATATTGCACACCCTAAATATTTATAATTTTTTAAGTGGCTGGTAGAGATCAGTAGGGAAGTCAAATTATAAACAATTATAAAGCAATAAGGGATTCTAACTACAGAGATATGCACATAAACTCTGTGTATGAAGGGAGAACATGGTCACATAAAATCAACGTCAAGTGAAATAATAAATATGCAATTATTTTATTGTTGCTGTTATTATTGCTGCTACTGATTTTGTTGTTTTTGTTTTCCTTAACAAGGAAAAGATGTAAAACCTGGTAAATATGAATGGGGCTTCAGTGATAGGGAGTTTGCTTTGGTGTCAGAAACCCTGTCAAGATCCCTTAACCTATTGTTTTATCAATTTTTCCTATGATGAAATTCCAAGGAGCTGCAAAGGGCTAAGTAGGTAAATCTATGCCCCCCAAAGGTAGCCCTTAATCTCTTAGGGGCAGAGTTGCTAAGAGATCATCTAAAGGGACAAATTCATAGTTAAGTGATGCTCTGAGCATACAGCATTGCATATAGTGGTCACTTAATAGAAGGCAGTTATCAATTATTATGAAGCAAACAGGGTGCCTGGGTGGCTCAGTCGGTTGAGTGTCTGACTTCGGCTCAAGTCATGATCTCGTGGTCTGTGAGTTCGAGCCCCGCGTCGGGCTCTGTGCTGACAGCTCAGAGCCTGGAGCCTGCTTTGGATTGTGTGTCTCCCTCTCTCTCTGCCCCTCCCTCACTCATGCTCTCTCTCTGTCAAAAATAAAATAAACATTAAAAAAATTATTATGAAGCAATTGAATGTCAGAAAGCCTCACTTAGAGTCAATCAGCTTTTACCTATTTTTTTTTAAGTTTACTTCTTTCTTTTAGTAATCTCTAAACCCAACATCAGGCTCAAACTCACAACCCCAAGATCGAGCATTGCATGGTCTACCGAATGAGCCAGCAGGCACCCCTCAATCAGCTTTTAAATCAAGGCTAGAAGTCAGATCTCCATGTCTTGTGCTAGCCACTAGAATAAATTAATCAGATAGGATCTCAGTTCTTGAGGAACTCACAATTTAATATGTGGAAGAGATAGTAACAAATAATATATAGTATAGTAAATGAAATAGCAGAATTACGTGCAAAATATTGGGACCACACAGAGATGGCAATTAATTCTGCCTGGAGAAATAGCAGATAAGTCATCCCTCCTCCACCACAGTGACTGTTTTTTTTGTTTTGTTTTGTTTTTTGCCTGCACGGGGTATCTAAAAGCTGTTGAGATTTTAGAAAAAAAACAAAACAAAACTATCGAGTTCTTAGTTTGTGCCAGGTCAGGTCTTTCCAGGTATATAGGTTCATTCAACTCCCCCAATGCCTGTGTGAAGTTGAGAATCACTCACTCGTTTCATAGATGAGGAACAAAGAAACAAAGAAGTTACCTAGTTAACATAAGTCATGCTGCAGGTGATGACCTACCTGATTTCAGCACCTGTGCTCCTTCTGTTCCACCGGATGGTGACTATAGGTTTCCAAAAGGGCAGATTGGCTAGGCCAGAGAGTTTCCTTCCTTGTCTAGCCCAGGCCAATGTAACCTGGTAAGATACAAAACCTATCTTTGTACTGTTCATACACTCTGAGGAGGGAGAAAGCTGAGGGGAAGCGGGATAAGAAGGAAGAAAGGGACAATTAATTCTGTTGGCAAAGCACAAGGATTTTTCAAGACAACTAGAATACTTTAAAAGGTCAGGAATCTAGGACCCGAAAGGAAGGTGAAGTCAGTATATATGGATGTAAAGACACCATAGCAGCAATATCTATTAATGTGTTGGAATGGATATTATTGTTTCCAAGCTCAGTTGATGATGTCATGTGTTATAAAGGAATATGAGCTTGCTGAGTTTGCCAGAAAGACACTTTCATACAGATGTGGCCAGAAATCCTTGTATCTGCAGCTATTCTGTAATTTCTCTGGCTTATTTTGTCTTTAGCCTCTAAAAACTAAGACTCCCTTAGAGAAACCAAGATAGCTCAACACAGGCCAACTTTCCAGGTACCAAGTCTCCTGCTTTCTTGCTTTATCCTCCTACAGACTATGAGCTGCCCAAGGTAAAGGATGTACCTTATTCATCTTTGTATGTCCAACATCTAGTCCAGGGCCTGGCCCATAGTAATATGCATCTGGTGAACTGAAATGAAAGCTTCCTATTCTTCTTTCTCTTTTTTCTCCTACCTCTATGACATCATTCTTGTCTGTACATCCACAAGTGGCATAGTAGACACATAAAGATGGGAGAATGTGCAGAGAATATGGGCTCAGATCCAACCCTGCTTCCATCATTTACCCACTGTGTGATTTGTTATTATTATTATTGTTGATAATAATAATAATATTATTATTATTATTTTAAGTAGGCTCCACACTCAATGTGGGGCTTGCACTCATGACCTGGAGATCAAGAGTTGCACCCTCTACCAATTGAGCCAAGCTGGGTGCCCCACTCATGGTGTGACTTTGAAAAAGAGAGACTAGTGAATGTTTCAGGGACTTCAAGTTTAACTGAAATGTGTATATAAAGAAATATTCTCCCTGGCATGTGACCTGCTGCCACCCCCCCCCCTTATTTCCTGAAGCTCCTTGGGCCATCATCCTAGAGTGGGAAATAGATTGAGGCTCACCAAATTCCTCCTGACCTCCCCAGTGGGAGAAATAGAAGAAAACGGGTAGAACATTTGAATGCCACCTGTAAAGGTTGCCTGAAACAAATCCTTTTGGGTCCATGTTCTGGATAGTTTTGCCTTCATGATGAGTGGATATTATAAGAGAGGCAGCTAAGATAGTAGGGCTAAGGATAACAGAACCAAATAGTAATTTGTGATCACTTAACTTTAAAAAATGATTACGGGGCACCTGGGTGGTTCAGTTGGTTGAGCATCCGATGCTTGATTTTAGCTCAGGTCATGATCTCAAGGTTTGTGGGATCAAGCCCTGCATCTGGCTCTGTGTTTGTGGAACCTGCTTGGGATTCTCTCTCTCCCTCTCTCTCTCTAGGCCCTTCCCTGTGCATGCTCTCTCTCTCAAAATAAATAAATAAACTTAAAAAAAAATTTTGGGGCGAGGTGCCTAGGTAGCTCAGTTGGTTAAGCATCTGACTGATCCTCCCAGCTGGGGTCATGATCTCATGGTTCCTGAGTTCAAGCCCTGCCTTGGGCTCTGTGCTGACAGCACAGAGCCTGTTTGAGATTCTCTCTCTCCCTGTCTCTCTGCCTCTCCCCTGCTCTCTCTCTCTCTCTCCCTCTCAAAACAAACAAACAAACAAACAAACAAACTTTAAAAAATTATTGGGGCACCTGGGTGGCTCAGTCAGTTAAGCCTCCAATTCTTGGTTTATGCTCAGGTCATGATCTTTCAGGTTCGTGAGATCAAGTCCCACATTGGGGTCTGCATGGTCAGCATGGAGCCTGCTTGGGATTCTCTCTCTCTCCTCTCTCTCTCTCTCTGCCCCTTCCCCACATCGAGGTCACTTTCTCTCAACACACTATTTGCATTGTGAACATTTTTAAAGGAGTAATTTTTTTCACCTAAAAGATTAACACAGATATTATTGTGTTTATTGTTTTGTACTTTTCAAACAACTTACATGAACATTATGCAATTTTTATCAAAGTTACGATAGGTAAGTTTTCTCACTTTGTAGATAAAAAACCAAAGGGAAGAAGATAGGTGGCTTGCCTAAGCTTAAACAACTTGGACGTGGCAAAAAACAGGGTAATGACAATATATTTCTAGCTCTGGATGTTGCTTCTAATGGTCAACAACACCAACACCAAAAGCAAACTACAAGTGCTGAGATCCTCCCATTGCCAATCTCAAAAACACTTGGTGAACTGGTGTCTATACAGTACACGTGAATTTGGGCCACAAGCAACTTTACTGAGGGACTCACAGTGAGGTCTTTTCCCAGATAAGAATGGAGGCTAAGTGCACTGAAGCACCAACTTCTTTAGCCTTGTAAATTCCCCTCCCGCTCCAGACAGAGGTCTCCTAATATTTGTCCACTTTATCTTTTTTTTTTTTTAAGATTTTTTTTTTAAGTAATCTCTACACCCAGTGTGGGGCAGGAACTCACAACCCTGAGATCAAGAGTCACGTGCTCTACCAACTGAGCCAGCCAGGAGCCCCAACTTCATCTCATACTTAGTCCTGAGCAGTGTATTCTTAAAGGAGTATTCTTCATTTTTCTTCGTATCCCAATAATTTAGCACAGGTCATAGAACATAATGAGGCTCCAACAAATATTGAATGAAGTAATGAATGAAAGAATATTTAAAAGTTCTTAGTGATAATTATGGAGTTTAGATTTCTCCAAGATCTTGCAACACCAAAAAAACATGGAGGAACTTTGCCTTTCTGGCTTTATTTTTACAAGTCAACCTTCTGTAAAAGCCTAATTTCTTTTTAATGTTTATTTATTTTTGAGAGAGAGACAGAGACAGAGCGTGAGCAGGGGAGGGACAGAGAGAGAAGGAGACATAGAATCCAAAGCAGGCTCCAGGCTCTGAGCTGTCATCACAGAGCGTGACATGGGACTTGAACTCGTGAACCGTGAGATCGCGACCTGAGACGAAGTCGGACACTTTACCAACTGAGCTACCCAGGTACCCCCTCTATAAAAGCTTTAAAAAAACCCTGCTCCAGTCCTCAGCACAGCCACATCAGAGAAAGCCTTAGGGAAGAAGAGAGAATAAAGGGAGGCCCTTTTGAAGAATATGTTTGATCTCAGATTAAACTTCCTTTAAAGTAATAATTCTATGGTACCTGTTATAAAAAATTTCCCAACGTTGCCAAATAGCTCTAGTTTATGGCTAAAGTAAAAATATATGCATTAAGCTACCTCCAATTGAGAACTATTTTAGCTTCGGTAGAACTTCTTAGCTTCTATTCTTTGGAATGGTTTTGGTACAAAGAAAATCATACTTACAAGAAAAAATCAAAAGATAAAAGGCCAGAGGCGAAAGAGAGCTGGCTACCAGAAGGAAAGCCGGAAGGGAATGATGCTGACTCACCAGCCGACACTTTACCAGGAATTTTCTGCTTGTGCAGGTCTAGGCCCAGTGAGAAGGGATTACCTAACCCTGGAGAAAGGGAGAAAGGATGATGAAAGAGGCTGCAAGAGGGAAGCTCGAGTGGTTAGTGAGATCATAGAAGGCTGTAAGAAGGAAGGGTACAAAGAACCATTTATCAGGCAGCTAGGTGTGCCACTCAGTCAATCCTTCCAGAAACCCAGAACCTGTTCTCAGGTTAGTCCAGCCCAGCCTCTAGCACAGGGATACTGGGAGAGTACCTGGTGCACAAAGCTCGCCAGCACAGGGCCACTAGGATACTTGGACACCTGAGAGGCCATCCTCCTCCTCTCCTTCTGTACCTTGCACCAGATACCAAATGTATACTGAAAAACAAAACAAAACAAAACAAAAAACAGAAAGAACATAATTTCACTCTAGCAAACTATTCATAACCTCTAGTGCAATTCTCCTGCCTGGTAGCTTGGGATGAGGAGACACAGGTGCAGATTTTACACGATCATGGTGTGGAGGCAGATTTTGAAATAAATTCCTCATAGAATAATACTACCTCCTTGAACTACTGAGATAGGAGTTTCTAACTTTCATCTCCAGCTATCCTCTATCTTTATTTGAATGATCATTTTCTTTACCTCCATACTGCCCAAGGTCCACTTTCACAGTCTTCTACCTGAATTATTGTGCTGGCCTTCTCATTGATCTGCAAACCTTCAGTCTCATCCCCACCCCAGTTCATTTCCAAAAGCAGTCATTTGAAGCACATATAATGGAGATTATGATTTAACAAACAAAATAAAAATGGGGTGCCTGAGTGGCTCAGTTGATTAAGCATCTGACTTCAGCTCAGGTCATGATCTCATGGTTCCTGGGCTCGAGCCCTGCATTGGGCTGGACAGCTCAGGGCCTGGGGCCTGCTTCAGAGTCTGTCTCCCTCTCTCCCTGCCCCTCCCCCTCCCCCACTGCTCTGTCTCTCTCACTCAAAAATAAATAAACATTAAAAGAAAAAATTTAAACAAAATAAATCAAACAAAACTTTCAATAGCTCCTTACAGTTCTCTAATTTAACAACACACTCCTTACCTTGGCATTCATTGCTCTCATGATCCATCTCCAATTTACCTTTCTTTCTTTCTTTCTTTCTTTCTTTCTTTCTTTCTTTCTTTCTTTCTTTCTTTCTTT